>NC_138227.1:1384471-1386971 GCF_964197995.2 Scardinius erythrophthalmus
ACTGAAATAAACATTTTATTTCACTAATAAAATAAACTAATACATACAAATTAAACTTTATATTTAAAAACATATTTTAAAAAAATGACAATAAAATTAGAAAAAAAAGAAAAAAAAGTTAAAAATTTTAACAAAAACTATATAACTATAACTAGGTTTTCTGTAATTCGATGCCAACATAAAATATAGTGCTATAATTGTACATTAAAAATAAAATAAAAATAATAAATAAAACCGCTAGATTACCACATGCACCCACAGGTGATTAGCAGAAGCCCCACCCCTTACCTGAGCTTCCCCTCCATCGGCACCTCATGGGGCGGATCTTCACATCGCAGCCGAGACTCCGCCTCCAACAGGTACACGAACACACACTCCTGCAAACACACACACACACACACACACACACACACACAAACACAGAGAGAGAGAGAGACAAGAGCCACTTGAGTCATTACAGTCCCGATCCATCATAATGCTGTTCACACACATCTGGATTATCAGCATTCATAAACACATCTGGATAATCTGCATTCATAAACCCATCTGGATAATCTGCATTCATAAACACATCTGGATAATCTGCATTCATAAACACATCTGGATAATCTGCATTCATAAACACGCCTGGATAATCTGCATTCATAAACACGCCTGGATAATCTGCATTCATAAACACATCTGGATAATCTGCATTCATAAACACATCTGGATTATCTGCATTCATAAACACATCTGGATTATCTGCATTCATAAACACATCTGGATAATCTGCATTCATAAACACGCCTGGATAATCTGCATTCATAAACACATCTGGATTATCTGCATTCATAAACACATCTGGATAATCTGCATTCATAAACACGCCTGGATAATCTGCATTCATAAACACATCTGGATAATCTGCATTCATAAACACATCTGGATTATCTGCATTCATAAACACATCTGGATTATCTGCATTCATAAACACGCCTGGATTATCTGCATTCATAAACATCTGGATTATCTGCATTCATAAACACGCCTGGATTATCTGCATTCATAAACATCTGGATTATCTGCATTCATACACACATCTGGATAATCTGCATTCATAAACACGCATAGATTATCTGCATTCATAAACACATCTGGATTATCTGCATTCATAAACACATCTGGATAATCTGCATTCATAAACACGCCTGGATTATCTGCATTCATAAACACATCTGGATTATCTGCATTCATACACACATCTGGATAATCTGCATTCATAAACACGCCTGGATAATCTGCATTCATAAACACATTTGGATAATCTGCATTCATAAACACATCTGGATAATCTGCATTCATAAACACGCCTGGATAATCTGCATTCATAAACACATCTGGATAATCTGCATTCATAAACACATCTGGATAATCTGCATTCATAAACACATCTGGATAATCTGCATTCATAAACACATCAGGATAATCTGCATTCATAAACATCTGGATTATCTGCATTCATACACACATCTGGATAATCTGCATTCATAAACACATCTGGATAATCTGCATTCATAAACACATCTGGATAATCTGCATTCATAAACACGCCTGGATAATCTGCATTCATAAACACATCTGGATAATCTGCATTCATAAACACATCTGGATAATCTGCATTCATAAACACGCATAGATTATCTGCATTCATAAACACATCTGGATTATCAGCATTCATAAACATGCCTGGATAATCTGCATTCATAAACACATCTGGATAATCTGCATTCATAAACACATCTGGATTATCAGCATTCATAAACATGAGTCGAGAGCCTCAATCTCCGGCTGCATGAAGTTAATAAGAGCAGAGTCGTCAAGCCCTAACGAGACTCAGCAGAACCTCAGCCGTGGGAGAACAGCTTTCCCGGCAGATTTCTGGTAATTTGTCAGAAATGTCAGGGGAAGTTTTGGACAGGATTGTGCTTTAAACCCTTCAGGCTACATGAACCGCTCAAGTGATGCTCTATATACGGCTCTTCAGGAATGACGGACTCACTATTCATTCCCAGTTTGACTTACAACATGCTGACTTATAACATGCTGCTAAGCCATAATCACACAGGAAATACATGAAATAATACAATAGTCTAACACTGTTAAAAAAGAAAAAAGTTGCTGCCTTAAATTTTTAAGTACAAACAACTTGGATGTTTAAGTCATTAAGAATGTGAAATTGTAACATATTAAATCATAATTGTGAGATACAAATTTGAAATTATGAGATTAAAAATTGAAATTATGATATACTAACAAAAGTATGAGATAAAAATGTGAAATTATGACATACTAAATCATAAATATGAGATACAGATTTTAAATGATTTGAAATGATGTCACTGTCATAACTATGACAAAAAGCCAAAATTAAGAGAAAAGGTCAAAATTATTACTTCAAATTCATAATTATGAGATAAAAACTCTTTATTTTGACTCTTTAAATCATAATTTAAATTTA
>NC_138227.1:1394471-1404471 GCF_964197995.2 Scardinius erythrophthalmus
GATCTCAGTGTGTGGTCTCAGAGCTTTATTACCCACAAGTCCTCTGGGACTGAGGTCAAGTTGTGTTATTTTACCATTTCAAATTAACCAAAAGAATAAAACCAGAGGGACAATGAGACCTTTAACATTTAAATACTGCAGTGCTTCATAAATCCTGAAGCTTAAAATATCAGCTAGAGAGACAGAGAGAAGTCCAACACTTCACTAGAAACATGTCAATATAATGCAAGTGTCCATGATGTGTTCAAATGCCTTATTATATACTTATTATACATAGTTGTATAGTCTATATATTATATTATATTATATTATAAATAGAATATTAGAGTATTTGAATATATATATCTCTATATTACAATACTTCATATATTATTTATAGTTTCACCTTTAAACCAAATTTGATATGCAATGTGAAATAAAACAGAAGGTCCTGGATGCAATATATCAGAGAATTAATGTATTTATATTGCAATTTCTAAGAAAGAAAAATACATTCTTACTACACCTGTTTGAAATGCTCATCGTGCATAATGGGAATTAATAAATTATGAAACTGAATCCCAATTTCCACATACATGATAAAATGTATGTCCATTAAATTAGCATATATATTACGCTCATGCATCAAACTGTGAATATTTCTGCCTGAACGACAAAACACGATGAGTTACGTTCAAACGTTTCTAATTAACTTTAAAAACAGAAAAAGAATTTTCACTTGTGTAGATTCTGATGAGATGATGTTTGTGAACCGGTTCGAGCTTGTCTGATTGGTCTGATTAATTTGAGCATATTAAACATGCCGTGACTCACGGATGATAAATGAACGTGAGCAGTGAATCAGAGCGATGGAAGATGAAGGTCACCGTCAGGATTCACCGTCAGTCTCTGGGATCATTAGAAACGCTGTGAGTTTGGTCGAAGGTTTTCACTTCTTATTTTTCTATTAATGAAGCACAACATGAGAGATGTGAGAAACATCGGCTCTCGTTCTTTCTGCTTTGCTGTTCTCATTTTTAACTCTCTTTCTTAGCGAGCACTTTGTCAATGAGACATTATTAAAGGTCCCGTTCTGCGTGATCCCATGTTTCAAACTTTAGTTAGTGTGTAATGTTGTTGTTAGAGTATAAATAATATCTGTAAAATTATAAAGCTCAAAGTTCAATGCCAAGCGAGATATTTTATTTAACAGAAGTTGACTACAAAAAACGGCTGGATTGGACTACACCCCTCTACATCCTTCATTAGTGACATCACCAGAACCGTGTTTTGACTAACCTCCACCCACAGGAACACAGGCGTATTGATGGCGAAATGTCAACAGACGGTTGATGTTTATCTATAATCGGATACCGCAAAAGTTTAATTCGAAGTTGTTAGTTTGCTCTGTCCATCTCACCACGGACTGTTTCTCTAACCTGGGATAATATCAAACAGGCTTCTCTGCGTTTAATACTGACGAAGGGGGCAATTTCAACTATATTCCAGCAAGCGGTAAGTAGTGATTCACTATGGAAGTAGCGATTAACTTCACATCGTTTCTCTTAGTAGGATGAAAATAATCTTACTTAAACTGTGATTAATATACAGAAAGCGATCAAAGAACAATCCCTTTCCAATCACCCAAGCTGTCAATCACACAGCGCGAGTTTATCTGGACACTTGCCAAAACTCGTTATGAAATCAATGACGCTGTTACACTGCACAACGAAGCTCTTACTGTATTTATATGCCTCATGTTTGCATTGGTGAAATCATTAGTGAGTGCAGAAACTGCGTTGCAGTGATAAGATCTTTTTTCACACGATCAACAGTCTGTCATCTGCTCAATGCTCATCACTGCAACCTTTTATGTGATGAGAATAGATCTAAATACCTAAAAAACTTCTCACGATTCGTTAATCCAGATAGCTGTAATAGTAAAAACGTATAATAGCTGTAATAGTAAAAGTTTTCCAGATAGTTCCACATGTAATGCCAGATATTTCATATGCAAGCATGTCAGCCAATCACAGCAGAGGGCGTTTACACTGAAGTCTCACAACAGACACGCCCCTTCAAACAGAGTGTTCAAACCAGGGAATGAAATCAGGCTAGGAAATATGCCTTTTTATTTTTAAATTATAACAATTTTTGATCTAAAAAACATACTAACATTATAAGGGCACCCCTGGAAACATTATAAAATAATAAAAATAATCCATGGAATGGGACCTTTAAAACATGATTCACACTGAATTTAATATGAAACTCATAAGATACTGAAAGCCTGAGGGTCCCATAAACATCCCATTGTATCTGCATCTGTCATCAGGCTGCAAAAAGACATAATAATTTAATTTCAAATGAATGCTTTTATTAGACAATACAATTATTTATAGACAATTATTATTATTCTACATACATAGGCTAAATAGCAAACAAAATGTATAAATAAATATTAAATAAAACGTACAATTTTAAAGGTAAAAATGTACAAAGAAAATGTACAAAAAAATATTTTTTAAGTTTTAATATTATATTACATGTAATTTATAAATACATTTTAAATAAGTAGTACCATTTTTGTTTCTTTCGTTTCAATCTTGAATGTTTTTTTATTATTATTTATTTTTTATTTTTTTATTGCTAATTGTACAACACAGAACAGGGAAAAACCTAACAACACAAAACCATTAGTAGTACAATACTGAAACTAAAAATGAATATACAAACTAATATCAAATGTATAAATAACAATTTTAAATAAATATTAAATAGATAGTAAATATTAAATATAAAAATAAGTATACAACCAAATTTTTTTAATATTTGTAAATAAATAAAAAATGATTAAATACTATTTCTAGTGATTAGCAGCAACAGTTCAGGTTAGTTAGTTAATATCTTATAGCTACTTGAATTATGACCAGTGTTATTTTAGTATAACTGAGATACTATAATTGTGTTTATTAATATTTTTTGAGTTATTTTGTATTTTTATCATTTCCATTTTCATTTCATTTTAGTAAAAGTTTTACTAATTTTGTTTGTCATTTTTATTCAAATATTTTAATGTTTATATGGTATTTATTAATTTTAATTGTAGTTATTTTAATACATCAAATTAAACTAAATGAAATTGAGAAAACGTATGCAACTCGCTGAAAAAAAAAGAATAACATTTTTTTTTTTTTTTTATTGTACTTGAGGCAATATATTTTATGTTTTAGTTGTATTTAATATAATAACCCTAATAATGACACATAGTGTAATGACATCTGAAGGAAACTCTTGACTCAGTAACAAAATAACATGTTAAGTACACACAATAGGACTGTTTTCTCAAGCATTTCCATCTACACTAGTGTAATGGTTCTGGCTTTAACAGCAAAATTTCACCAAGCTGAAAAAACAAAAAAAAAACAAAAAAAAAAACCCACCTAGAATACATTATTTCCACAAGACTCAAGTGGCCATTTAGTTGAAGCAGGTCAGAAAACGAAGCTGATCTGAGAACAGCGCTCACAGTTAAAGGGCATAGGGTTGCCAGATTCCCTGCTGCAGAAAATCCTTCATAAGAGGAGGATTAACAGTGTTTGCGGAGAGAGAGTGAGGGGGAGTCCGGCAGAGGAGGAGAGAAATAAAGGATGAAATGGACAACAAGATGAAAGGGTGGAAGAGGGAATTGCAAGACACATGCAAACAAAGCAGTGAGTGGACGATTACGACCGATGAGATGATGAAAACCAGCAAAGCTGTTTAACATTTGTCTTGCACTTGATGTGTAATGCAGGAGTGTAAATATGAGGATATCAGTGCCATAGGTTTGTGTGTGTGTGTGTGTGTGTGTGTGTGAGAGAGAGAGAGAGAGAGAGAGAGGTTCATTATTAAGTCCAGGTGGGTTCATTAACCTTTTTTAACTCATTTACATAACAGAAATGTCAAAGGAAAGACAAAACAACCACAGACAATCACATAATACCTGTGACCACACACAGGACAGTCTGTATTTTCCATTTATCCTGTAAAATGACCAAACAAAATGACAAGAACATGGAAATGTGCTTGTGTGTAATTGCTCAGAGAAAACATAAAGTGCTTTTCATCAGAATCATATTTCACGTCTATAATCTGTGACTTACAGCTGCTCCAATCATGTGCAACATTTCTCATAAAACACCTGACAACAGCATGTATTTTTATACTCTAACGAACAGAGAAGAATGAGAGAGATAGACAGAGAGAGAGAGCGTGCTAATCACAGTTTCTTGTGCCTACACAACCCACACACTCAGATGAGTATAATACACACACAAGCACACAGCAAACAAGCCTCGTTTACATGCATGGTATATATTCAAATTTTCATTTTGCAACTGCAAGAGATTTGGTTTAGTTGTTTAAGAGTTGTTTATTATATTTAAAAATATATATATATAATATAATAATATGATGAAAACAATCACTAACTTGACACATATATGTTCATCTTCTTTGATTTTCTCACTTGTTTTATACATCAGCCTTTATTCTGTTTTAACGGTGTAGTTTGACTCACGTTGGTGTTTGTAAGTTGTTCGCTGCGGCCAGTCGGTGTTCAAAGGTTCTGGTTGTTATTCCAACAGCACTGCCTCCCCAGTCGCCATAGAAACACTGGAGACACATGCACTGTAGAATACAGCCAGACCAAAATACAGCCGCACAACAGACATCATTCTTGTACAGCCAGACTACTAACCTGATAAACTACAGTCACACTACTGACGTCACTCACTTACAGCCTGACTACTGACATGATAAACTACAGTCACACTACTGACATGATATACTACAGTCACACTACTGACATGATAAACTACAGCTGCACCACTGACATGATATACTACAGTCACACTACTGATATGATCAACTATAGTCGCACTACTGACATGATAAACTACAGTCACACTACTGACGTCATTCACTTACAGCCTGACTACTGACATGATATACTACAGTCGCACTACTGACATGATATACTACAGTCGCACTACTGACATGATAAACTACAGTTGCACTACTGACATGATAAACTACAGTCACACAACTGACATGATATAGAACAGTCGCACTACTGACATGATAAATTACAGTCACACTACAGATGTCATTCACTTACAGCCTGACTACTGACATGATAAACTACAGCTGCACCACTGACATGATCAACTACAGTCGCACTACTGACATGATAAACTACAGTCACTACTGACATGATAAACTACAGTCACACAACTGACATGATAAACTAGTCACACAACTGACATGATAAACTAGTCACACTACTGACATGATAAACTACAGTCAAACAAATGACATGATAAATTACAGTCGCACTACAGACGTCATTCACTTACAGCCTGACTACTGACATGATGAACTACAGCCGCACAATAAACGTCCTTCACATACAGCCTGACTACTGACATGATAAACTACAGTCGCACTACAAACGTCATTCACATACAGCCTGACTACTGACATGATAAACTAGTCACACTACTGACATGATCAACTACAGTCACACTACTGACATGATAAACTACAGTCACACTACTGACATGATAAACTACAGCTGCACTACTGACATGATAAACTACAGTCGCACTACTGATATGATAAACTACAGTCGCACTACTGATATGATAAACTACAGCCGCACTACAGACATGATCAACTACAGTCGCACTACTGACATGATCAACTAGTCGCACTACTGACATGATAAACTACAGTCACACAACTGACATGATAAACTAGTCACACAACTGACATGATAAACTAGTCACACTACTGACATGATAAACTACAGTCAAACAAATGACATGATAAATTACAGTCGTACTACAGACGTCATTCACTTACAGCCTGACTACTGACATGATGAACTACAGCCGCACAATAAACGTCCTTCACATACAGCCTGACTACTGACATGATAAACTACAGTCGCACTACAAACGTCATTCACATACAGCCTGACTACTGACATGATAAACTAGTCACACTACTGACATGATCAACTACAGTCACACTACTGACATGATAAACTACAGTCACACTACTGACATGATAAACTACAGCTGCACTACTGACATGATAAACTACAGTCGCACTACTGATATGATAAACTACAGTCGCACTACTGATATGATAAACTACAGCCGCACTACAGACATGATCAACTACAGTCGCACTACTGACATGATCAACTAGTCGCACTACTGACATGATCAACTACAGTCGCACTACTGACATGATCAACAACAGCCGCACTACTGACATGATCAACTACAGTCACACTACTGATATGATAAACTACAGTCGCACTACTGACATGATCAACTACAGTCGCACTACTGACCTGATCAACTAGTTGCACTTCTGACATGATCAACTACAGTCACACTACTGACATAATAAACTACAGTCGCACTACTGACATGATCAACTACAGTCGCACTACTGACATGATCAACTAGTCACACTACTGATATGATAAACTACAGTCGCACTACTGACATGATCAACTACAGTCGCACTACTGACATGATCAACTAGTCGCACTACTGACATGATCAACTACAGTCGCACTACTGACATGATCAACGACAGCCGCACTACTGACATGATCAACTACAGTCACACTACTGATATGATAAACTACAGTCGCACTACTGACATGATCAACTACAGTCGCACTACTGACCTGATCAACTAGTTGCACTTCTGACATGATCAACTACAGTCACACTACTGACATGATCAACTTCAGTCGCACTACTGATATGATAAACTACAGTCGCACTACTGACATCATTCACTTACAGCCTGACTACTGATATGATAAACTACAGTCACACTACTGACATGATTAACTACAGTCACACTACTGATATGATATACTACAGTCACAATACTGACATGATCAACTACAGTCACACTACTGACATGATCAACTACAGCCGTACTACTGACATGATCAACTACAGTCGCACTACTGACATGATCAACTACAGCCGCACTACTGACATGATCAACTATAGTCACACTACTGACATGATCAACTACAGTCACACTACTGACATGATCATCTACAGTCGCACTACTGATATGATAAACCACAGCCGCACTACTGACATGATCATCTACAGTCACACTACTGATATGATAAACTAGTCGCACTACTGACATGATGAACTACAGTCACACTACTGACATGATAAACTAGTCACACTACTGATATGATAAACTACAGTCACAATACTGACATGATAAACTACAGTCGCACTACTGACATGATCACTCACACTACTGATATGATAAACTAGTCACACTACTGATATGATAAACTACAGTCACAATACTGACATGATAAACTACAGTCGCACTACTGACATGATCATCTACAGTCACACTACTGATATGATAAACTAGTCGCACTACTGACATGATCATCTACAGTCACACTACTGAAATGATAAACTAGTCACACTACTGATATGATAAACTACAGTCACAATACTGACATGATAAACTACAGTCACACTACTGACATGATCATCTACAGTCACACTACTGATACGATAAACTACAGTCGCACTTGTGACATGATAAACTACAGTCACACTACTGACATGATCATCTACAGCAGGGGTCAGCAACCTAAGGCAGTGTTGGCACGCGGAGGGTTCATCGCTGGCACACAAGCAAATGCGAGAGAAGTGTATGTATTTCATTCAGATAAAGTAGCCTAGTTTTATGCCGGTCAAATGAACTCGGGCTCCACATGATTAACATCGCGCAACATCAGCATAACACGTGCACACATGTAGAAAACATCGTGAATTACGGCCGTTTCACGTATATTTTTTTTCGCCGTGCATGTTAATCAATGAGTGCATTCACACCGGGAGCAGGAGCAGCGCGTGAGCGCCCAACAGGAGCGTCGCGTGAGCAGCAGTGAAGCGGGGGTTTCGCCGCCGAGTCTATTTTGTCTGCGCCGCTTTTTGTCTTTTGGTTCATTCACACTGCCAGTGATTTTCCTGAATTAGAGAGTGCGTTCACACCGGTTAACACACAAGCCGTACAAATCCCGTAACGACACGTGTCATCGATGTAACTTAAAATGTCTCAGCAGCGTCTTAAGTTTGTTTAGGAGCTGCGATCTCTCTCTCTCTCAAGAAACCACGCTTGTGCATTTTTTTCTCTGATTCGATCATAAACTTGCGCATTATGTACCGTTTCACAGCTGGCGAACGATCCCGTGCTTCAGCGTCATCACTACGATTTGACATTATAACGGCTTTTGTTCACACAGCGCGCGTTCCGGGATTGAACACGGCAATGTTACTAGGTCCCCAACCCGGCATCAATCCCGGGTCGTGTTTGCGTTCACACAGAAGGCACTCTGGTAATTTGCCGGCAATTTCCCGGGTTCAAAGCGCGGTGTGAAAGGGGCTAAAGTGAAAGCACACTTTTGATGGACAAAATAAATATGATTCCAAACAAAAGTGCCCAAAAAGCACAGAATGTGCATGTCTAGTGTGTTTTAACAAGATTAGGTTATGTCAGAAAAGAAAATTAAGACTCAAAAATATTTATTTAAAATTTACCCATTTAAACTTGTTTTTATTTTTCAGTTTGGGTAAAAGGATATGGTATTTTATATAAAAAAAAAAAAATATATAGAACATAAATATTTGTGTGTGCTGTAAAGTGGTTAGAAAAAATGAAATCGAATCAGCTAAAAAAAATCGGTTCAGAGCAGGTCAAACTCAATGAAAAATCGGAAATCGTAATCGGCCTAGAAAATTGTAATCGGTGCATCTCTAGTTAGGAGTTATAAATACTATTAAATTGTCTATCTAAATCTAAAACAAAATTCAAGAGAAATATTTAAATTTCTGTACTATTTCTGTGTAAGCCATTATGAAAATGTAAAATGTTTGTGTATTTAAATGAGTGAGTGTGTGTATAATATATATATATATATATATATATATATATATATATATATATATATATATATATATATATATATATATATATATATATATATATGCTATGTGTGTGTTGTGGCACAGTGATGAACTCGGAAACTTAAAAAGGCACTTTATGACAAAAAGGTTGCCGACCCCTGATCTACAGTCACACTACTGACATGATAAACTGAAGTCGCATTACTGTGTTAACATACACATGGACTTCTGATGACATCAAATAAATGATAAAAAAACGGGTAAATATTATTATATTAAATATTATATTATAAATGTTATTTCTCTCTTTATTTATTATCTCTTTTCACTCTTCCCCTCATTTCTGATATATATCTTACAAGTATTTCAATGTACAATTTGCCACTGACGTACTGTGTGCCGGACAAGTAAAGCTTAAATTTGAACTTAAAGCAAACCCACCAGTACTGCACAACAAAGGACATGGAAATCAGAAATCACTTTGAAACACAAATAATACCCGTATAAGTAACTTTAATCAATATCCTTTAGTTTGAAGGACACACAGACCGCGATAAAGAGATGATAAACACACCCGTATAAAGAGAAAATTAAAGCCAGAGAGCTCAACTGAAACCAATTTTGGATTAAAATCAGCAAGAAACAGAGATTAAAAAGCACAGAAGCATTTCTCCATCTGTCTCTCTTCATCACAAAATCACACAATCACACAGAGTACAGTTTTAAAATATCATACTCACAAAAAGGTCATAGACTGACATTTGCTTTCATTTATATACACTTGTGTGTGTGCCATCATTTTAACGCACAAGACAGAGTGACACTTCCATTACACACACAAATACACCTGTCTCTCTTCATCTGTCACCCTGTGTCTGATGTTACAAACACTGATGTGTGTGTGTGTGTGTGTGTGTGTGTGCGTGTGTGTCTGAGCGTGTTTGTGTGTGTGAGCATGTGTGTGTGTGTGTGTGTGCGTGAGTATGCGTGTGAGAGTG
>NC_138227.1:1409471-1414471 GCF_964197995.2 Scardinius erythrophthalmus
CCTGCTGACAGAAGACTAGGGTGTGTAACCCCTGCTGACAGAAGACTAGCGTGTGTAACCCCTGCTGACAGAAGACTAGGGTGTGTAACCCCTGCTGACAGAAGACTAGCGTGTGTAACCCCTGCTGACAGAAGACTAGGGTGTGTAACCCCTGCTGACAGAAGACTAGGGTGTGTAACCCCTGCTGACAGAAGACTAGCGTGTGTAACCCCTGCTGACAGAAGACTAGGGTGTGTAACCCCTGCTGACAGAAGACTAGCGTGTGTAACCCCTGCTGACAGAAGACTAGGGTGTGTAACCCCTGCTGACAGAAGACTAGGGTGTGTAACCCCTGCTGACAGAAGACTAGCGTGTGTAACCCCTGCTGACAGAAGACTAGCGTGTGTAACCCCTGCTGACAGAAGACTAGCGTGTGTCACCCCCTGCTGACAGAAGACTAGCGTGTGTAACCCCTGCTGACAGAAGACTAGCGTGTGTAAACCCTGCTGACAGAAGACTAGCGTGTGTAACCCCTGCTGACAGAAGACTAGCGTGTGTAACCCCTGTTGACAGAAGACTAGCGTGTGTAACCCCTGCTGACAGAAGACTAGCGTGTGTAACCCCTGCTGACAGAAGACTAGCGTGTGTAACCCCTGCTGACAGAAGACTAGCGTGTGTAACCCCTGTTGACAGAAGACTAGCGTGTGTAAACCCTGCTGACAGAAGACTAGCGTGTGTAACCCCCTGCTGACAGAAGACTAGCGTGTGTAACCCCTGCTGACAGAAGACTAGCGTGTGTAACCCCTGCTGACAGAAGACTAGCGTGTGTAACCCCTGCTGACAGATATGGCAGAGGACATCTGAACTGAGTTATGATTATGAGTATAGCACTGAGCAGAAGAGGCTATATCTACTCGCTCACTCCATCTCTCACAATACTACTCAATCTTACAATATCAATGAGAACAGACATGTGTTTACGTTGCTAAGAGCGGTTGCTATGTTGTGTACTGATAGAGCCGCTGTTGGGTGAAGCTCCCGTGTGTTATCGTGAATAAAACACAGCTATTGACCAATCAGAATCAAGGACTGGAACTAACCGTTTTATAAAATATGCTATATATATAAATAAAATGTTTTAAAGTAAAGACTAAAAGAGTAGTTGGTGGTGATGTAGGGGTCAAGTGACAGTGATGATGCAGAGGTCACGTGACAGTGATGATGTAGAAGTCACGTGACAGTGATGATGCGGCTCGATAACGGTCTAGGTTCAGCTTCTGCTGATTGTATTCAAGGCTTCAAAAGTTGTGAAGACGATCAACAAACGTGTGAGAATCAAAAACTTGTGTGATTTCTGCAATAATCCGAAAGCAAATGGAAAATCCTATTATCCTACAGTGATGTAAACGTCCGGTCGGCCTTCAAGCACACACCATCACTGCATTCACTATAAAAACTCCAGATAAACACAAAAAGACTGAAGACAGAGAGAATAAACAGATGGTGTGTTTGCAGAGCTCATCTGACAAACGCTGAGATATAAATCCACTGAAGTATTTCTGCTCTGGATCCGAGAGGAAACGTCTCGCTGGACCATCATAAATCACCGCCATAAACACTCGCAGAAACACACACACAAACCCTGGGCCAGATCTGGTGGAAAACACTATGAAGCCCATGCTTTTAATCAGTTATAGCCCTATTTATACTTATTAATAAGTCAGTATTACTATTCTATAAATATATTTACTCATATAGACTCATTAAGACCTCTACTGCATTATATTAAAAGTTATAGTTACATTTATATTATTTTTTACAATTACTTATAAGTCATGCATTTGCTTTTTCAGTGTGCATGCTCATAATCCATTATACTCTGATTTATATGTATTAATATAGTCGTATGGTTCCATGAATGTATTTGTAAAGATGCAGCCTGCATTGCTATAATGTTATTATATTACAGTTACAATGAGCAATTCAGATTTATTTCTGTCAAATAAGTGAATATTTTGTTATTGATAACCGTTTAAATACTTGAGTGATAATACAGTTACTAACCTCTACAGAGGCATCATTGATGAAAACATACGATGCAATTTCATGAAAGAAAAAATCATGAAGATGTGCTCATGATATATTTTAAGTTATTTACTAGTAAATTTAACTAATGAACAATAATAATATAAACCGAAATCATTAATACAAACAGTTGATTTTTTTTTTTTTTTTTATGTTTTAATGTACTAGTAAAACAGAGCAACAATATTTATCAAAGTATAATTTCAAACTGCTATAAGCAATACCATGCATATGGATGAGATATAGATTTTAACAAATAAAAATTACCATTCATGATCGAACATTAGCCATTAAATACATAACTGATAACTAATTGGTACCGCAATATTTGATCATTTATAAATCAGAGTATAATGGATTATGAGCATGCGCATTGAAAAAGCAAATGCATGACTTATAAGTAAAAATAATATAA
Source organism: Scardinius erythrophthalmus (assembly GCF_964197995.2). Classification (NCBI taxonomy): domain Eukaryota; kingdom Metazoa; phylum Chordata; class Actinopteri; order Cypriniformes; family Leuciscidae; genus Scardinius; species Scardinius erythrophthalmus. The sequence continues at coordinate 1,411,951 of NC_138227.1, forward strand.
ATGTAACTATAACTGTTAATATAATGCAGTAGAGATCTTAATGAGTCTTTAGAAATATATTTATAGAATAGTAATACTTATTAAATAAGTATAAATGGAGCTATACTTGATTAAAAGCATGGGCTTCATAGAAAGTGATGTCTGCAAAAAACAAGCCACAATCTCCTGAGGAATATCAACTTCCCCTTTGTTTTTCTCTTGAACAGACGAACAAAGCCAAACTAAATCCCATCGGTTCTCCAGAACACAAAGCAGGAAAAATGCAGGGATTGACTTTCTTCCTCAGTGTTTCTGTCTTGTTTTCCAGCATAAATATCTAAACATTCTTAAATCAAGATACATTTACTGACGAAGCAAAATCACTGAATATATAATGAAAAAAGTATCAAAATTAAGTGAGTTTATGCTTAAAACAAGAACAAATATCTGCCAATGGGGTCAAAAAAACAAGATTTTTGTTTTAAAAATCCCTGACTGAAAAAATAAACCCTGTTGAAAACGTCTGGCTGTCTGGTGTGATTTCATTCTCTGGATCGGATCAGTTCTGGACACAAAAAACATTAGTCTGTCCAAGATTTCCAGTGGAATTAAACCGCATCCTTTCCAAAGACTCTCACATTTACAGGTAAATCAGCATCATTTCTGTTTCCCTCATTAATATAGTTCTGTCTTCATTTACTATCTGCTGGAATACTGATCAAAAACCAAAGCTTGAGTCTTAAACTGAATAGAAAAACAAAAAATAGTTTGTCAAGAAGACTAATAACATTTTTGTGATCAGCCCGCCCCCAATCAGAACGCTAGCCAATCAGACACACTCTCTGCCTGTCAATCATTTACAGTCTCTCTGATGATCAGTCTGTCATAGTTTATAACAACAGGTCATAATGTTACTGAAACAATTTTCACTCAGAAATTCCCTCTAACTTTATACAATTAACTACCAAGAAATGCTAGTAATGCGTTCAATTAAATATGAAAATATTTAATCACATACAATTATTAAAACTTATATACTTAGAATAAAACTTCACTACTTAACAAAAACCTCCACACCTACATAATTACTCACACACACACACACACACACACACACACACACACACACGGATGCAGCTCCTCTCAGCGTGAGCTCAGTGTTTCCTGTTGATGTCACCGAGTGAACGACCCAAAACAATACGAGAACATCCGCACACGGAGCGTTAGGAAATCCTGTTCAATACGACAATCACACACAACGAACCGCTTTACTCTCACTTCTCACATACTCAAATATCAATCTCACTATCAGTGTCATAAATATTCTCACAGCACAGACACACACTTTACGTTCCTGTCGGCGTTACGTTTATCATTCCAATTTATGTGCATTTTTATGCCTGAGAAAAGCAACATCTGCACCTGTGAATCCCCTGGGAAATAAAGTTCATCCCCCAGGATACTATTCAATATTTAATATATAAAGAGTATATACACTACCAGTCAAAAGCATCATAACTCCAGTCTTCAGTGTCACATGATCCATCAGAAATCATTCTAATATGATGATTTGATGAAACATTTATGATTATTATCAGTGTAGAAAACAGTTGTGGACAATTTTTTTCCAGAATTCTTTGATGAATAGAAAGTTCAAAAGAACAGCATTTATTTGAAATATCTTTTGTAACATAATACATGTTTTTACTGCAACTTTTTATCAATTGATTGATTGATTGATTGAATTCATCCTTGATGAATAAAAGTATTGATTATTTCACAATATTACTGTTTTACGTTTATTTTTAATCAAATAAATGCAGGCTTGGTGGGCAGAAGAGACTTTTAAAAACATTAAAAATCTCACAGATCCAAAGCTTTTGACTGGTAGTGTGTGTTTTAAAGAGTTTCTGCATTTAAATCTGATTCAAAGAAGTGAACTACATTCATGGTGTTCTTTAGGAACTACATTTCCCATAATTCTTTGCCCATGCTGAAAGTTAAAAAGCCTGTAAGAAACAAACAGCGAAGGTTTAATTCTCCTCGTTCACAGGTGTGTGTGTGTTTACATCAGCAGAGATTACTCCAGATGGCACGTTCCCTCGCAATGCAAATCTTTCATTCAATATTCAAAGAGAAATGACATTCTATGTAAATAAACTCCTCCATATTCAAGAGATGACCCTTCGCTCCATAAATATTCCACTCAAAGGACAACAGCCATTCCACATGCAAATACTGGCACGTCAAAACACACAGACGGAGACGAACGATCATCAATCTCACAGCGATCGGCTAGTCGAGTCTGTGCAGGAATCATTCTTTTACTCGACTGGTGAATGAGACTTTCAACCATTAAGCATTGAAATATATCATGGTGTGAATATAGTGGCTTTCTAAAACACAAGGTCGCTTTAAAGCTGTGAATAATCAAGCGAAAGAACATTAGGGAGCAACATAAGCGGGAAATCATCAAGGACAAACGACAGGAAAAATCTCCATAGTGACGCAAACTGAACGAACTTTGGAAGCTCGATTCCTC
>NC_138227.1:1416971-1421971 GCF_964197995.2 Scardinius erythrophthalmus
TCTGCTTCAGGAATCAGATTCAACATCAGCAGTGAACAGAGAAAACATCTCGATCAAGCTACAGCTAACGGTGTGTGTGTAAGCATGTGTGTGTGTGTGTGTGTGTGTGTGTGTGTGTGTGTGCTGTTCTTTAAACCGCATGTATCTCCCCTCTCCACATTTAATCTCTGAACACTTTGCATTACATAATCAGAAAAAACCCACAGGGTCGAAGAGAAGCGTTGATGTGCGGCTGGATTGTGTTTCTACACTCGGGTCAGTTCAAACATCTCCACACACACACACACACACACACACACACACACACTCGCGCCCGAGAGCTTTATAAAGAGACCGAGGCTTTCAAACACTCTCAGGTGGAGCATCATCTGTTCTGGAGTTTCAGTTTCACTCCAGACGACAGAAGTTTAGGGATTTTACAGAAAGAATCTGATCAAAATCACGATTTGCAGGACGGACGAATATGGACACAGAAGTTAAAGGAGAAAATCTATCAAGATAAAGTTCATGCTTAAAACAATCTGTAAGTGAGATCAGAAAAATGAACAACTGAAAGGGAAACACCATTATTTTTCCGACTTCACTTTTTTTCAGAAAACGACACTTAACATCGATTTAAGAATTTGTAGATATTTGCGATTTAAACCAAGCTCTTAGAAACGGCTCTCGGGTCTGTTCTGAAAGAGAGAAGCGATGAAAACACTGATAAACGATCAGATAATAAATGCAATCCAGCAGAAATAAGAAGCCAAAAGAATATATTAAACCAGATTTACACAGTGAGAACAAACATGGCTTGAGCTGAACGCAATAAAAGCATGGAGAAAATCAAGAGAAATTCCAAAACCACAGACTCAGAATCATTTCAATATTAATTGATGTTAAGGAACTAAAAATCTGATTTTAAGGTCAAATAATGACTTTTTGCACACAACACTCAGAAGAGGCCAGAAGCAAAACCAGTTCAGAATCACTGAACAAACACACACACACACACACACACACACACACACACACATTGCAGTTACATCAAAATGAATTGAGTTTATGCTTAAAACAATCTGAATAATAAACAATTGAAAGGGTTTTTCTGACTCTTCTTGATGTAAAGCACAAACTTAATATCGTGAGTCAGAAGTAACAGATCTTGATTCAAGAATTTGTAGATATTTGTTATTAAAAACGGTCTGGTCTGATAGATAGAAACGATGAAAACAATGATAAACAACTACATAATAAATGCATGTGAGCATAAAAGAGTTGAAAGAGCAAAACTTCTCATTTCAATATGACTTGACGTTAATGAACTAATCAGCCAATCAATAATAATTTCAAAGTTTGATTTTAAGGTCAAATAATGACTTTTGCACACAACACTCGATGTCCAATTTAAAAGCAAAACCAGTTAAGAATCACTGAACTAAAACACACACACACACATATATTGCAGTTACATTCCAACATGCTCTGTGATCCACACACACACACATATGTGCTGCCACCTCCAGCTCTGTTCCCGTGGCGACCGAAGAAACGCATCCTGACAGCGCAGCGTATCTCCACTAGCAGCCCGGCAACCATCACCAGGGAGCCTGTCGCCGCGGTAACGAGAAGATGACAGGTGGATAGCAACGCAATCTCCGAGCCTTCGGCTTCGACCGCAGGGAAATGAAACCTAATAGAGATTCCTGAGATACTCGTGAGGCGTTCAGGACGAAGATGAGGACTTATAACACACACACACACACACACACACACACTACCTTGACTGCGTTTAAAGGCTTTTCCCAAACAGCAAACAGCATAAAAAGTACAACTCTGAAATGCACATGATCGGTTTGTAAACAAAAGCAGAAAACTCAGAGAAACCGCGGCGACACAGTTCCTCACAGCACGTTACTACTGTAGTAAATGCATCTTGATTGAAGATTTTGTAGATATTTGGACTGGAAACAAGACAGAAGTGTGCAGTGCACACAGGTCTTCAGTCTCAAACATCTCGCACGTCTCGTCGGATCTATTCAACACGCCGTTATCTTTCTCTTGCCTTCTTGTGTTTGTCCAAAACATGCAGAGAGCGAGTGTGTCAAACAATAACTGCAGAAATAATAACACATGAGGAAGAACATTAGATGGATAAACTGATAAAAATCATTTCTAAATCAGTATTTTGTCTTGTTATCCAGTAAAAATAAGCATAAATATCCTAAAAACAAGAACATATCTCGCATTAAAGTACATTACACTGTAAAAATTTGTAAAAGTTGCAAAGATTATTGAAGTATGTTAAACAAGAAAATACTATTTAAGTCTTTTTGCTACAAAATTTTGTTACTTGCCATTTATTTCGTAATTATTTGTGAGTAAAAAAATGTTTCTAAGTAAATCATAAAACCTATTCGATATGTTTACAATTTCTAAAACATTTAGCGGCATTTGTGTTGAAAATAGGAAAATCTGCCATACATTTTTTTTCTTTTTTTATACAAATGTGTAAAAATGAGATGAATGAGATTTTGCTCCTTGTTTAGACTGAGGAGAAGGAGAGACTTGATGAAAGCCCGTGTTGAGTCTCGACAGCGGGACTTTGATTCGTTCTGACTGTGTGTGTTTGCAGCGATTATAAGAGTTTTATTCCTCGTCTCAGTAACAACATCTGAGTTCTCCTGCCGCCTCCTGTTAACCGTTTCTTTCTCTAGGAGAACCATGTGCTGTTATTCACCTCTACCTTCACCACACACACACACACACACACACACACACACACACACACACACACACACACACACACACACACACACACTCACACACACACCACACACACACACACACACACACACTCACTCACACACACACACACACACACACACACACACACACACACACACACACACTCACACACACACACACACACACACACACACACACACACTCACTCACACACACACACACACACACACACACACACACACACACTCACACACACACACACACACACACACACACACACACACACACACACACACACACACACACACACACACTCACACACACACACACACACACACACACACACACACACACACACACACACACAACACACACACACACACACTCACACACACACACACACACACACACACTCACACACACACACACACACACACACACACACACACACACTCACACACACACACACACACACACACACACACACACACACACACACACACACACACACACACACACACACACACACTCACACACACACACACACACACACACACACACACACACACACTCACACACACACACACACACACACACACACACACACACACTCACACACACACACACACACACACACACACACACACACACACACACACACACACACACACACACACTCACTCACACACACACACACACACACACTCACACACACACACACACACACACACACACACACACACACACACACACACACACACACACTCACACACACACACACACACACTCACACACACACACACACACACACACACACACACACACACACACACACACACACACACACACACACACACACACACACACACACACACACACACACACACACACACACACAGCTTCAGTTTGACCTGAATTCTTACTCCCAAAGCTATTTTAAACGCTGATGTGTCTTTCTGTCAAACACACACACACACACACACTCAAAAATAAACGTTTTGCCACAATTGAGAAAATGTAACTAATACTGAAAGTGTGCAGTTTTTTCTTCTGAGATTTTTTCTTCTGATTCAAAATCATTTTAATACGCCACAATGTCATTAATATCATAGGTCACTTTTAAATGTCCAAATTCAATACCTAATAAAAGCAATATGTCATTATGTCTGAACACACTGTTCTCAGCAACACGGGGCAGTTTACAATGAGTGTAAAGTTATCATTTGCAGCTCAACATTTTGTAAGTCCAGAAGGATTTATCGTATTAACCAATTTATTAAGCTAATTATATAACTATGTTGCCAGTGCACTACACATGAACTGGATCTATGCCTTTATTTTGTTATTAAAATTGATAGAAGAAGAGAAGGCCTGTGAGATTTCTTGTCTGTTAATGCAGACAAAAGCACACAGCAATGAATGGGTTAAACTAAACCATCAAGAGTATAAAATAAACACACACACACACACCGAGGCATAGTGAGATTGAATGACAAGTTGGACACTGTTTACAAGTGCAGCAATACTCCTTCAAAAGCTGTTTTTAATAACTTGTATAGTGAAATAACTGAAGTGCAACAGTGTCAGTGCAAGCATTACGTCTCTATCAAACCAGTCAGGGTTTTCATGGATGCATGTCAGAAGTCTAACTCTCGAGCACTACAAACAACTATAGCAGAAAATCACTGCTTTGGATTTCTCACATGCCAAATGTGCCATCATATTTGTGCATGTGGAGGGCGGACTATCATTCTTGTTTTCTGTTATTAAATCATGGATTATGAAGCAGTCTGCAAGTTTCTCTCACATATGGCGTGTTAGTTCACAGACGGCAGCTCAGAAATTACACCACACACACACACACACACACACACACACTCTCTCACACACTCTCTCTATCCGACCCCTCTGAGGGGGCAAAGCTGCCGTCTCTACGGTAACGATGCGGTTATACGGTTGTCACGACGACAGCAGCGCCGATGCCATGAGTCATGAGGCGAGAAAAACTTCGAAATGCTGAGAGAAAGAGGAGAGAAGAGACTGTTAATCTGGACGGCAGGATGAAAGCATTCTGTTTATCACACTCCAAATGTGAGTCGAAGCATCCGGAGAACGGTGACATTTAGTTTGCCAGTCAAGAGCTCTTCAAAGACAACACAGCGTCCTCCATTAACACCCGGCGGATAAAACCTGCGGCGCTAACACTGTTTATTTCACGTCTCAACGTAACAACACAGCAGAGAAAGAGAGAGATTGAGCTCTGTCATTCA
>NC_138227.1:1424471-1439471 GCF_964197995.2 Scardinius erythrophthalmus
AAACAGAAACTGAATTAGGTTTTTTAATCTTTCATTCGTTCTAACATCCATCATGTAGCATCACTTTCTATTCACACACACACACACACACACACACACACACACACACACACACACACACACACACACACACACGCACACACACGCACACACACACACACACACAAACACACACACACACACACACACACACACACACACACACACACACACACACACACACACACACACTCACAGGAGAAGACAAGGAGAGAGAAAGCAGGAGATGGGGAAAAGAGAAATGGGAGAGTTTAAGGGAAAATAGGTTATTAAAAGAGGGATGATTATGTCATCTTATCTCTACAAGGACACACACTCATTCCCTCTTCCCTGTCCTCTATCTGTCTCTTTATCTGTCTCTCTCTATCTGTCTGTCTCTCTCAGTTCAACACGTTCAATTCCATTCGAATGTGCTTTATTGGCACAACAGGCATTATGACTTTTAATGTATGTCTCTATTTGTATATCTTCTTTCATCTGTGTATCAGTCTCAGTTTTCTCTTTATGATATTCGGATGTCTTTTATGATGTGTTGTAAAGCACTCGGGTCATCTGTTATCATCTGCAGCTGTATACACAAACTTTGACTTTGACTCAGGGTTATTATAAAAACACAAAAACATTAACTAAAATTAAAATGAAACTGATTCAAAATTGTAAATATAGCTGCAAGCAGCGATGACGGGGCCCAGTCCTCACCCAGGTGGCTTTAGGGCAACTGTGCATGATGGGCAATATGCATTTAAAGTGGGTAAATATAAAAGGACTCCGTCTAAGTCATTTGAATAGACCAAATCCAAATGCAATATCTAATAAAAGTATTTATACGGCTGTCTCAGCAACAAGGCTTTTCTCAATCCTGTTTAAAAATAGGCCTATGCTACTGGTTATACTATGTATTACATTTGATTTAATTTATTTTTTTGACCAGATTGCACAAATCTGCATATTTTTTTAACTTGCATGTAATACATTAATGATAAAAAAAAATACTTTTTATTTATATAATTTTTTATTGTTTTTAAATGGTGTATATTTTATTATTTAGAAGATATGAGACTCTTCCAGTTTACCTTTTTGTCATTAAATGAATACCTCACCATGCCAACACTGTTCAAGATATCCAATACCAATCGCAAATTAGCATCTTCAATATATTGGCATCATGTTGAGAAAGTTTGGTGTGAATCATATGAAGCCCTTTGGAGCAGTAATTAAAAATTCACAGCTTGATTTAAAAAATCCACATTCAAACAAAAATATCTGACTTCCTGTTGGTCGGAGCTAATGACAGTAAATGAGAAAGTTGTTCGGCTCGATGAGAACAATATATGTACAGAGTTTGGTGAATGTTGGCAAAATTAATTGCCCACTTTAGTCAAAAGGTGGCGCTATAGAGTCTCTCCACCACAACCATTTCTAAGGCTTTGCCAGTGTCGACAGCTCTGATGTGTGTGTCGAGTTTCATGCAATTTGATGCAAAGAGTCTCAAAAAGAATTTTGAAGTTTGTTTCTTCGTCATGGCCAAATTGTTTGAGATATTCTTGTTCTAATTCTTTTTTTTTATTATTAAATTTTATGAATGAAGCAGCTCGTAAATATACTTTATCACCAAAAAAAAATGTTTTAATAACCCATTAAAAATGAAAGTATTATGCAATCATTTAAGACGTTTCTCCTTACATAGAACATTTTTGGTAAAAAGGGTTCTTTAAAGCGGTGGTTGATTATGATTTCACTTTTTTAAACTACATTTTTTATTCTACATGTTGTCACTTCTTCTTGAGTCTCTCCATCTTTGTCTGACTCCGGTTCGAACATGAAAGACTAAAAAAGTTTTAGATATGTTCAGTGCGTGTGTGCACACACACACACACACACACACACACACACACACACACACACACACACACACACACACACAAGCTCTTGAAGCTCCACCCTCTGTGCCGGGAGCAGCAGCTCATTTGCATTTAAAGGGACACACACAAAAACGTGTTTTTGCTCGCCCTCAAACAGTGACAATTTTAACATGCTATATAAAAACATCTGTGGGGTATTTTCAGCTAAAACTTCACACACACTCTGGGGACATCAGAGACTTATTTTACATCTTGTAAAAAGTGGCATTATAGGCCCCCTTTAAAGCGGAGTCAAGAACCCTTAGGTTCTACTAGAACTTTCTGTGTAAGAGAATTATCGCAGCTGGCGAGGAAGTGTTGCTCGTTCTGTCTCTCTGTACTCAGAGTCTCATCAGTAGAAAGTGTGTGTTGTGTCGAGCCTCCGGAGACGAGCTGCTCAATGGAGCTTCTTTCACAGACCAGCGATTAATCCTGCAAGCGCTTCTGTCTTCTTTTGTGTGGGTATTTTTACTCGTTCCCCCTTTGGCTCCGTTTCTCCCGCCAGTGGGAATCTTACGGCAATCTTTAACACAGCATGAAGGAAAACAGCCAAATCCAGTTACATGAACGCTTGTGCCTGTCACTGCAGATACAGCTGTGTGTGTGTGTGTGTGTGTGTGTGTGTGTGTGTGTGTGTGTGTGTGTTTGTGTCAGTAGTTATATATTTTTTATTCCTGTTAGTCAATCTCCACTAGTACTAGTGCTGATATTGATATGATCAAACTCTTGATCAAACTCTCTTGCAATGTTAAAGTTGAGAGTATAATGCAATGTTAGCAGCAGCACAGCACACAAAACTCCCCAGAAAAAATCCAGAAACACCCTAGCAAGTACATAGAAATGCCTTGAGTCATGGAAAATTGTACTAAACCAAATATTCAGAATCGTGATGGACTAAACCAAACTGTTTAAGAATCAGTAACTAAAAAAAAACAATATTCAGTATAATACCCATTAAACAACAGGATATATATAATACACTAGTCTGGATGCCAGCCGAACTTAGCACCGCCCACAACATTTGAGAGATCGGGAAGTTCGGTCTGGACTTGATCTGTTGTGGAGCAACTATGCTCGAACCAGAGCTGTTCGGACCAATCAAATTGTCAGGGCGGGCTATATACGATGATGGACAGATGGTCAACAGTAACGTAATCATCCACGTCACCAAAGAACGCTTGGGTTGAATTTGTTTACAACAAAGATGGCTGGCGCTGGAGAATTGAGATGTGTGGATTCAGCCATCGCGTCTGTTATAGAAGATATCGACAGCGCATTCATTTTAAAAGAGGAACAGAGAACCGCGATCAAGGCATTTGTCGATCGGAAAAATGAATGAACGATATACGTCACTTACTCCGTTTCTCTGATTGGTTGTAGGTCTATCCAATTGAGTGCAGAGGTATTTTCTTTCCTGGTTCGGTTGAAACACTCCCCTTAATCACAGCCCAATGGAGCAGATCAGGCTTATATTCTGACTAGAATCTGAGAATGACGACGTCAGGCTATAAATACACCCAAACTACGGTTTGTTTATAGACTTTTAAAGTCATTTCAGCAACAAGGCTATTGATGAAGGGTAAACAATACAAGTAATACACTCACACTCACACACACACACACACACACACACACACACACACACACACACACACACACACACACACACACATTTGGTGAATGTTGGCAAAACTAATTGCCCACTTTAGTCAAAAGGTGGCGCTATAGAGCCCCTCCACCACAACCGTTTCTAAGGCTTTGCCAGTGTCGACAGCTCCAATGTGTGTCGAGTTTCATGTAATTTGATGCTAAGGCCGTGTGTCCACCAAAGGCACTCTGCTGCGAGCGCTCTGCTAAACACCTACTGTAGCTGTGGGCGCTTGAGAGCGTTTTGGTGGTGTTGCGTTTTTTTCAGTTGAGACATGCTTGTTATGATACGAAAGTGTTACTAGTATCTAATTTCACACATATTTTGTTTCTGTGTTGATTCTATATTAAAATTATCAATACAATGTAACATATTTTCTCTGACTCTTGTTTTAAATGATTTTTTCCCATGATTATGCTTGTTGTTGTCATCTGTTAATGTTGTACAAGCAGAATGTGAAGGTTGGTCGGTGTGGTATTAGTCCCGCCTCTCCTCCACTGTGATTGGACAGTTGGGTAAAAAGTGACAGTGATGAGCGCTGCGTTTTACACAAAGTTGAACATTCTTCAACTCTCGGCGACCAGTGACAAACACCGGGCGCTCAGCGCTTCAGCGTGAAAGTGCCTCGTTACGCTCATGGCATTTTAAAAATGCGGCGTTCCCATTGAAAACAATTGAAAAAATACGCCAGCCGATTGAAAAAACGTTTTGGTGGACACACGGCCTAAAGGCTGATTTATACTGTACTTCTGCATCGGACCTACGCTGGAGCCTCTACACTGTAGGCAACGCGTCGGTTTTCATTTATATTATGTGTCGTTGTCCGCGTTGACGCGCAATTACACTTGCAGAGGGAGCATGTGAAACCCGAGGGAGCGGTCCTAGCAGACCAATCACAGCGCTTGCGTCCGCGTAGAGTTGACGCGTTGTTACATTTTTGGAGAGGTGCACGTCAGGGTACTCCGAAGGGTACGCGCGCCACACACAGCCAACGATGTAGCTATGGCATGAGTTCGATGCAGAAGTATAATGAGGCCTTAAGAGTCTCAAAAAGAATTTTGAAGTTTGACGTGTTGTCATGGCAACAGTAGTTAAGATATCAATAATTCCCTCACAGGTCTACATCTGCAGTGTCTTCTTGATATTATACTGATGAAGTTTGAAGTAAATCAGGTAAAAATAAGAGGGTGATTTCAAAGCATTTTGAAAGTGACACACTTCCTGTTGCCAGTTGGTGGCGCTATAACTTTAACTCACAATAGTCACATCCATGTGATAGGACTCCTACAACAAACACACAGCTGAAGTTTCATCAAAATCAGTCAATGTATGCAGAAGTTATAACACACTTCCTGTTTCCCTTTTATCGCCACACACACACACTCACACACACACACACACACACACACACACACACACACACACACACACACACACATCACACAATATATGAGCTGTTCTGCTCATATAAAGCAGAGGTGATTCTTTTCTGCTAATGTATTTAAGCGGTGCATAAATCTCAGTGGAAGAAACGGACAGATTCTTTAACAAGCCCCTGAACGCCACACCAGTTAAACTACATCTGTTAACACTCTTTACGAGAGAGAGAGAGAGAGAGAGAGAGAGAGAGAGAGAGAGAGAGAGAAAGAGAGAGAGAGAGAGAGAGATGTCCACCAACTTTCATCGTAGCAACCATAATTCTGACAGTCTTACAGCTGTGATCTATTTGTCGAACACCTAAAGACTTTAAACCAACAAGCGTAACATATCTGTTGCTATAATTACAATTCTTAGTCTTCGCATGACATCACATGGTTTTCATGTCAAGCCTTTAAGAATGTTCTGAGTCACATGACTCGAGCGTTTTAGAATGGTCTGAGTCACATGACTCGAGTGTTATAGAATGTTCTGAGTCACGTGAGAATGGTCTGAGTCACGTGACTCGAGCGCTTTAGAATGGTCTGAGTCACGTGACTCGAGTGCTTTAGAATGTTCTGAGTCACGTGACTCGAGTGCTTTAGAATGTTCTGAGTCACGTGACTCGAGCGCTTTAGAATGGTCTGAGTCACGTCACTCGAGCGCTTTAGAATGGTCTGAGTCACGTGACTCGAGCGCTTTAGAATGTTCTGAGTCACGTGACTCGAGCGCTTTAGAATGTTCTGAGTCACGTGACTCGAGTGCTTTAGAATGGTCTGAGTCACGTGACTCGAGCGCTTTAGAATGTTCTGAGTCACGTGACTCGAGCGCTTTAGAATGTTCTAAGTCACGTGACTCGAGCGCTTTAGAATGTTCTGAGTCACGTAACTTGAGCGTTTTAGAATGTTCTGAGTCATGTGACTCGAGCGCTTTAGAATGTTCTGAGTCACGTGACTCGAGCGTTTTAGAATGTTCTGAGTCACGTGACTCGAGCGTTTTAGAATGGTCTGAGTCATGTGACTCGAGCGTTTTAGAATGTTCTGAGTCACGTGACTCGAGCGTTACAGAATGTTCTGAGTCACGTGACTCGAGCGTTACAGAATGTTCTGAGTCACGTGACTCGAGCGTTTTAGAATGTTCTGAGTCACGTGACTCGAGCGTTTTAGAATGGTCTGAGTCATGTGACTCGAGCGCTTTAGAATGTTCTGAGTCACGTAGAATGTTCTGAGTCACGTGACTCGAGCGTTTTAGAATGTTCTGAGTCACGTGACTCGAGTGCTTTAGAATGTTCTGAGTCACGTGACTCGAGCGTTTTAGAATGTTCTGAGTCACGTGACTCGAGCGTTACAGAATGTTCTGAGTCACGTGACTCGAGCGTTTTAGAATGGTCTGAGTCACGTGACTCGAGCGTTTTAGAATGGTCTGAGTCATGTAGAATGTTCTGAGTCACGTGACTCGAGCGTTTTAGAATGTTCTGAGTCACGTGACTCGAGTGCTTTAGAATGTTCTGAGTCACGTCACTCGAGCGCTTTAGAATGTTCTGAGTCACGTGACTCGAGCGTTTTAGAATGTTCTGAGTCACGTGACTCGAGCGTTTTAGAATGTTCTGAGTCACGTGACTCGAGTGCTTTAGAATGTTCTGAGTCACGTCACTCGAGTGCTTTAGAATGTTCTGAGTCACGTGACTCGAGCGTTTTAGAATGTTCTGAGTCACGTGACTTGACTGCTTTAGAATGTTCTGAGTCACGTGACTCGAGCGTTTTAGAATGTTCTGAGTCACGTGACTCGAGCGTTTTAGAATGTTCTGAGTCACGTGACTCGAGCGTTACAGAATGTTCTGAGTCACGTGACTCGAGCGTTTTAGAATGTTCTGAGTCACGTGACTCGAGCGTTTTAGAATGGTCTGAGTCACGTGACTCGAGCGCTTTAGAATGTTCTGAGTCACGTAGAATGTTCTGAGTCACGTGACTCGAGCGTTACAGAATGTTCTGAGTCACGTGACTCGAGCGCTTTAGAATGTTCTGAGTCACGTGACTCGAGCGCTTTAGAATGTTCTGAGTCACGTGACTCGAGCGTTTTAGAATGTTCTGAGTCACGTGACTTGACTGCTTTAGAATGTTCTGAGTCACGTGACTCGAGCGTTTTAGAATGTTCTGAGTCACGTGATTCGAGCGTTTTAGAATGTTCTGAGTCACGTGACTCGAGCGTTACAGAATGTTCTGAGTCACGTGACTCGAGCGTTTTAGAATGTTCTGAGTCACGTGACTCGAGCGTTTTAGAATGGTCTGAGTCACGTGACTCGAGCGCTTTAGAATGTTCTGAGTCACGTAGAATGTTCTGAGTCACGTGACTCGAGCGTTACAGAATGTTCTGAGTCATGTGACTCGAGCGCTTTAGAATGTTCTGAGTCACGTGACTCGAGCGCTTTAGAATGTTCTGAGTCACGTAGAATGTTCTGAGTCACGTGACTCGAGCGTTACAGAATGTTCTGAGTCACGTGACTCGAGCGTTTTAGAATGTTCTGAGTCACGTGACTCGAGCGTTTTAGAATGGTCTGAGTCATGTGGCAGAAAAGTATGAATTAGATGCCATTTTGAGTTTCTCTGACCATGGTTATTGTTAACTAAAATAAAATCATTAAATAAAACTAAAATCATAAAACTGAAACTGAAATAAAATATTAAAAAAAACGTACATTTGTTTTATTTCAGCTGGTTGCCTTTTTCATTTCTCATTTTCATTTAGTTTAAAGCTACAATATGCAAAAACATTTTTGCCACTAGAGGGCGCTACATCCAAACAACAACAACGGCGTAGCTTGATGACGATGTGAAGGAGCGTGGAATGATGGGAACTGTCGTTTTAAACTCCACTGTGGATGTAAATCAGTCAGACGGGAATCGAAAAATCATGTTCATGGATGAGGCTAAGTTCTATGTATATAATGACATGCTTTTTGTGGTTCAGCGCGGTCTGTAATGGGAAAGAGAAGAGACGAGCGGGATGCAAGTAGGTCAAGTGCAAATGACGAACACCTGTGTCTTATTGCTGTGATCCACGCGCTGGAGAGACCGCTTATAATCCGCGCTGGAACGAGAGAGAGACTGAAGAGAAAATTGGACGCAGAGAAAGAAAACCGGTGGATCCGAGCTCTCATTTTTGAACTCTTTTGTGCCGTCGCGGTTGCCACGGTGAATGCGCGTTGTGCACGACTTTTGTTTGTTTTGCTTTATTTTAATAAAGTACGAGTCCCAGTCACGCGACCCCTGTCTTCTTCCTTCCTGACTCTTGAACCTCATAACACTTTTATTTCATTAAAATGAATTAACCGCAAGAAAAAGTAAGGTTTAATACTAAATTGGTTATCATAGATGTTACTGTATGTCGAATTCATTGTTGTGATAACGCGGTGCAGTTTTACATGTTCTAAACAATTGTTGTCAAAGTACATTCGAACATACTCACATCATTTGCCAAAATACTGATTAATCTTTATGTATAACACATGCTATATTTATTTACATGGCCATAAACACCAGACGTGATAAACTATGTCAATAAACTAAACACAAATTTAAAGCAATAATACTTCCCTTACATAAACATAACTATTACCGAATGCTACATTTTGAAAATATAAAATTAAGCATGCTTTGTCGACAGAACCAGCTGCAATCGGTAAAGAATAATTGTGTTCCATAATGACTGCACGAAACAAGCTAACGTTTGTTGCTTGATAGATGCTACAACTACAACTTCCGCATTTGTCCAGGACTCCACGCAGTACGAGCGGAAACCAAGGGTAACGCGGATATGACGCCACTGACTGGCGACTCCCAGCTCCCCCCTGCTCTAACGCCCCGTTTCCTTGGTTAAAATCTTAATTTTCTCACGATTTAAAAATAGTTGGAAACATTTGGGATATTGTAAGTAATCAACTTAACAAAATATATAACACTGGCCTTGAGATTATGGAATATTTTAATGCAAAATTCTTGCATATTGCACCTTTAAATGAAAAAGCAGCAAATTCAGACTCTCAAATAATTGAAACTTTAGCACAAAAATGTAAAGTCGCTCATAGACCGTCTGGTGTGTGTTGTACACAGAAACAGCAAACACTTTTAATGTTAAATTTTAATGTTAATAAAATGTTTAACTCAATGAACAACACTGACTAAAATAATCAGTACTTGTTTGGATGGATGTAAATTCTGAGCACAAAGTCAACAATATTTTTCTTAAATGCAAGTCAGTTATGCACACTGTAAATGTAAATTATGTGTAGGATCTACAATTGTTTTTGCCTGCCGTTCTGTGATAGTGACGTCATTGGTTTCAGAATTTGGACTTTCCCATGACGTAAATCCGGCCCTGTGAGACTCCGGCACACAAGACAATCAATTACAGATCCTGAACATGACGAGCCAGTCGAATCCTCAGATGAGTCAAGTGTGTCATCAGATTCATCACCATGGCTCAATAACTCGGCTATGAAAGTCTAATAATTGGCTCCGAGTATGAGGCCGACTGAAGGGTCAGGTGGACTACAAGTCCCATGAGGCCGTGTGTTTCTGGGTCAGTCTTCTTCATTAGTGAGGGACCAGACATGAGTAATCAATCATAGATAAGTAGAGCAGAACAGAAAAGAGCAAAAGATCACTACATCTACATCTATCTATCTATCTATTATCTATCTGTGACACTGACGCTCGGCTCGCCTTTTATAATAGCAGATTCGCACTAATTTCCGGGTTTATTATATATCATGCAGCGCTGCTAGTCTAAACGATCTGTTACTCTCATTTCTGCTCTAAGTCTCTCTAAGTAAGTGTCTGCCAAAAACATGTTTGCAAATGCAGGAGAAATCTACATAAATAACATGAGAAATGTTCCAGAAATGTCTCAATTAAAACACATAGACTGCTGAGACCTAGCCTGGCTAACGTCAGACCTCTTTCTCATTGAGACGTGGTCTGGGAACCACATGTTAATTTTCTCGTATTTGAGGCGTGGTTTACGAATGCCCAGAGCCGTTTATTGGGCGCTACGAATGTCTATCAAATGCGCCTGTGCGTAGATCATAGCCAATCGTTTCAATTATACCAGATGTCGTATGTAGAGCGACAGAAATTCGACGAGGAAGACGACGAAATAAACTTGCGTTCTAAACTACTTAGAACACTATCTAAGGCTGCATCGAAAGGTAACTTCGCATCTGATGCCATGATGGATCCATAGATATAAACAAACTGCTTCAGTGTGTCGCATAGACGTCGTCATCGTCTTGCTGCTCCCTCCCCGTTCTATGATTGGTTCCCTTTTTGAGGGGAAAATCTGGTCCATGGTGTCCAGGCTGCCTAGCAGCGTGAATAAAATCGTGCAGCACGCAAGGCAGCATGGGGAAACCCAGGCTAGCTGAGACCTACTTCTGAGGAAAACCTTTAAAGAGAAATCTTTCATTAAAGAGCACCTATGATGCTTTTTTCCATCTGTCTTTAGTGTGTAAGGTTGCTGTTTGAAGTTCTTCTCTATATCAGTGTCAGTGTTTCTGAACTCCCTGAAACGCCTCCATTGTAGTCTTGAGTTTCTTCCGGGAACGAACACGTCACAATATTCCTCATTTAAATAATTCATACCCAGAATAAAGGGGCGGGGCCTGGTTGAGTTAGTTAGTAGTGTGTTGAAACTAAGCGGCAACCTTCCAGTCTCTCTCTCTCTTAACCAACACTGAAGAGACTTAAACTGCAGTTCATTGACTGGCCACTAGAGACCGGCTGCAGAAGAGAGTCAATCCCATAGACCTCCATGTTAAAATGCCCAACTTTACAGCAGAAATAAACATGTTTACAGCCTGGTGCAAAAAGTGGTTCTGGTCCATATAGCTAATTATGCCCTTCATGTCGACTGTGAGGGGGTGAATTTATTATATTAAGCCCTAAAGTTCTGCATAATTAAGGGTGTGGCCACTTGAGTGACAGGTGGATTGCCGCTGATGTCACTACTAGCCGTTTGTGTGCTGTCTGTTAGCGTCACGTCACCTCAGCTAATCCGCCTAGCTGCACATTTTTGTTTATCCGGGAGTGACGCCATGTCAAAATGGCGATGGCCGGCTCCACCCACTCTGGGCTTCAAAAACGCTCTACAGAAACACTACGGGTGACGTCATGGACATTACACCCATATTTTATACAGTCTATGGTTGAAACTGGCTGTTATGGTAAGGGGTGGGGCATTTCCCAAACACCTTCAAAGCGCTCGACCAATCACAAAACACTGCTCCAGCCGACCAATCAGAGCACAGTGTGCTTTTCAGAAGGAGGGGCTTCATAGAGAAAGGAACTAAACAGAGTGTTACTGACAGACTGGGAGGAGAGGAGCTGCAACAGTGGAGAATATGAGGAAAATAATGAACATTCAATCAGGAAAACCTGTTCTAGTAGAGCCTGAAAACAATATAAAGACTGAAAGGGCATAAAGTGGCGTCTGTAAGAACACACACATTCTCAAACAGGAAGGACCTGAGCTGCTTGTTCAACTACTCCAGACTTCCTTCGAGAGAAGATTATTGTTCTTTGTTTATATTTGCGGTTGTTTTTGGAGTAAAGTCCTTTGTGTCTTCTGTTCATATTGACGTGCATGCTAGATGGTATCGAATCACTCTTATTTAACGTTTCCAGACACACCTGAGCTCAGCTCTGAATCCACATGAACGAACTTAAAAATTATAGTTTGCAGTAACTTCAAGGTCAGTGTGATTGTGTCTGATTGTGTTTCAATGTTCCAGATAGCTGGAACCCAACAAAAAAATCAGTTCATAACTTGTACATCTTTTGAAAGAATATAAAGTAATTCGAGTTTTTTTCAGAAATGTCATTGCATTGAAATCAGTTCGTTTTTTAAACCTCTTCACCTCAGCTTTTCTTTCTCCTCTGAAAAGAGGTTTGATTAAGAGCACTCTGTACAATCGCTCGCTTAATTAAGGAAAAATGAGATTTCAAAAGCTGCTTTTTCCTCCAAGATCAGGCTTGAATTTTTTCAAGTTAAAAAACTAAATACACAAGAAGAAAAAGCAAAGAACACACACATACAGACACACACACACACACACACACACACACACACACACACACACACACAACATTAACACTAACGAGCTTCGATAGTTCAAAAGAACGAAACCGAACTGCTGCTTAAAAATAAGGCTAGTCTAATAGTTAAAAGCCTTTGACAAAAAACACACACACAGTAATATTTCTCAAACAACATAAAAATGTATACATATATATTTTACACACACACACACACACACACACACACACACACATATATATATACACACATATGTGACTGAAAAAAATGTGATACTACATAAACTTTGTGCAAACACTTAAATTAATGCTTTATACAATTATTAAATACATTTATTCAAAATTCATGTAAATTATGTATCATATACTGTATTTTGTACTAAATAAATATATAATAAATACATTCTTAGTCACAGTGAATATGTTTTATAATCTATTATAACTGCAGTTACTTTTATTCACAAGAACATGACTGATTATAATTAAGAATTTTAATAATTTATTATATAAAAAAGCTTTAAGCATTTGAGGAAAAAAATTCTGATTTATTGTTGCCGTTTATCATTTCTGAAGTACTAATCAGTGTTTTCTGCTGTTGCACTTTAAAAAATCTAATTATTTCAGAAACAGGGAGCGGATGAGCTAATAAACTTGAAAACTGAATACACAGATTCATCAGTTTAAGATGAAGAAAGAGTTGCATTGGTTGAATTCGCTCTGCACTTTATTTGTTTCTTTTTAAAACTGTTGAGTTTGAACAAAGAAACACTTGAGTTAATTTAGAATTTAATGCAATAAAATAAAAAAGTTGATCTAAAGAAATCAGAATCGTTATTTACTTCAGATGCAAACATCTACTCTGTATTGCCAAAAGTATTGGGACACCCCTCCAAATGACTGAATTCAGGTGTTCCAATCACTCCCATGGCCACAGGTGTATAAATCAAGCACTAGACATGCAGACACTTCTACAAACATCTGTGAAAGAATGGGTCGAAACACGTATCGCACTTCTCTGTCTGGCAATCCGATGGACGAGCCTGGGTTTGGCGGTTTCTAGGAGAACGGTACACTGCATTGTACCGAGTGTAAAGTTTGGGGGGAGGGGGTGCGGGGGGGGGGGGTTGTTTGGTGGAGGGGGGATTATGGTGTGGGGTTGTTTGGGGGATTATGGTGTGGGGTTGTTTGGTGGAGGGGGGGTTATGGTGTGGGGTTGTTTGGTGGAGGGGGGAGTTGTTTGGTGGAGGGGGGATTATGGTGTGGGGTTGTTTGGTGGAGGGGGGATTATGGTGTGTGGTTGTTTGGTGGAGGGGGGATTATGGTGTGTGGTTGTTTGGTGGAGGGGGGATTATGGTGTGTGGTTGTTTGGTGGAGGGGGGGTTATGGTGTGGGGTTGTTTGGTGGAGGGGGGGTTATGGTGTGGGGTTGTTTGGGGGAGGGGGAATTATGGTGTGGGGTTGTTTGGGGGAGGGGGGATTATGGTGTGGGGTTGTTTGGTGGAGGGGGGGTTATGGTGTGGGGTTGTTTGGTGGAGGGGGAATTATGGTGTGGGGTTGTTTGGTGGAGGGGGAATTATGGTGTGGGGTTGTTTGGTGGAGGGGGAATTATGGTGTGGGGTTGTTTGGTGGAGGGGGGGTTATGGTGTGGGGTTGTTTGGGGGAGGGGGGATTATGGTGTGGGGTTGTTTGGTGGAGGAGGGTTATGGTGTGGGGTTGTTTGGTGGAAGGGGGATTATGGTGTGGGGTTGTTTGGTGGAGGGGGGTTATGGTGTGGGGTTGTTTGGTGGAGGGGGGATTATGGTGTGGGGTTGTTTGGTGGAGGGGGGATTATGGTGTGGGGTTGTTTGGTGGAGGGGGGGTTATGGTGTGTGGTTGTTTGGTGGAGGGGGGATTATGGTGTGTGGTTGTTTGGTGGAGGGGGGATTATGGTGTGTGGTTGTTTGGTGGAGGGGGGGTTATGGTGTGGGGTTGTTTGGTGGAGGGGGGGTTATGGTGTGGGGTTGTTTGGGGGAGGGGGAATTATGGTGTGGGGTTGTTTGGGGGAGGGGGGATTATGGTGTGGGGTTGTTTGGTGGAGGGGGGGTTATGGTGTGGGGTTGTTTGGTGGAGGGGGAATTATGGTGTGGGGTTGTTTGGTGGAGGGGGAATTATGGTGTGGGGTTGTTTGGTGGAGGGGGGGTTATGGTGTGGGGTTGTTTGGGGGAGGGGGGATTATGGTGTGGGGTTGTTTGGTGGAGGAGGGTTATGGTGTGGGGTTGTTTGGTGGAAGGGGGATTATGGTGTGGGGTTGTTTGGTGGAGGGGGGTTATGGTGTGGGGTTGTTTGGTGGAGGGGGGATTATGGTGTGGGGTTGTTTGGTGGAGGGGGGATTATGGTGTGGGGTTGTTTGGTGGAGGGGGGATTATGTGTGGGGTTGTTTGGTGGAGGGGGGATTATGGTGTGGGGTTGTTTGGGGGATTATGGTGTGGGGTTGTTTGGTGGAGGGGGGGTTATGGTGTGGGGTTGTTTGGTGGAGGGGGGATTATGGTGTGGGGTTGTTTGGTGGAGGGGGGATTATGGTGTGTGGTTGTTTGGTGGAGGGGGGATTATGGTGTGTGGTTGTTTGGTGGAGGGGGGATTATGGTGTGGGGTTGTTTGGTGGAGGGGGGTGTTATGGTGTGGGATTGTTTGGAGGAGGGGGGGGTTATGGTGTGGGGTTGTTTGGGGGAGGGGGAATTATGGTGTGGGGTTGTTTGGGGGAGGGGGATTATGGTGTGGGGTTGTTTGGTGGAGGGGGGGTTATGGTGTGGGGTTGTTTGGTGGAGGGGGAATTATGGTGTGGGGTTGTTTGGTGGAGGGGGGGTTATGGTTGTTTGGTGGAGGGGGAATTATGGTGTGGGGTTGTTTGGGGGAGGGGGGGTTATGGT
>NC_138227.1:1449471-1471971 GCF_964197995.2 Scardinius erythrophthalmus
ATAGATGAACAGGTGTTGTTACCTGTAGGGAGTGTAAGACAGGAGTGTCGTCCGCTCTCAGGAACACTTGCTGTCCACGTCTGAAAGACAAACGAGAAGCATCAGAACGAGACTCGAGCGACCATCTGTCCAACTCTATCCAACTCTATCTCACACACACACTTCTGGAGCTTCACTACTTCTGTGTGAGCGTGTATGAGTGAGTGTGTGTGTGTAAACATGTCCACATGCTGGCAGTGTGTTCTTACAGGTCTCTTCCTCGCTTCCTCTCATGAGCGTTCATGTCATTCCCTCCTGTGTCACAGCTCCGCACAAACCGGCACACACACACACTCACGTGCACACACACACACACACACACACACTCTCGTGTCGGGTCTCACAGAGGTGTGCGCTCGAGCCCTCAGCAGGGAACACACTGACAGCACACACACAACCACTCTTCTGCCCTCTCTCTCTCTCTCTCTCTCTCTTTTGACTAGGGAAGCTTCTGATTGTGTTGCTCATCAGGGTCCTAAAACCCTCTGAGTTTCTCTCAGCCGATTACACATATATATTATTTGTGTAAATATTTAACAACAACATTTCTATGTAATTTGGCACATTGCTTTGAAGAATTAACCAGAGAAAAACGTGCCTTTGAAATTTCACACTTTGTTGTAGCACAGTTATTTCTGAAAATTAAAAACAATATATTTTACATTTAATATTGTTTGGTTACACTTTATTTTAAGATGTCATTGCTACAGTGTAATTATATATTTAAGTACTGAGTAATATTAATGAACTACATGTACTTACTATAGGGTTAGGGTAGGATTAGGTTGAGGGTTAGTAAGTTACATGTAATTATGCATAATTTACTGTTATTACTACGGTAAGTACATGTAACATATGTAACAAGGACACTGTAAAATAAAGTGTTACCTATTTATTTTTTTCAAGGACTGTACTTATTTTGAGGCAATTTGCACTAGAAAATATACAAACCAATGAATAAATATTTAGAATGATAGGCAGAATGAAAGAAATGATTGTGTGAAGAGCGAAGAGTGTAAAGACCAGCGAGTCTGCGTGAATCCACCGACACAGACAACGCACTTATGCATTGCATTTTTCTTTCCTTCCTCTTTTATAAAGCTTGCTCTTATCTGTTGTGACCTTGCTTTACTATGTGCTTCCAAATCTCTACTATTACCAACACTCGTAAATCACGTCACACGTTGGAGGCGGCGCAATCCCTATGTCCTCTAGTACATTACTTTCATTTCCTCTTGGTCTCTGGAATAGCCAGTCTGCTGTAAGCAAAGCTGATTTCATTACATCTATTGCTAGCCATTCAGGTCTGAATGACTTTCTCACACACCCCTCACATGACCGGAAGTGGTGGAGGTACTGGTCTACTCATCTCCAATGAATGGAAACTTAATCCTTTACCATCTCTGTGTGACAATAACTCATTTAAATTGCTCATGCAATCACCATCACCAGGCCTATTAGAATCCATTTTGTAGTTGTTTATCGTCCCCCAGCTTAGCTTAACAATTTTTTGGGAGGATTTGGATGTATTACAGTTTTTTTCGATTGCTAAACGACAGTGGGCACAACTGGAGTCACATGTGCAAAACTCTAACTCCAGTCTGCACAGCAGCAGTTCATGTGGACCAAACTCCAGTTCGTTTTTCATTGCTTGAACACAGTTTTCAAAACTCTACACACACTTATCCCATGACTTTAACCACAACGTGCACAACACTGTGGATTTACAGCACTTTGTTCAAATGCTAACACACTGCTGTCAAAACTGTGAACCACACATTCAAAACAGAATAGATTTCAGCCTTGTGCCTTTCAAACACTGCTGATTGCAATCTCAGCTGAAAGGCTCCCATACACAAAAAAAATATATTTGAAATATATTTTTGGAATATATGCAAATATTCGAAATTGGCCCAATAAATATATTTTAGTTAAATATATGTAAATATATTTCACACTTACTGTAACATCATATATTTTTGTTATATTTCAGAATATATTTCAAAATGATAAATATAAGTGACCAACAATGCAAATATATTTCAATGTATTTGGAATATATGCCACGTATATATTCGACACTTTACGTAAAATATATTTCAATATTTTTCTTTTCTGTATGGGTGGAGGTGGAAAGTGTTTGGTCACCACCCACATGACCAAAGGTCTCTTTTGGAAGCCATGCGTGCCGGATGTGAGGACACGACTGCCAGGGATGGATAAGGCACTCCAGAAGGTTCTTCCCCAGGTGCATGGCAAGAGAGAATATTAGATGTGATGTTGATGAAAACCTGTGGCCTGATGCTAGAGAGAGGCAGGATTAGCCCCTCAATTATTTGTTCGAATTACATTACATTACATTATATTACATTACATTACATGTTCGTATGTACTTTTAGTTTCTACCTTTTTTTTCTCATTACTGTAATTCCATAAATTACTACAGACTATTGAAGCAAACTGCTAATTTTCATTTACCTTAAAGAATTGTTATGTTCTAAAAAAATAAATAAATCATGTGAAAAAATGTCACTCTTTTCTTTGAAGAAAATATTACTTTGTATGAAGTCACTGAAATTGTTCAAACTGTAAAGATGAAAAGTTTGTATTTTCTGTATTGGTGTTTGATGCTAGTGTTTTTCCTCTCAGTGTGTTCTGAGTGACAGTGTGTGTTATCTCAGTGAGGGTTGTGTAGTGTTTGGCTGCACTGAGCCTGTTTTGAGCCATGTGTTAAGAGTTGTGTTGCTTGGAGTGAGTTTTGCAGGTGATGTGAACTGTTTAGCTCAGGCGACTGTTGGTAGTGCAGACTGTAGTTAGAGTTTTGCACATGTAGCTCCAGTTGTGCTCACTGTCGTTTAGCAATCGGAAAAAACTGTAAGACACTACACGACTTTTAAAATCTGAACAGATTTTTTAAACAGCAGGCTTCATATACTTGCTGACTTTGTAAATGGTTAGAGAGAAAAGCTGGGCATCATACACTACACAACGTTACACTACAATACACTGAACAGAAACAAGTGACTTCAGTGTATTTTCCGTATTTATAAGGATTTCCGTATTTTTCGACCTGGGAGCAAAGTTAGCTGCGTTAACCCCACTGTGTGAATACTGAAACTGCTGCAAACAATTACTAAACAAACAGCAGATTCTGGGTTTTCTGACACATTTATTTCATGCATGGCATCCGCAAGCTTGCCGCTCTATCTAGTATATCCTAATATCTCAACACGATCACTTATCAAGCGCCAATCTCGTGATCCGTGATCTGGATGGTATGTTTTTCCTTCTTTTTTGTCTTTACCCAATCTCGTAAGTCGTCTCCATTTTTTTCCTCGATCTTTGTGACTTTGCACCCTTGATTTTCATTGTCTGGTCAGCATATAATGACTGTATTATGTACAGTATTTATTAGCAATGCATCATACACTATGTGTTCTAAAATCGGCTCAAAACATCAAACATGCTTTGATGTCCTCCGACTGGCTAAAAAATCTGAGTCTGTGCCCATCATACACTAGGTGATTTTCTGTGAATTCTGTCAACTCCGAACACACAAAATTATGCAGACTGGCACAGACATTCGGCAACTACTGCCGACCCAGATCACAAATTCGGTCAAAAATCTGAGCAAAAGTTGTGTAGTGTATTCCAGCCTTTACTCTCATCCTTCTCTGAGGATGGTACTCCTCTCGTAGTCGTGGAGGGGTGAGGTGTCTAAGACCCAACACTGCTATCATCTAGCTACTGGAGTGCCTCAGGGCTCAGTGTTGGGACCGCTTCTCTTCTCCATCTACATGTCATCACTAGTGTCTGTCATTCAGAAACATGGTTTATCCCATCACTGTTATCATCTAGCTACTGGAGTGCCTCAGGGCTCAGTGCTGGGACCGCTTCTCTTCTCCATCTACATGTCATCACTAGATCTGTCATTCAGAAACATGGTTTATCCCATCACTGTTATCATCTAGCTACTGGAGTGCCTCAGGGCTCAGTGCTGGGACCGCTTCTCTTCTCCATCTACATGTCATCACTAGATCTGTCATTCAGAAACATGGTTTATCCCATCACTGCTATCATCTAGCTACTGGAGTGCCTCAGGGCTCAGTGCTGGGACCGCTTCTCTTCTCCATCTACATGTCATCACTAGTGTCTGTCAATCAGAAACATGGTTTATCCCATCACTGTTATCATCTAGCTACTGGAGTGCCTCAGGGCTCAGTGCTGGGACCACTTCTCTTCTCCATCTACATGTCATCACTAGATCTGTCATTCAGAAACATGGTTTATCCCATCACTGTTATCATCTAGCTACTGGAGTGCCTCAGGGCTCAGTGCTGGGACCGCTTCTCTTCTCCATCTACATGTCATCACTAGATCTGTCATTCAGAAACATGGTTTATCCCATCACTGCTATCATCTAGCTACTGGAGTGCCTCAGGGCTCAGTGCTGGGACCACTTCTCTTCTCCATCTACATGTCATCACTAGTGTCTGTCATTCAGAAACATGGTTTATCCCATCACTGTTATCATCTAGCTACTGGAGTGCCTCAGGGCTCAGTGCTGGGACCACTTCTCTTCTCCATCTACATGTCATCACTAGATCTGTCATTCAGAAACATGGTTTATCCCATCACTGTTATCATCTAGCTACTGGAGTGCCTCAGGGCTCAGTGCTGGGACCGCTTCTCTTCTACATCTACATGTCATCACTAGTGTCTGTCAATCAGAAACATGGTTTATCCCATCACTGTTATCATCTAGCTACTGGAGTGCCTCAGGGCTCAGTGCTGGGACCACTTCTCTTCTCCATCTACATGTCATCACTAGTGTCTGTCATTCAGAAACATGGTTTACCCCATCACTGTTATCATCTAGCTACTGGAGTGCCTCAGGGCTCAGTGCTGGGACCACTTCTCTTCTCCATCTACATGTCATCACTAGATCTGTCATTCAGAAACATGGTTTATCCCATCACTGTTATCATCTAGCTACTGGAGTGCCTCAGGGCTCAGTGCTGGGACTACTTCTCTTCTCCATCTACATGTCATCACTAGATCTGTCATTCAGAAACATGGTTTATCCCATCACTTTTATCATCTAGCTACTGGAGTGCCTCAGGGCTCAGTGCTGGGACCGCTTCTCTTCTCCATCTACATGTCATCACTAGTGTCTGTCATTCAGAAACATGGTTTTTCCCATCACTGCTATCATCTAGCTACTGGAGTGCCTCAGGGCTCAGTGCTGGGACCGCTTTTCTCCATCTACATGTCATCACTAGATCTGTCATTCAGAAACATGGTTTATCCCATCACTGTTATCATCTAGCTACTGGAGTGCCTCAGGGCTCAGTGCTGGGACCGCTTCTCTTCTCCATCTACATGTCATCACTAGATCTGTCATTCAGAAACATGGTTTATCCCATCACTGCTATCATCTAGCTACTGGAGTGCCTCAGGGCTCAGTGCTGGGACCGCTTTTCTCCATCTACATGTCATCACTAGATCTGTCATTCAGAAACATGGTTTATCCCATCACTTTTATCATCTAGCTACTGGAGTGCCTCAGGGCTCAGTGCTGGGACCACTTCTCTTCTCCATCTACATGTCATCACTAGTGTCTGTCATTCAGAAACATGGTTTATCCCATCACTGTTATCATCTAGCTACTGGAGTGCCTCAGGGCTCAGTGCTGGGACCGCTTCTCTTCTCCATCTACATGTCATCACTAGATCTGTCATTCAGAAACATGGTTTATCCCATCACTGTTATCATCTAGCTACTGGAGTGCCTCAGGGCTCAGTGCTGGGACCACTTCTCTTCTCCATCTACATGTCAACACTAGTGTCTGTCAATCAGAAACATGGTTTATCCCATCACTGTTATCATCTAGCTACTGGAGTGCCTCAGGGCTCAGTGCTGGGACCACTTCTCTTCTCCATCTACATGTCATCACTAGATCTGTCATTCAGAAACATGGTTTATCCCATCACTGTTATCATCTAGCTACTGGAGTGCCTCAGGGCTCAGTGCTGGGACCACTTCTCTTCTCCATCTACATGTCATCACTAGATCTGTCATTCAGAAACATGGTTTATCCCATCACTGTTATCATCTAGCTACTGGAGTGCCTCAGGGCTCAGTGCTGGGACCACTTCTCTTCTCCATCTACATGTCATCACTAGATCTGTCATTCAGAAACATGGTTTATCCCATCACTGTTATCATCTAGCTACTGGAGTGCCTCAGGGCTCAGTGCTGGGACCGCTTCTCTTCTCCATCTACATGTCATCACTAGATCTGTCATTCAGAAACATGGTTTATCCCATCACTGTTATCATCTAGCTACTGGAGTGCCTCAGGGCTCAGTGCTGGGACCACTTCTCTTCTCCATCTACATGTCAACACTAGTGTCTGTCAATCAGAAACATGGTTTATCCCATCACTGTTATCATCTAGCTACTGGAGTGCCTCAGGGCTCAGTGCTGGGACCGCTTCTCTTCTCCATCTACATGTCATCACTAGATCTGTCATTCAGAAACATGGTTTATCCCATCACTGTTATTATCTAGCTACTGGAGTGCCTCAGGGCTCAGTGCTGGGACCACTTCTCTTCTCCATCTACATGTCAACACTAGTGTCTGTCAATCAGAAACATGGTTTATCCCATCACTGTTATCATCTAGCTACTGGAGTGCCTCAGGGCTCAGTGCTGGGACCACTTCTCTTCTCCATCTACATGTCATCACTAGATCTGTCATTCAGAAACATGGTTTATCCCATCACTGTTATCATCTAGCTACTGGAGTGCCTCAGGGCTCAGTGCTGGGACCGCTTCTCTTCTCCATCTACATGTCATCACTAGATCTGTCATTCAGAAACATGGTTTATCCCATCACTGTTATCATCTAGCTACTGGAGTGCCTCAGGGCTCAGTGCTGGGACCTCTTCTCTTCTCCATCTACATGTCATCACTAGTGTCTGTCAATCAGAAACATGGTTTATCCCAACACTGTTATCATCTAGCTACTGGAGTGCCTCAGGGCTCAGTGCTGGGACCGCTTCTCTTCTCCATCTACATGTCATCACTAGTGTCTGTCAATCAGAAACATGGTTTATCCCATCACTGTTATCATCTAGCTACTGGAGTGCCTCAGGGCACAGTGCTGGGACCACTTCTCTTCTCCATCTACATGTCATCACTAGATCTGTCATTCAGAAACATGGTTTATCCCATCACTGTTATCATCTAGCTACTGGAGTGCCTCAGGGCTCAGTGCTGGGACCTCTTCTCTTCTCCATCTACATGTCATCACTAGATCTGTCATTCAGAAACATGGTTTATCCCATCACTGTTATCATCTAGCTACTGGAATGCCTCAGGGCTCAGTGCTGGGACCACTTCTCTTCTCCATCTACATGTCATCACTAGATCTGTCATTCAGAAACATGGTTTATCCCATCACTGTTATCATCTAGCTACTGGAGTGCCTCAGGGCTCAGTGCTGGGACCTCTTCTCTTCTCCATCTACATGTAATCACTAGATCTGTCATTCAGAAACATGGTTTATCCCATCACTGTTATCATCTAGCTACTGGAGTGCCTCAGGGCTCAGTGCTGGGACCACTTCTCTTCTCCATCTACATGTCATCACTAGATCTGTCATTCAGAAACATGGTTTATCCCATCACTGTTATCATCTAGCTACTGGAGTGCCTCAGGGCTCAGTGCTGGGACCGCTTCTCTTCTCCATCTACATGTCATCACTAGTGTCTGTCATTCAGAAACATGGTTTATCCCATCACTGTTATCATCTAGCTACTGGAGTGCCTCAGGGCTCAGTGCTGGGACCACTTCTCTTCTCCATCTACATGTCATCACTAGTGTCTGTCAATCAGAAACATGGTTTATCCCATCACTGTTATCATCTAGCTACTGGAGTGCCTCAGGGCTCAGTGCTGGGACCGCTTCTCTTCTCCATCTACATGACATCACTAGTGTCTGTCATTCAGAAACATGGTTTATCCCATCACTGTTATCATCTAGCTACTGGAGTGCCTCAGGGCTCAGTGCTGGGACCGCTTCTCTTCTCCATCTACATGTCATCACTAGTGTCTGTCATTCAGAAACATGGTTTATCCCATCACTGTTATCATCTAGCTACTGGAGTGCCTCAGGGCTCAGTGCTGGGACCGCTTCTCTTCTCCATCTACATGTCATCACTAGATCTGTCATTCAGAAACATGGTTTATCCCATCACTGTTATCATCTAGCTACTGGAGTGCCTCAGGGCTCAGTGCTGGGACCGCTTCTCTTCTCCATCTACATGTCATCACTAGATCTGTCATTCAGAAACATGGTTTATCCCATCACTGTTATCATCTAGCTACTGGAGTGCCTCAGGGCTCAGTGCTGGGACCGCTTCTCTTCTCCATCTACATGTCATCACTAGTGTCTGTCATTCAGAAACATGGTTTATCCCATCACTGTTATCATCTAGCTACTGGAGTGCCTCAGGGCACAGTGCTGGGACCGCTTCTCTTCTCCATCTACATGTCATCACTAGATCTGTCATTCAGAAACATGGTTTATCCCATCACTGTTATCATCTAGCTACTGGAGTGCCTCAGGGCTCAGTGCTGGGACCGCTTCTCTTCTCCATCTACATGACATCACTAGATCTGTCATTCAGAAACATGGTTTATCCCATCACTGTTATCATCTAGCTACTGGAGTGCCTCAGGGCTCAGTGCTGGGACCACTTCTCTTCTCCATCTACATGTCATCACTAGATCTGTCATTCAGAAACATGGTTTATCCCATCACTGTTATCATCTAGCTACTGGAGTGCCTCAGGGCTCAGTGCTGGGACCGCTTCTCTTCTCCATCTACATGTCATCACTAGTGTCTGTCAATCAGAAACATGGTTTATCCCATCACTGTTATCATCTAGCTACTGGAGTGTCTCAGGGCTCAGTGCTGGGACCGCTTCTCCTCTACATCTACATGTCATCACTAGATCTGTCATTCAGAAACATGTTTTTTCCCATCACTGCTAAACTGATGACACACAACTCTATCTCTCATTCCAACTAGATTATCTGACGGTACTTGTTCGCATCTCAGCCTGCCTGAGACATTTCTTACTGGATGAAGGACCATCACCTTCAACTAAACCCTGTGAAGATAGAACTGCTCGTGGTCTCGGCCAACCCAACACTACACCACATTTATATTCAGCTGGGTTTGTCAACCATAACTCCATCAAGGTCAGCCAGGATCCTTGGAGTTGTGGTTGATGATCAGTTGAACCTCACAGACCATATTGCAAGAACTGCCCGGTCCTACATATTTGCCTCATACAACATCAGGAGGATCAGGTCCTTCCTATCAGAGCTACACAACTCCTGGTCCAAGCTCTTGTTATATCCAGACTGGACTATAGTAATGCTCTCTCCTTCCAGTATCAGTCAAACCGCAGCAAGAGTGTGTTTATCAAGCCGAAGAGACTCACGTCACTCCTCTCCTCATAAACTTGCACTAATTGCCAACAGCCGCTCGCATCAAATTCAAGACACTGATGTTTTCCTACGGAACAACCACTGGCTCTGCTCCCTTTACCTAAACTCACTACTTCAGACCGATGTGTCTCCAGAAGCTTGTGTTCTGCAAGTGAACGTCGTCTTGTGGTGCATCATCTCAAAGAGGCACAAAATCCCTTTCACAGACCTTCACCTGGACTGTTCCCTGCTGGAGGAATGATCTACGTAACTCAACCTGAGCTGCTGAGACTTTAGCCATATTCAAGAAACTGATGAAGACACATCTTTTTCAGCAACACTTGCTATATCTATTTATTAAAACAAACTTGCCACATGTATTGTGCTGGAATAATTGGGACTCGTCACAGCACTTGCATATTGTTGCCCTATTGTTAGTTTAATTGCTTCTATTGCTCTCATCATTTGTAGGTCGCTTAGGATACAATCATCTGCTAAATTATTAAATGTTTCATCAATCATCAGCTTCTGATGATTTCAGTTTCAGGTTTCAGAAGAACATTTGGCGTCGTAGAGCCCCATGTTGTGACCGAGAAGGTCGGGGGGGGGGTTTCCATTAATTAAAGAGAAATTATAAAGTTTTTTTTTTTTTTTTTTTTTTTACAGTTTACAATTATCCATTTAGTAAATAAATAAAATTAATCAACATCACAATTCTGCAAAAAAAGCATGGCACTACAAAAAGTTCATGTCTTATAACCTAAAGTAAATAACATTTACCTGCAAAAATTATAACAATTCAATATGTACAATATGTACGAACAACATATGTGTGTGTCTGTGTGTGTGTGTGTTTACAGATATATTATCTTTTTAAAGCAGTTTTGTAAATTTGTTTTTGCTTTTATGGTAAATAAATATGGTATATTTTTACTGGATATTAAAACATAAATACTGATTAGGAATATGATATGAATACTGATTATTTATGTCATCTAAGCAATACATTATTTACAATATTAAGTTTGTACATTAAACAGTTTGAGTTGATTTAACAGTGGAACATCATAGAATAGAAGAATGTTGAAAGAGGAAATAGACCAACAATAATAATGTTCTCACAAGTGCAAGAGAAACAGTCAGGGTTGCCAGAAATGAATGAGATATTAGTATTTGTATTTCTGTCTTTTATCTGCAATGAATCTGAGAAAATGATCACACACACACAAACACACACACACACACATGCGTGCACACACACACACACACACACACACACACACACACACACACACACACACACACACGCGCACACACAGTGAGTACTGATCAATTGTTCCCATCAAAAAGTAACAATGACAAGGAACAAAACTTGTTTTTTCGTCAACCTTCATGTGACGAAAGGAAATTGCTTATGAACATAATCATGCAATCGTTCTCATGTTAACCCTCAGGCCAGACCCATGTGTACATCAACACATCATGTGTTTCAGTGACAGCTCATTTCAGCACACAATGACTATTGATCTCTGAGGAGACTTTAACTGCAGCTCCAACATTCATTCCATCAGACAGTTTCAATGTGTTATTAAACGCTTTGCAAGAAATACTATTCGTAATAAATGCACTACAAAAAAATTTGTTTTCTAGGACAAATATCTAAAAAAAAATTACTTGAGAAGCAAAATAACTGAAGATATTAAGTCTTGGTTATTGATTTTTTTTTTTTTTTTTAATTAAGTGAATTTAAGACAAGAACAATCAAAACAAGAAAGAAATGATCTGAGTTGAATTTCTTTCTGGTTTTAAGTGTAAAGTCACTTAATTTTGATATCTTCATTTAAGAATGTTTATCGAATATTTGTACAAAAAACCAAGAAAGAAATCAATTTTTTTTTGCAGAGTAGTATTTTTTCTTGTTTTATACTTAAAATAATTTGCCAAGATTATTATTAAATAACAATAACACTTTATAATAAGGTTTCATTTGTTAACATTATGTTAACTATATTAGTTACATGAACGATGAACAATACTTATACAGCATTTATAATCTTAGTGAATGTTTACTAATACGTTTTTTACTAATAAGTTTGCATCATTGATCATTATTTTCCTGATTATTACTATGAACAAGATGTATTGTATAAAGCGCTGTAGAAATAAAGCTGACTTGACTTACACAAAAACATTGCATGACTATATA
The DNA here is from genome assembly GCF_964197995.2 of Scardinius erythrophthalmus. NCBI lineage: Eukaryota > Metazoa > Chordata > Actinopteri > Cypriniformes > Leuciscidae > Scardinius > Scardinius erythrophthalmus. The sequence continues at coordinate 1,461,218 of NC_138227.1, forward strand.
CAGTGTGATGATAGTAATGGTCATGTTGTCATGTGTCATTGTGGCAAGAAAGGATTGCAAAAATAAACATGAAAGTGAATAAATGACAGAATTTTCATTTAATATTATGAAAAACGGCTTCTCTTTGACTGACAGATCGAAGCCAAAACACAGTCCTAGTATATTAGAGATCAATGTTTCCCTGCAAGCTTTAATCTCATTATGATCGAAACCCTCAGATCCGTAAAACCCTCACGCACACACACAATTTATGACGGCAAATAAGTGCACCGAAAAATCAAATTTCACTTAGAAATTGCATGTAAATTTCACAAACAATTACAACAGCAAGTATCACATAAAATTAAATGTGAAATATTGAAGTAGAAAAACAACAGTTATAATTATTATATAACTATTGTATAATATATATTATAATGCATTTTAACTTTGGTTACAATTATTTATGAAAAGATATAATGCAGTATAATGTACATTATGAATATCTTTACAATGCATATATAAAGGCTTCAAGTAAAGAGTTACCATCATTTTTCACAGCATGTCAGCGAGGTATTGGGTGAAAATGAGCGCGTGTGCAAGAACCTCTTGAGTGGCCCATCAAATCAGGAGACATATAGATCAATGTTCCACAAAGATCCGTCTTTACAGGTTTACAGCACTCAAGAGAATAACACACACACACACACACACGCACGCTCATTCATGTCGTTACCTGATCAGAATGCCAGAGCAATTTCATTTAACACTGAGTTTAATCAAAACTGTGTTCAGAGAAAAGGAACAGTAACCAGTAATTACATCAGTGCATTACCCTCGGGAACACACACACTGACACACACATGCACGCACAAACATGCAAGTGAGCAAATAAAGACAAGTTCACACACTCTGAGCAAATTAAAACAACCAAGAAACAAAGAAAGAGCAGGCAAGATAAAAAGGGGATTTTACAGGCTGGGTGGCCTCAACATCACACACACACACGCGCGCGCACACACACACACACACACACACACACACACACACACACACACACACTATCACACTGCAGTGAGTACTGATCAAATGTTCAAAATGTTCAGATATTTGTTCTTGTTTTAAGCACAAACTCACTTATGTATATATATTTTTCAGTAAACAAGACTTAATATCTTCAGCCAGTAAATTCATCTTGATTTAAGAATGTTGAGATATTTGTGCTGGAAAATGAGACAGAAACACTGAGGAAGAACATCATTATTTGCAGTGAGTTTCTTCTGTGAAGCTGCTTTGAAACTATCTGTACTGTATAAAGCAATATAGAAATAAATGTGGCTTGACCTTTCTTCATTTTTTTCAGAATTAAAAATTTATGGTAACATTTTTAATTGGTATAATTTTAAATTCCAATTACTGTAACTTGATTCAAATATTCTACAATGACAACAAACAACATTAATGTTAATGATCAAAGTTAGGTTTATGATTATAAGAAGAGAGCAAATACAAAAAAATGTATAAGGGAACAACCTACCAAGTCTTTCAAACAACTGAACCCAACACACACTCAAACCTAAATATCTAAATGTCACAACACACTTCAAAACACGTCCATTAAAACCACATACTTGCACACATGTAGATATGTGTCAGTGTATGTGACAGTGTGTGTCAAATCATGTCATCAATGTCCTGAATATTTGTACTTCTAAAAAAAGCATTTGTGACATCGCAGGTGAACATTTTTTTGCCGTTATAAGACCTAAAACACACAGTTCCCTTCCTTATACTGTACATGGAGGGCAGACTGGGGCTAGTTGTCACACTGTTTACTATAATGAATTATAGTAATATAAGTGGGTCTATTTTTGAAAATGTCTACATAATCACAACCTTAAAGTCTTGACAAAAAAAATAATAAAATAAAATACTGTTATATAAATAAAATGGAAATGATCAAATGGAAAGTTCCACTCACTGTATTATACAGTTAACTTTTCAGCAAAATAGAAATGGTAAAAATGATGAATCATGAAAAATTAAATTAAAAAAGAATTATGAAAGTATTACTTTATATCAATTCTACAAAATTACTAGATATAAAACAGGTTGACAACTTGGCCCAGAAAAAAAATAAAATAAAATAAGGTTTACACTTTATTTCGGCGCTCCACTTTAGACAGTCTAGTACAGACGTCAGCAACCTAAGGCACGCGTGCCAACACTGGCACGCGGAGGGTTAATCGCTGGCACGCAAGCAAATGCGAGAGAAGTGTATGTATTTCATTCAGATAAAGTAGTCTACCTGCACACAGATCTACATTTTGATGTAATAATTCCTCATAGTAAAAACAGCTTATTTTATTAAGTTAGAGATGCACCGATTGATCCGCTGGTGGCCGAAATCAGCCGATTTTCACGTGATCGGCCATAACCGGCGACCGGCCGGTCAGTCTGACATATGCCGATTTTATGCCGGACAAATGCACTCGGTCTCGGGCAACACCATCATCACATGTGCACACGGAACGCACATGTAGGAAACTTCGTGAATTACGGCCGTTTCACGCATATTTTTTTCGGCGTGCATGTTAATCAGTGAGTGCATTCACACCGGGAGCAGCGCGTGAGCGCCCAACAGGAGCGTCGCGTAGCAGCAGTGAAGCGAGGGTTTCGCCGCCGAGTCTATTTTGTCTGCGCTGCTCACGCTCAGTTAAAGTGAAAGCACACATTTGATTGACAAAATAAATATGATTTCAAACAAAAGTGCCTAAAATGCACAGAATGTGCATGTCTAGTGTGTTTTAACAAGAACTGGATTAGGTTATGTCAGAAAAGAAAATGAAGACTCAAAAATATTTATATAAAATCTACTCATTTAAACTTGTTTTTATTATTCAGTTTGGGTAAAAGGATATGATATTTTATATATATATATATATATATATATATATATATATATATATATATATATATATATATATATATATATATATATATATATATATAAAAAATATATATATATATATATATTTCTGTGTGTTGTAAAGTGGTTAGAAAAAAAGAAATCGGAATCGGCTAAAATCGGTATCGGCAGGTCAAACTCAATGAAAATCGGAATCGGCCTAGAAAATTGTAATCAGTGCATCTAGGAGTTATAAACACTATTAAATTGTCTATCTAAATCTAAAACAAATTTCAAGAGAAATATTTAAATTTCTGTACTATTTCTGTGTAAGCCATTATGAAAATGTAAAATGTTTGTGTATTTATATGAGTGTGTGTGTTTATGTATATGTATGTATGTATGTATGTGTATGTGTATGTGTATATATATATATATATATATATATATATATATATATATATATATATATATATATATATATATATATATATATATAGGCTATGTGTGTGTTGTGGCACAGTGATGAACTCGGAAACTTAAAAATGGCACTCTATGACAAAAAGGTTGCCGACCCCTGGTCTAGTAAGTATACATAACTTTGCAACTAAATGTAAAAAGTTGACGTAGTTACTTATAGTTAGTAAAATGTCTAACTAAAGTATAACTAAAATAAGTGATAATATAGGTTTAGCTTTAAGAACATAATTCACAAAAATGTTCAACCATTTTACAACAGAACTAGATGTTTGAATCCCACATACAAAACATTACTAGAGAAAACAAGTACACATCTAACTCAAAATGGATTAACTCCCCCACATGACAACTAGCCCTGGTGTCCTATATGCAGTTTAGCCTAGATCAACCAAAAGTTCATGTTATTTGTTAACAAGAGAAAGACAGAACGATGAAATGTGAAAAAGCAAAACTTACTGCGACATTATAGATGTGATGACGGACCAACACACACACACACACACACACACACACACACTTGACCGGAGTCAAGAGTTGTGACGGTCCTGCGGTGTGTTTGTGAGAGAGGAAACCCTAACGGTGACCTGGGGACTAGAAGGGAAATGGTTCATCTGTGCGCACACACACACACACACACACACACCCTGTGTTTCCTGAGGACGTTCACTAGGTTGACGGATGAGAGCGACTCAGGAAAGACACACATGAGAGTGAAAGAGGCAGGTGGCATGGAAATTATGGGATGTGAGAGTGGCAACACTGACCCTGTCAATCATCTCCATGGAGACATCGTAACCCGGAAATAGACACACACACACACCTCTCTGCGTTTGACCTCTTCACCCCGTAAGATATTCCCGGGAAACACAGACAGTGAGACTCTGTTTGGAACAATGCGGATACGCTGATCTACTGAAACAATAATATGGGATCTTCACACAGAAGCCTTCAGAATCAGTTAAGTTCAACCAGCACAACATCACACATGTCAAGTGTGTGTGTGTGTGTGTGTGTGTGTGTTTGTGTGTGTGTGTGTACCTACTTAACTATATTTTGGGGACAAATATGTACCCAGAAGTGACCAAAACCTGACAAAATCTCCCAAAACCTACCTTTAGGGAAGTCCTCATTTGTAAATCTGGTATAAATAGAGTAAATTAAAGGTTTTCTGGGATGGGTTAGTGTAAGGAGACAGAATATACAAAAACCATTACGTCTATGGAAAGTCCCCCATTTAGATAGCTAAGTAAACGTGTGTGTGTGTGTGTGTGTGTGTGTGTGTGTGTGTGTGTGTGTGTGTGTGTGTGTGTGTGTGTGTGTGTGTGTGTGTGTGTGTGTGTGTGTGTGACCTCTCCGGGGATTGCCACCTTGTCGTGGTGGAGAGGCTTGTGTGGTCCTGTGATCCCAAGAGCAACACCCAAAGAGCGATCCAACCGAGACCTCAATGGTGGAACTGGCACAGGAAGATGGCTGGCCTTCGGGGAGCATTACAACGACTGGGAAGGCGGAAAAGGGCACCGGCGTCCTTTTGGGAATCCACCCTAACATCCTGGTTTAAGTCCTATGGTGACCAGAAAGTGGCGACGGGGGGAGAATTGTGAGATCTGGAAGCTCCTAGTCATAAACTGGCATATTAGGCGATGAGTGCAAGACTCAGTCTAGCTCACCTCACGTGGGGAAGGGGCTAGAAAAGGTGCCCTAAAAATAGTCCGCCTTAAACCTCCTGACTGGATTATCGCAACCAGAGGGATCACCTATGAACTTTGTAGTGCAACCAGTGTTAGACCTGGAGAAGAGAACTGCAATCATCTCTAGAGAACTGAGAAGATACCGGATTGACCTAGCCATCCTTTCTGAAACCCGACTAGCAGACGAATCTGAAAGAGGAGAAGGGTGGCTATACTTTCCCCTGGAAAGGAAAAGCTGCCGATGAGCCCAGGATCTGTGGTGTTGGATTTGCCATTATCAGCCACCTATATCAACTTCCTCTGGGGATTAGTGAGCATCTCATAACCATTTGTCTAGTGCTTGCCAACAACCAGATAGCAACAGTTGTGAGCACCTATGCCCCTACTTTAGAGAGACCTTAAGAGACCTTCTACACCTGCTTAGACAAGACACTGTCGAGAATCCCCAGGGAATATAAGATTATTCTCCTAGGAAACTTCAATGGCAGGGATCAACACCTTGAAGGGCACTATAGGAAAGGATGGCATAGGGAACATCAACTTTAATGGAGTTATGCTTCTCAGCAAGTGTGCTCAGTATGACCTCATTCACCAGAAAAACTAATTTAAGGCATATTGGAGACACCCCTGCTCCAAACAGTGGCATCTCATTGACTATGTCATTGTATGAGCCAGGGACTGTTGTGAAGTGAACATCACAAGAGCCATGGTCGATGCAGATGACCTCTGGGAGAGGGAAAAGGGAGAGGAGAGCTAAAAAAAAACCCCAGATCTGACCAAAATTGAACCTTGACAGACTGGATGAAACTGACATCCAAGAGTGACTTCAGGCCTCTCTTTGGGAAAGCCTCCAACAAGAATACCGTGATGACAACAAAGGGCACTGGAGTCTCCTCAAGTCTACCATCCTTGCTACCTGCAAAAACATTCTTAGGAACAAGTCCAGAAAACACCAGGACTGGTTTGATGAGAATGACAAAGAGTTTGAACAACTCATCTCCAAGAAAAGGAAAGGCTTTCATGCCTGGCAAAATGTTGTAACCTGCAAGGCCGAAATGATGATTCACTCCATAGACAAGGCGGATATCCAGAGATACGTGAGGGAGTTAAAGAACTCTTGGTGGACTGAAAAGGCTGAGGAAATCTAGAGGCTGGCAAACTTGGGTGACACCAGAGGCTTTTCAGTGCTACTAAGGCCATCTATGGTCCAAGCTACCACGGCCTAAACACCCTGCACAATGAAAGAACGGACAGGAGCAATGAAGGACAATGAGTCCATTAACCCCCGATGGAAGTAGCACTTCCAAGAACCAAACACATCCCCCAAAGTCCCATCATAGAAGACATGGGGTAACCTCCAACTATAACAGACGTTCAAGACACCATCAGGAGCCTGAAGAACAACAAGGCCGCTGGTCCAGATGGGATACCTGCTGAGATCTTAAAGGAAGGTGGATCAGAGCTCCAGTATTACATTCATGCCCTACTCCTCAAGGTCTTGGAAAAAGAGGAACTTCCCTCAGAGTTCTGGGACACTCTAATAGTGACCATATTCAAGAAGGGGGACAAGGCTGAATGCCGAAATTATCTCTCTCCTGTCCACAACAGGAAAAGTCCTTGCTTGTGTCCTTGCAAACTGACTTCTACCACTGTCTGAGGGAGCTCTCCCAGAATCACAGTGTGGCTTCCACCCTTTCAGAGGTACAGCAGACATGATATTCACACCACACCAACTACAGTAAAAATGCTGTGAACAAAGGCAGCCTATGTACATGGCCTTTATAGACCTGATAAGGGCTTTTGATATGGTAGACCGCCAGGCTCTGTGGAGCATACTATTAAGATACGACATTCATGACAAGTATATCAGAAGACTTCTACATGATGGCATGTCAGTCACAGTGCTCAGCAACGGCGGGTCTGAGTCTGAGCCTTTCACGGTGGAAACTGCGGTTTGCCATCTTCATTAGTGCCATACTCCACCTGATTGGTCATTCACCTCATTCAAGTCAAGTCAAGTCACCTTAATTTATATAGCGCTTTCAACAATATAGATTGTTTCAAAGCAGCTTTACAGTGATAATAGGAAATTACGGTAACAGAGATTGTTTTGGCTTTAAAGCAGCTCTAGAATAAAGTTATTGTCCAGCTAAAGTTAGTTTTGATCCATTGCAAAGATCATTAGTTATTAACTTAGGGGTCGCTAACACAACACCGTTTTAACTGAAAACAGAAAATGTGTTCTGGCCGTTCATTTGAACGACAACAGTGTTTGGTACCATCAAAGGTCCTTACAAAAGATTCTGAGGATCAGCTGGGAGGACGAACGCACCAACATCAGTGCCTTGGGGGAAGCCAACATGACCAGCATAACCACTACAATAATGCAGTACCAACATTGACGGACAGGCCATGTCATCCGCATGCCCAACACACGTCTTCCCAAACAGATCCTGTACTCCCAGCTGAAGGAAGGTCACCAAGCCACTGGAGGGCAAAAGAAACGATACAAGGACAATATCAAGGCCATTCTGCATAAATTCCATATCACATCAAGCAACTGGGAACACACTGCACTGGCCAATGATGATGTGAGTGAGTGTGTGTGTGTGTGTGTTTGTTTATGTGATTTATGAGGACAGTATTTGTATTTATTTGTATAATGACATGGTATTACACTGCTTTTACAACGTGAATGTGATTTATGAGTCCTCGTATTTAAAATGGCTTTAAAAACATACTAAACAGTGTTTTATTAAAAATGTAAAAATGGGTTAATGTGTGTGTGTGTGTGTGTGTGTGTGTGTGTGTGTGTGTGTGTGTGTGTGTGTGTGATGGGTAGGTTTAGGGGTAGGGTTAGTGTAGGGGGATAGAATATACAGTTTGTACAGTATAAAAACCATTACGCCTATGGAATGTCCTCACAAGTATAGAAAAACAAATGTGCGAGTGTGTGTGTGTGTGTGTGTGTGTGTGTGTGTGTGTGTGTGTGTGTTCCAAAGGCACAAGCATTAAACTGCATACAGGTGGAAAAAAAGAAACACTTCTCTCTCAGAGCCAAACTGAAACACTGCACACAAAAAGCCTCTAAGGACGAAATTCATGCTACGAGAGGAGCCAAAATTTTCTAATTTCCTCTTGATTGGAAAAATCCCAGTGTCTCCAAAACTTGCCGCACTAATGAAACCTCAATGACCCCCCATCACAGACCGCAGTGGTTCAGTCCAAGTGGGTTAAACCATTCATGATGACGAGGAGACAGCAGATCAGATCAATATACTGGCTTCAATATAAGTGATTGCCACAGAAAATCAATCCAGCTCATAAAAAAGAACAAGAAACATGTTTAGAGTGAATCCACATCTACTGTGGGAACAGCAGAAATCCACAGCTTGTGTTTGTGTTCAATCTCTAACATGAATTGTTCAGTATAATAAATGTGTGTTATTTGAGCAGTTAAGTGTCTAAATTGTGTTTTCTTTAGAGATCTCCTCCTCAACAACTCACTTATTAATAATCACACACAAAAAAATATACAGCAATTTTTGCGTGTGGTTGTTGCTTGGTAACCATCAGCGGTCAGGGAGACGCTCAATCACATCTCTCTAACAGCGTCTCTGGGAAAAAAAGACACAAAGAAAGAGTTGTTTATTTCTGACCTGCTGATTTGAGTTCATTTCTAATTATAAAACAGATTGTTCTGACTCTAAATTCTGATTGGATGAGCTGCACCTGTGACACACATCTGTAGCTAGGCAAACAAAAACAGGCAAACATTACAATAATCAACTATATTACATTGCAGAAAATGTATTCAGATTATTAACATTAATTAACTGAATAAATATAAATTAATGTATGTCATGTTATTTTATTTCATTTTATTCCGTGTTAAGTGGATTTGGATGAAAGTGTAACCAAAATAAATAAACAAAATCTCTCTTTTATCTTAATAATTTTTTTTTTCTTGTTAATATACTATTTTACTTTATTTTGAATTTATTCTTATTTTTTGCACTGCTTTGGCAATACAAATGCACATAAAAAAGCTAAATAAATATCAACAAATAAATGTATGTTATGTTATTCAAATATATAATTTTATCTTAATACATTTTTATGTTGTTAATACTCATTTACAAAAATTTAGATATTTAGCATTTGTTATACTTATTTTGCAATACAAATGCATATTAAAAAACTTATTTTATTTTTTTTTTTTCTTATGAGAACATGCTTGTGATTTTCATTCTGGATAAAACTGTAAGCTAAATAAATATACGTAAAATGTTTATCTTTTTAATACATTTTATCTTGTTAATACTAATTTTCTTCATTTGAAATTTTTTACAATTTACAATTTATTTTGCCATACAACTGCACATATAAAACGAAATGAATAAAAAATAAATGTAATTTGTGTTATTAAAAACAAAACAAAAAACAAAAAAACCCAGCAAATTGCTTGCAATTTTCCTTGTAAGTAGATTTGGATAAAATATTATACTTTATTAAATCCATTTATTTTACTTTTATACTTACTGCTTTGGCAATACATAAAAAAAATACATTTTTAAAAAATAGAGTGAGAGAAACAAGTGATAATGAAATGCATAAATGCTTAACGTCTGTAATGAAAGACATGATCAGAATCTGTCTGGACGTGTTTCTTCAAGATGAATTATTACAGCAGAGCAAACAGAGCTGATCTGGAGCAGAACGACACCGAACGGTTAGCTTTAATCTCTGATGTTGTTTTAAGATGCACAACTGAACAAATAAAGCCTGATCACAGAGAATCAGGCAACACACACACACACACACACACACACACACACACACACACACACAAACACACATCTGAAGTAAGAATGGAGAGAATCGTCTCAGCTTATTCAGGCTGAAAAACAGAGAGATCAGAGAAATAGACCCTCGAGATCTGCAATTCTCAGCTGGTTTGACTTCGAGACAGATTTTACATGTGACATCAGCAAATATCAGTTTATTACTCAGTGTTTGTGTCTGGTTTCCCAGTACATACATTGAAACCCTCTGATGCTTGCTGGGCCATTTTTTAACCGTAAAAAGTTATGGGGTTTTTTTTTTGGGAGAATTTCTTTTTCTTTTCTTTTTTCATCGGAATGGTACGAAACTTGGTAAAGGTTTTAGCACTTTCTATGTGAACACACACACAAAAACTCACCTGGTGGAAATGTTTGGTACTGCGCCCACATGAAATCTCACTGAAAGCTAATTTTTTTGAGATATCATCTCAGATTTGGAACACAACTTGTTTAGATTTATGGCTTTGATTTTCTCACAGTTTTAGAGAAAAATGTTTTGGAAAATAAATATTTCATATAAAATTTTTATATATTATTTCATATAAAAAAACTGTTGTTTTTTTTATTTCACTTTTTTTATATAACTTTTTTCACTTCAGAAATACTCTGCAAAGTTTCTTCTTTAAAAAGAGACTAAACTTCAGTCTGTTTCTCCAAAGCTTTCGAGATTTATGACAGTTTAAGCTGGAAATTTCATTTTTATGTCTATGCACAAAAAGTGGATAAAAGGATCACAACTACTGCATAAATATAACTTACTACCATAAAATACCCTATAAATACAAAATATTAAATAAAAAAACATTATCGAACTAAAATATGGTACATTCTTTTAATTGAAATACTAATAATAAT
>NC_138227.1:1476971-1491971 GCF_964197995.2 Scardinius erythrophthalmus
GAAGTGTGTGATAGAGTTGAAGTGTGTGATAGAGTTGAAGTGTGTGTTAGAGTTGAAGTCTGTAATCACTGAAGTGTGTGATAGAGTTGAAGTGTGTAATCACTGAAGTGTGTGATAGAGTTGAAGTGTGTAATCACTGAAGTGTGTGATAGAGTTGAAGTGTGTGATAGAGTTGAAGTGTGTGTTAGAGTTGAAGTGTGTAATCACTGAAGTGTGTGATAGAGTTGAAGTGTGTGTTAGAGTTGAAGTGTGTAATCACTGAAGTGTGTGATAGAGTTGAAGTGTGTGTTAGAGTTGAAGTGTGTGTTAGAGTTGAAGTGTGTAATCACTGAAGTGTGTGATAGAGTTGAAGTGTGTGATAGAGTTGAAGTGTGTGATAGAGTTGAAGTGTGTGTTAGAGTTGAAGTGTGTAATCACTGAAGTGTGTGATAGAGTTGAAGTGTGTAATCACTGAAGTGTGTGATAGAGTTGAAGTGTGTGTTAGAGTTGAAGTGTGTAATCACTGAAGTGTGTGATAGAGTTGAAGTGTGTGTTAGAGTTGAAGTGTGTGTTAGAGTTGAAGTGTGTAATCACTGAAGTGTGTGATAGAGTTGAAGTGTGTGATAGAGTTGAAGTGTGTGATAGAGTTGAAGTGTGTGTTAGAGTTGAAGTGTGTAATCACTGAAGTGTGTGATAGAGTTGAAGTGTGTAATCACTGAAGTGTGTGATAGAGTTGAAGTGTGTGATAGAGTTGAAGTGTGTGTTAGAGTTGAAGTGTGTGTTAGAGTTGAAGTGTGTGATAGAGTTGAAGTGTGTGATAGAGTTAAAGTGTGTGATAGAGTTGAAGTGTGTGTTAGAGTTGGAAGTGTGTGTTAGAGTTGAAGTGTGTGATAGACAGAGTTGAAGTGTGTGTTAGAGTTGAAGTGTGTGATAGAGTTGAAGTGTGTAATCACTGAAGTGTGTGTTAGAGTTGAAGTGTGTAATCACTGAAGTGTGTGTTAGAGTTGAAGTGTGTAATCACTGACATGTGTTAGAGTTGAAGTGTGTAATCACTGAAGTGTGTGATAGAGTTGAAGTGTGTGTTAGAGTTGAAGTGTGTGATAGAGTTGAAGTGTGTGTTAGAGTTGAAGTGTGTGATAGAGATAGAGTTAAAGTGTGTGTTAGAGTCCAAGTGTGTAATCACTGAAGTGTGTGTTAGAGTTCAAGTGTGTGATAGAGTTGAAGTGTGTTTTAGAGTTGAAGTGTGTAATCACTGAAGTGTGTGATAGAGTTGAAGTGTGTGATAGAGATAGAGTTGAAGTGTGTGATAGAGTTGAAGTGTGTGATAGAGTTGAAGTGTGTGATAGAGTTGAAGTGTGTGTTAGAGTTGGAAGTGTGTGTTAGAGTTGAAGTGTGTGATAGAGTTGAAAAATGTGTTAGAGTTGAAGTGTGTAATCACTGAAGTGTGTGATAGAGTTGAAGTGTGTGATAGAGTTGAAGTGTGTAATCACTGTCGTGTGTGTTAGAGTTGAAGTGTGTGATAGAGTTGAAGTGTGTGTTAGAGTTGAAGTGTGTGATAGAGATAGAGTTGAAGTGTGTGATAGAGTTGAAGTGTGTAATCACTGACGTGTGTGTTAGAGTTGAAGTGTGTGATAGAGTTGAAGTGTGTGTTAGAGTTGAAGTGTGTGATAGAGTTGAAGTGTGTGTTAGAGTTGAAGTGTGTGATAGAGATAGAGTTGAAGTGTGTGTTAGAGTCCAAGTGTGTAATCACTGAAGTGTGTGTTAGAGTTCAAGTGTGTGATAGAGTTGAAGTGTGTAATCACTGAAGTGTGTTTTAGAGTTGAAGTGTGTAATCACTGAAGTGTGTGATAGAGTTGAAGTGTGTGATAGAGTTGAAGTGTGTAATAACTGAAGTGTGTGATAGAGTTGAAGTGTGTGATAGAGTTGAAGTGTGTGATAGAGTTGAAGTGTGTTTTAGAGTTGAAGTGTGTAATCACTGAAGTGTGTGATAGAGTTGAAGTGTGTTTTAGAGTTGAAGTGTGTAATCACTGAAGTGTGTGAGAGTTGAAGTGTGTTTTAGAGTTGAAGTGTGTAATCACTGAAGTGTGTGATAGAGTTGAAGTGTGTGATAGAGTTGAAGTGTGTTTTAGAGTTGAAGTGTGTAATCACTGAAGTGTGTGATAGAGTTGAAGTGTGTGAGAGTTGAAGTGTGTAATCACTGAAGTGTGTGATAGAGTTGAAGTGTGTTTTAGAGTTGAAGTGTGTAATCACTGAAGTGTGTGATAGAGTTGAAGTGTGTGATAGAGTTGAAGTGTGTGATAGAGTTGAAGTGTGTAATCACTGAAGTGTGTGATAGAGTTGAAGTGTGAGATAGAGTTGAAGTGTGTGATAGAGTTGAAGTGTGTAATCACTGAAGTGTGTGATAGAGTTGAAGTGTGTTTTAGAGTTGAAGTGTGTAATCACTGAAGTGTGTGATAGAGTTGAAGTGTGTGTTAGAGTTGAAGTGTGTAATCACTGAAGTGTGTGTTAGAGTTGAAGTGTGTGTTAGAGTTGAAGTGTGTTTTAGAGTTGAAGTGTGTAATCACTGAAGTGTGTGTTAGAGTTGAAGTGTGTAATCACTGAAGTGTGTGTTAGAGTTGAAGTGTGTAATCACTGAAGTGTGTGTTAGAGTTGAAGTGTGTTTTAGAGTTGAAGTGTGTTTTAGAGTTGAAGTGTGTAATCACTGAAGTGTGTGTTAGAGTTGAAGTGTGTGTTAGAGTTGAAGTGTGTAATCACTGAAGTGTGTGATAGAGTTGAAGTGTGTGATAGAGTTGAAGTGTGTAATCACTGAAGTGTGTGATAGAGTTGAAGTGTGTAATCACTGAAGTGTGTGATAGAGTTGAAGTGTGTGATAGAGTTGAAGTGTGTGATAGAGTTGAAGTGTGTAATCACTGAAGTGTGTGATAGAGTTGAAGTGTGTTTTAGAGTTGAAGTGTGTAATCACTGAAGTGTGTGATAGAGTTGAAGTGTGTGTTAGAGTTGAAGTGTGTAATCACTGAAGTGTGTGTTAGAGTTGAAGTGTGTGATAGAGTTGAAGTGTGTAATCACTGAAGTGTGTGATAGAGTTGAAGTGTGTAATCACTGAAGTGTGTGATAGAGTTGAAGTGTGTTTTAGAGTTGAAGTGTGTAATCACTGAAGTGTGTGATAGAGTTGAAGTGTGTGTTAGAGTTGAAGTGAGTAATCACTGAAGTGTGTGTTAGAGTTGAAGTGTGTGTTAGAGTTGAAGTGTGTTTTAGAGTTGAAGTGTGTAATCACTGAAGTGTGTGTTAGAGTTGAAGTGTGTAATCACTGAAGTGTGTGATAGAGTTGAAGTGTGTTTTAGAGTTGAAGTGTGTAATCACTGAAGTGTGTGTTAGAGTTGAAGTGTGTAATCACTGAAGTGTGTGTTAGAGTTGAAGTGTGTTTTAGAGTTGAAGTGTGTTTTAGAGTTGAAGTGTGTAATCACTGAATTGTGTGTGTTAGAGTTGAAGTGTGTGTTAGAGTTGAAGTGTGTAATCACTGAAGTGTGTGATAGAGTTGAAGTGTGTGATAGAGTTGAAGTGTGTGATAGAGTTGAAGTGTGTGATAGAGTTGAAGTGTGTAATCACTGAAGTGTGTGATAGAGTTGAAGTGTGTAATCACTGAAGTGTGTGATAGAGTTGAAGTGTGTGATAGAGTTGAAGTGTGTGATAGAGTTGAAGTGTGTGATAGAGTTGAAGTGTGTAATCACTGAAGTGTGTGTTAGAGTTGAAGTGTGTAATCACTGAAGTGTGTGATAGAGTTGAAGTGTGTAATCACTGAAGTGTGTGTTAGAGTTGAAGTGTGTAATCACTGAAGTGTGTGATAGAGTTGAAGTGTGTAATCACTGAAGTGTGTGATAGAGTTGAAGTGTGTAATCACTGAAGTGTGTGTTAGAGTTGAAGTGTGTAATCACTGAAGTGTGTGATAGAGTTGAAGTGTGTAATCACTGAAGTGTGTGATAGAGTTGAAGTGTGTAATCACTGAAGTGTGTGTTAGAGTTGAAGTGTGTAATCACTGAAGTGTGTGATAGAGTTGAAGTGTGTAATCTCACTAGTGTGTGTTAGAGTTGAAGTGTGTGATAGAGTTGAAGTGTGTGATAGAGTTGAAGTGTGTTTTAGAGTTGAAGTGTGTTTTAGAGTTGAAGTGTGTAATCACTGAAGTGTGTGTTAGAGTTGAAGTGTGTGTTAGAGTTGAAGTGTGTAATCACTGAAGTGTGTGATAGAGTTGAAGTGTGTGATAGAGTTGAAGTGTGTGATAGAGTTGAAGTGTGTGAAAGAGTTGAAGTGTGTAATCACTGAAGTGTGTGATAGAGTTGAAGTGTGTAATCACTGAAGTGTGTGATAGAGTTGAAGTGTGTGATACAGTTGAAGTGTGTGATATAGTTGAAGTGTGTAATCACTGACGTGTGTGTTAGAGTTGAAGTGTGTAATCACTGAAGTGTGTGATAGAGTTGAAGTGTGTGATAGAGTTGAAGTGTGTGATAGAGTTGAAGTGTGTAATCACTGAAGTGTGTGATAGAGTTGAAGTGTGTTTTAGAGTTGAAGTGTGTAATCACTGAAGTGTGTGATAGAGTTGAAGTGTGTAATCACTGAAGTGTGTGATAGAGTTGAAGTGTGTAATCACTGAAGTGTGTTTTAGAGTTGAAGTGTGTAATCACTGAAGTGTGTGATAGAGTTGAAGTGTGTGATAGAGTTGAAGTGTGTAATCACTGAAGTGTGTGATAGAGTTGAAGTGTGAGATAGAGTTGAAGTGTGTGATAGAGTTGAAGTGTGTAATCACTGAAGTGTGTGATAGAGTTGAAGTATGTAATCACTGAAGTGTGAGATAGAGTTGAAGTGTGAGATAGAGTTGAAGTGTGAGATAGAGTTGAAGTGTGTGATAGAGTTGAAGTGTGTGATAGAGTTGAAGTGTGTGTTAGAGTTGAAGTGTGTGATAGAGTTGAAGTGTGTGATAGAGTTGAAGTGTGTGATAGATTTGAAGTGTGTTTTAGAGTTGAAGTGTGTAATCACTGAAGTGTGTAATCACTGAAGTGTGTGATAGAGTTGAAGTGTGTGATAGAGTTGAAGTGTGTAATCACTGAAGTGTGTGATAGAGTTGAAGTGTGAGATAGAGTTGAAGTGTGTGATAGAGTTGAAGTGTGTAATCACTGAAGTGTGTGATAGAGTTGAAGTGTGTGATAGAGTTGAAGTGTGTAATCACTGAAGTGTGTGATAGAGTTGAAGTGTGTTTTAGAGTTGAAGTGTGTAATCACTGAAGTGTGTGATAGAGTTGAAGTGTGTGTTAGAGTTGAAGTGTGTAATCACTGAAGTGTGTGTTAGAGTTGAAGTGTGTTTTAGAGTTGAAGTGTGTAATCACTGAAGTGTGTGTTAGAGTTGAAGTGTGTAATCACTGAAGTGTGTGTTAGAGTTGAAGTGTGTAATCACTGAAGTGTGTGTTAGAGTTGAAGTGTGTTTTAGAGTTGAAGTGTGTTTTAGAGTTGAAGTGTGTAATCACTGAAGTGTGTGTTAGAGTTGAAGTGTGTGTTAGAGTTGAAGTGTGTAATCACTGAAGTGTGTGATAGAGTTGAAGTGTGTGATAGAGTTGAAGTGTGTAATCACTGAAGTGTGTGATAGAGTTGAAGTGTGTAATCACTGAAGTGTGTGATAGAGTTGAAGTGTGTGATAGAGTTGAAGTGTGTGATAGAGTTGAAGTGTGTAACCACTGAAGTGTGTGATAGAGTTGAAGTGTGTGATAGAGTTGAAGTGTGTAATCACTGAAGTGTGTGATAGAGTTGAAGTGTGTTTTAGAGTTGAAGTGTGTAATCACTGAAGTGTGTGATAGAGTTGAAGTGTGTGTTAGAGTTGAAGTGTGTAATCACTGAAGTGTGTGTTAGAGTTGAAGTGTGTGATAGAGTTGAAGTGTGTAATCACTGAAGTGTGTGATAGAGTTGAAGTGTGTGATAGAGTTGAAGTGTGTAATCACTGAAGTGTGTGATAGAGTTGAAGTGTGTAATCACTGAAGTGTGTGATAGAGTTGAAGTGTGTTTTAGAGTTGAAGTGTGTAATCACTGAAGTGTGTGATAGAGTTGAAGTGTGTGTTAGAGTTGA
The DNA here is from genome assembly GCF_964197995.2 of Scardinius erythrophthalmus. Taxonomy (NCBI): domain Eukaryota; kingdom Metazoa; phylum Chordata; class Actinopteri; order Cypriniformes; family Leuciscidae; genus Scardinius; species Scardinius erythrophthalmus. Next base: position 1,483,056 of record NC_138227.1, read on the forward strand.
AGTGTGTAATCACTGAAGTGTGTGTTAGAGTTGAAGTGTGTGTTAGAGTTGAAGTGTGTTTTAGAGTTGAAGTGTGTAATCACTGAAGTGTGTGTTAGAGTTGAAGTGTGTAATCACTGAAGTGTGTGATAGAGTTCAAGTGTGTTTTAGAGTTGAAGTGTGTAATCACTGAAGTGTGTGTTAGAGTTGAAGTGTGTAATCACTGAAGTGTGTGTTAGAGTTGAAGTGTGTAATCACTGAAGTGTGTGTTAGAGTTGAAGTGTGTTTTAGAGTTGAAGTGTGTTTTAGAGTTGAAGTGTGTAATCACTGAATTGTATGTGTTAGAGTTGAAGTGTGTGTTAGAGTTGAAGTGTGTAATCACTGAAGTGTGTGATAGAGTTGAAGTCTGTGATAGTGTTGAAGTGTGTGATAGAGTTGAAGTGTGTAATCACTGAAGTGTGTGATAGAGTTGAAGTGTGTAATCACTGAAGTGTGTGATAGAGTTGAAGTGTGTGATAGAGTTGAAGTGTGTGATAGAGTTGAAGTGTGTGATAGAGTTGAAGTGTGTAATCACTGAAGTGTGTGTTAGAGTTGAAGTGTGTAATCACTGAAGTGTGTGATAGAGTTGAAGTGTGTAATCACTGAAGTGTGTGTTAGAGTTGAAGTGTGTAATCACTGAAGTGTGTGATAGAGTTGAAGTGTGTAATCACTGAAGTGTGTGATAGAGTTGAAGTGTGTAATCACTGAAGTGTGTTAGAGTTGAAGTGTGTAATCACTGAAGTGTGTGATAGAGTTGAAGTGTGTAATCACTGAAGTGTGTGATAGAGTTGAAGTGTGTAATCACTGAAGTGTGTGTTAGAGTTGAAGTGTGTAATCACTGAAGTGTGTGATAGAGTTGAAGTGTGTAATCACTGAAGTGTGTGTTAGAGTTGAAGTGTGTGATAGAGTTGAAGTGTGTGATAGAGTTGAAGTGTGTGATAGAGTTGAAGTGTGTGATAGAGTTGAAGTGTGTTTTAGAGTTGAAGTGTGTAATCACTGAAGTGTGTGTTAGAGTTGAAGTGTGTGTTAGAGTTGAAGTGTGTAATCACTGAAGTGTGTGATAGAGTTGAAGTGTGTGATAGAGTTGAAGTGTGTGATAGAGTTGAAGTGTGTGAAAGAGTTGAAGTGTGTAATCACTGAAGTGTGTGATAGAGTTGAAGTGTGTAATCACTGAAGTGTGTGATAAAGTTGAAGTGTGTGATAGAGTTGAAGTGTGTGATATAGTTGAAGTGTGTAATCACTGACGTGTGTGTTAGAGTTGAAGTGTGTAATCACTGAAGTGTGTGATAGAGTTGAAGTGTGTGATAGAGTTGAAGTGTGTTTTAGAGTTGAAGTGTGTAATCACTGAAGTGTGTGATAGAGTTGAAGTGTGTGATAGAGTTGAAGTGTGTGATAGAGTTGAAGTGTGTAATCACTGAAGTGTGTGATAGAGTTGAAGTGTGTTTTAGAGTTGAAGTGTGTAATCACTGAAGTGTGTGATAGAGTTGAACAGTGTAATCACTGAAGTGTGTGTTAGAGTTGAAGTGTGTAATCACTGAAGTGTGTGATAGAGTTGAAGTGTGTAATCACTGAAGTGTGTTTTAGAGTTGAAGTGTGTAATCACTGAAGTGTGTGATAGAGTTGAAGTGTGTGATAGAGTTGAAGTGTGTGATAGAGTTGAAGTGTGTAGTCACTGAAGTGTGTGATAGAGTTGAAGTGTGAGATAGAGTTGAAGTGTGTGATAGAGTTGAAGTGTGTAATCACTGAAGTGTGTGATAGAGTTGAAGTGTGTAATCACTGAAGTGTGAGATAGAGTTGAAGTGTGAGATAGAGTTGAAGTGTGAGATAGAGTTGAAGTGTGTGATAGAGTTGAAGTGTGTGATAGAGTTGAAGTGTGTGTTAGAGTTGAAGTGTGTGATAGAGTTGAAGTGTGTGATAGAGTTGAAGTGTGTGATAGATTTGAAGTGTGTTTTAGAGTTGAAGTGTGTAATCACTGAAGTGTGTAATCACTGAAGTGTGTTTTAGAGTTGAAGTGTGTAATCACTGAAGTGTGTGATAGAGTTGAAGTGCGTGATAGAGTTGAAGTGTGTGATAGAGTTGAAGTGTGTAATCACTGAAGTGTGTGATAGATTTGAAGTGTGTTTTAGAGTTGAAGTGTGTAATCACTGAAGTGTGTGATAGAGTTGAAGTGTGTGTTAGAGTTGAAGTTTGTAATCACTGAAGTGTGTGATAGAGTTGAAGTGTGTAATCACTGAAGTGTGTGTTAGAGTTGAAGTGTGTAATCACTGAAGTGTGTGATAGAGTTGAAGTGTGTAATCACTGAAGTGTGTTTTAGAGTTGAAGTGTGTAATCACTGAAGTGTGTGATAGAGTTGAAGTGTGTGATAGAGTTGAAGTGTGTGATAGAGTTGAAGTGTGTAATCACTGAAGTGTGTGATAGAGTTGAAGTGTGAGATAGAGTTGAAGTGTGTGATAGAGTTGAAGTGTGTAATCACTGAAGTGTGTGATAGAGTTGAAGTGTGTAATCACTGAAGTGTGAGATAGAGTTGAAGTGTGAGATAGAGTTGAAGTGTGTGATAGAGTTGAAGTGTGTGATAGAGTTGAAGTGTGTGTTAGAGTTGAAGTGTGTGATAGAGTTGAAGTGTGTGATAGAGTTGAAGTGTGTGATAGATTTGAAGTGTGTTTTAGAGTTGAAGTGTGTAAGCACTGAAGTGTGTAATCACTGAAGTGTGTTTTAGAGTTGAAGTGTGTAATCACTGAAGTGTGTGATAGAGTTGAAGTGCGTGATAGAGTTGAAGTGTGTGATAGAGTTGAAGTGTGTAATCACTGAAGTGTGTGATAGATTTGAAGTGTGTGATAGATTTGAAGTGTGTTTTAGAGTTGAAGTGTGTAATCACTGAAGTGTGTGATAGAGTTGAAGTGTGTGTTAGAGTTGAAGTTTGTAATCACTGAAGTGTGTGATAGAGTTGAAGTGTGTGTTAGAGTTGAAGTGTGTAATCACTGAAGTGTGTGTTAGAGTTGAAGTGTGTGTTAGAGTTGAAGTGTGTTTTAGAGTTGAAGTGTGTAATCACTGAAGTGTGTGATAGAGTTGAAGTGTGTGATAGAGTTGAAGTGTGTAATCACTGAAGTGTGTGATAGAGTTGAAGTGTGTGATAGAGTTGAAGTGTGTGATAGAGTTGAAGTGTGTAATCACTGAAGTGTGTGTTAGAGTTGAAGTGTGTAATCACTGAAGTGTGTGATAGAGTTGAAGTGTGTAATCTCTGAAGTGTGTTTTAGAGTTGAAGTGTGTAATCACTGAAGTGTGTGATAGAGTTGAAGTGTGTGTTAGAGTTGAAGTGTGTGATAGAGTTGAAGTGTGTGATAGAGTTGAAGTGTGTGATAGAGTTGAAGTGTGTAATCACTGAAGTGTGTGATAGATTTGAAGTGTGTGATAGATTTGAAGTGTGTTTTAGAGTTGAAGTGTGTAATCACTGAAGTGTGTGATAGAGTTGAAGTGTGTGTTAGAGTTGAAGTTTGTAATCACTGAAGTGTGTGATAGAGTTGAAGTGTGTGTTAGAGTTGAAGTGTGTAATCACTGAAGTGTGTGTTAGAGTTGAAGGGTGTGTTAGAGTTGAAGTGTGTTTTAGAGTTGAAGTGTGTAATCACTGAAGTGTGTGATAGAGTTGAAGTGTGTGTTAGAGTTGAAGTGTGTAATCACTGAAGTGTGTGTTAGAGTTGAAGTGTGTGATAGAGTTGAAGTGTGTAATCACTGAAGTGTGTGTTAGAGTTGAAGTGTGTGTTAGAGTTGAAGTGTGTAATCACTGAAGTGTGTGATAGAGTTGAAGTGTGTGTTAGAATTGAAGTGTGTAATCACTGAAGTGTGTGTTAGAGTTGAAGTGTGTGATAGAGTTGAAGTGTGTAATCACTGAAGTGTGTGTTAGAGTTGAAGTGTGTGTTAGAGTTGAAGTGTGTAATCACTGAAGTGTGTGATAGAGTTGAAGTGTGTGATAGAGTTGAAGTGTGTAATCACTGAAGTGTGTGTTAGAGTTGAAGTGTGTGTTAGTTGAAGTGTGTAATCACTGAAGTGTGTGATAGAGTTGAAGTGTGTGATAGAGTTGAAGTGTGTGATAGAGTTGAAGTGTGTAATCACTGAAGTGTGTGATAGAGTTGAAGTGTGTAATCACTGAAGTGTGTGATAGAGTTGAAGTGTGTGATAGAGTTGAAGTGTGTGATATAGTTGAAGTGTGTAATCACTGACGTGTGTGTTAGAGTTGAAGTGTGTAATCACTGAAGTGTGTGATAGAGTTGAAGTGTGTGATAGAGTTGAAGTGTGTAATTACTGAAGTGTGTAATCACTGAAGTGTGTGATAGAGTTGAAGTGTGTGATAGAGTTGAAGTGTGTTTTAGAGTTGAAGTGTGTAATCACTGAAGTGTGTGATAGAGTTGAAGTGTGTGATAGAGTTGAAGTGTGTAATCACTGAAGTGTGTGATAGAGTTGAAGTGTGTGATAAAGTTGAAGTGTGTGATAGATTTGAAGTGTGTAATCACTGAAGTGTGTGTTAGAGTTGAAGTGTGTAATCACTGAAGTGTGTTTTAGAGTTGAAGTGTGTGATAGAGTTGAAGTGTGTGATAGAGTTGAAGTGTGTGATAGAGTTGAAGTGTGTAATCACTGAAGTGTGTGATAGATTTGAAGTGTGTGATAGATTTGAAATGTGTGATAGAGTTGAAGTGTGAGATAGAGTTGAAGTGTGTAATCACTGAAGTGTGTGATAGAGTTAAAGTGTGAGATAGAGTTGAAGTGTGTAATAGAGTTGAAGTGTGTGATAGAGTTGAAGTGTGTGATAGAGTTGAAGTGTGTAATCACTGAAGTGTGTGATAGATTTGAAGTGTGTGATAGATTTGAAGTGTGTGATAGAGTTGAAGTGTGTAATCACTGAAGTGTGTGATAGAGTTGAAGTGTGTTTTAGAGTTGAAGTGTGTAATCACTGAAGTGTGTGATAGAGTTGAAGTGTGTGTTAGAGTTGAAGTTTGTAATCACTGAAGTGTGTGTTAGAGTTGAAGTGTGTGTTAGAGTTGAAGTGTGTAATCACTGAAGTGTGTGTTAGAGTTGAAGTCTGTGTTAGAGTTGATCTAAATATCGGCCTTCGACTCAGTTTTCAATTTGACAAAACACTTTCTGCACACACTTCTCTACGTAACACACAACTCTAACAGGAAGAATCTTGATTTCCTTTGTCAAACACAACTTATTAAAACACCACAGTAATTCATCAGAGCCTCACACACACATACTCCTCTCACACACACTCCTCCCACACACTCACACACAGTCCTCACACACACTCTTCACACACACACACACACACACAGTCCTCACACACACAGTCCTCACACACACACACACACACAGTCCTCACACACACACACACACACACACACACACACACACACACACACACACACACACATGTGATAGAGTTGAAGTGTGTAATCACTGAAGTGTGTGATAGAGTTGAAGTGTGTGATAGAGTTGAAGTGTGTAATCACTGAAGTGTGTGTTAGAGTTGAAGTGTGTGTTAGTTGAAGTGTGTAATCACTGAAGTGTGTGATAGAGTTGAAGTGTGTGATAGAGTTGAAGTGTGTGATAGAGTTGAAGTGTGTAATCACTGAAGTGTGTGATAGAGTTGAAGTGTGTAATCACTGAAGTGTGTGATAGAGTTGAAGTGTGTGATAGAGTTGAAGTGTGTGATATAGTTGAAGTGTGTAATCACTGACGTGTGTGTTAGAGTTGAAGTGTGTAATCACTGAAGTGTGTGATAGAGTTGAAGTGTGTCATAGAGTTGAAGTGTGTAATTACTGAAGTGTGTAATCACTGAAGTGTGTGATAGAGTTGAAGTGTGTGATAGAGTTGAAGTGTGTGATAGAGTTGAAGTGTGTAATCACTGAAGTGTGTGATAGAGTTGAAGTGTGTGATAGAGTTGAAGTGTGTAATCACTGAAGTGTGTGATAGAGTTGAAGTGTGTGATAGAGTTGAAGTGTGTGATAGATTTGAAGTGTGTAATCACTGAAGTGTGTGTTAGAGTTGAAGTGTGTAATCACTGAAGTGTGTTTTAGAGTTGAAGTGTGTGATAGAGTTGAAGTGTGTGATAGAGTTGAAGTGTGTGATAGAGTTGAAGTGTGTGATAGATTTGAAGTGTGTGATAGATTTGAAATGTGTGATAGAGTTGAAGTGTGAGATAGAGTTGAAGTGTGTGATAGAGTTGAAGTGTGTGATAGAGTTGAAGTGTGTAATCACTGAAGTGTGTGATAGATTTGAAGTGTGTGATAGATTTGAAGTGTGTGATAGATTTGAAATGTGTGATAGAGTTGAAGTGTGAGATAGAGTTGAAGTGTGTGATAGAGTTGAAGTGTGTGATAGAGTTGAAGTGTGTAATCACTGAAGTGTGTGATAGAGTTGAAGTGTGTAATCACTGAAGTGTGTTAGAGTTGAAGTGTGTTTTAGAGTTGAAGTGTGTAATCACTGAAGTGTGTGATAGAGTTAAAGTGTGAGATAGAGTTGAAGTGTGTAATAGAGTTGAAGTGTGTGATAGAGTTGAAGTGTGTGATAGAGTTGAAGTGTGTAATCACTGAAGTGTGTGATAGATTTGAAGTGTGTGATAGATTTGAAGTGTGTGATAGAGTTGAAGTGTGTAATCACTGAAGTGTGTGATAGAGTTGAAGTGTGTTTTAGAGTTGAAGTGTGTAATCACTGAAGTGTGTGATAGAGTTGAAGTGTGTGTTAGAGTTGAAGTTTGTAATCACTGAAGTGTGTGTTAGAGTTGAAGTGTGTGTTAGAGTTGAAGTGTGTAATCACTGAAGTGTGTGTTAGAGTTGAAGTCTGTGTTAGAGTTGATCTAAATCTCGGCCTTCGACTCAGTTTTCAATTTGACAAAACACTTTCTGCACACACTTCTCTACGTAACACACAACTCTAACAGGAAGAATCTTGATTTCCTTTGTCAAACACAACTTATTAAAACACCACAGTAATTCATCAGAGCCTCACACACACATACTCCTCTCACACACACTCCTCCCACACACTCACACACAGTCCTCACACACACTCTTCACACACACACACACACAGTCCTCACACACACAGTCCTCACACACACACACACACACACAGTCCTCACACACACACACACACACACACACACACACACACACACACACACACGCGCGCACACACACACACACACACACACACACACACACACACACACACACACACTCCCACACAGTCCTCACACACACAGTCCTCACACACACACACACACACACACACACACACACACACACACACACACACACACACACTCCTCACACACACACACACACACACACACACACACACACACACACACGCGCGCACACACACACACGCGCGCACACACACACATTTTAGACACTTTTGCCATTATATTATATTTTTTTCTTTATATTTCATACACACAAAGTTAATCAAAACCTCAAGCTCTTCTTTCACACACATTTCTGTTCAAGACTGAAAGTAATCGGCAGAGATGTTGAAAACTTCACGGTAACATGGAAGCAAGATTGAAACCTAACTATTAATTGTGTTACTGTAAGCGTTTGTGTTTGTGAATACAGTATTACACAGTCCGAACAACCTATAACTCGACCTTTGACCTTTTATAGGCCTATTCTAAAGCCATGATTGGCTGGTGTTCAGTAAAGAGTGTTTGCACATGTGAGGAGTGTGTGTGAGTGTGTGTGAGGAGTGTGTGTGTGTGTGTGTGTGTGTGTGTGTGTGTGTGTGTGTGTGTGTGTGTGTGTGTGTGTGTGTGTGTGTGTGTGTGTGAGTGTGTGTGTGTGTGTGTGTGTGTGTGTGTGTGTGTGTGTGTGTGTGTGTGTGTGTGAAGAGTGTGTGTGAGGACTGTGTGTGAGAGGACTGTGTGTGTGTGAAGATTGTGTGTGAGGACTTGAAGTGTGTGTGAGTGTGTGTGAGGAGTGTGTGTGTGTGTGTGTGTGTGTGTGTGTGTGTGTGTGTGTGTGTGTGTGTGTGTGTGTGTGTGTGTGTGTGTGTGAAGAGTGTGTGTGAGGACTGTGTGGGAGTGTGTGTGTGTGTGTGTGTGTGTGTGTGTGTGTGTGTGTGTGTGTGTGTGTGTGTGTGTGTGTGTGTGTGTGTGTGTGTGTGTGTGTGTGTGTGTGTGTGTGTGTGTGTGTGTGAGATATTCTGAATGCAGAGCTTCATTTAGCAAGAGTTAGGTATTTTACATTGTGTTTACGATTTTTGGATTGGTATGAAGTTTTGAAAAAAAAGGCAAAGATTTGGAAATGTGTGTGAGCAGTTGATCAACACTGAAGCCCGGAGACGAAGAGTGACGTGTGTAATAAACTAAGAAGAGGAGTTTATTCATATTCAAAATATGTGTCGTGGATTTTCCCTCATGCTCCGTTTCTGGAGGATTTCTTTCAGCATTAACAAATTAATGCAAAGAAAAATCAAAGAACAATGTGACACTTCAAAGAGCTTCTCTGACGGCCACACACACACACACACACACACACATGCAGGATTATTGAGGACAACTGCGCTTTTGTTGAAGTTGAGCGAGTGACATGACATTAATTTTATTTAAATTATTTTAAATAATTACAAACATATAATATATTATTTCATATATTATTAGAAATATTACAATTTAAAATAACTGTTTTCAAAAGTAAAACATAAGACAAAAGTAACAATGCATTTATTTTCATAAAAAGTAAATGAGTAACACAATTAGTTGCGATATGTAATACTGTAACTTTTAAAAGTAACGTTCCCCAACATCTAAATACAATAAACTAATAAAAATATTATAGGAGTACATTTTACAAAAGATATGAGTCGTGTCCTTAATGTTTAATTCAATCCGTTTTTTGTTTA
>NC_138227.1:1499471-1501971 GCF_964197995.2 Scardinius erythrophthalmus
CACACACACACACAATGATTGTTCTTTCCCATAGGAGTTTGTAAACTATGTTGGCTGGACCTCTGTCCCTCTAGGGGGGCTCAGGGGCATGCTCGTAAGAACATTTTGTACATTTTAAGGTTAAATGCATCAATCTGGTGTACTTTGAGAGCTCAAAATGAAGAGCTTCAACCGGCTTCAACCCATGAACTGTGAACATTGAACAAAGAAAAGCATTGACTTGTACCTGGACATTAAAGAGGGCTCAAACATCTTTTTAGTTATGATAAAGAGTTTCAGTCTACATTACATTATCACTGGTGTTTTAGGATGCCAAACAATTATTATAATAATGATTTATATAATTATTCCTATGACGTAAAATTCATATAGCCTATAAATGTACTGTATAAATGAAAATGAATATTTCAAAAGTATATTTTACATAACACTATAGTATAGGAAAATTACAATACTTTTGTCCTAAATCAAAGAAGAATGAAAGAAGAATCACTTGCAAGAAGAAATAACCCCTTGAGCTTTTATTTTGGAGAAAACACCAGATCACTATGCTGATCGCGTGAGCGAAGTGCGCACTTCTCTTTAAATCACGCCGCACAAACAGAATGCCTATATAAGATACTATTAAAGTCTTGTGCTGTTTTATAAAGGCACAAAGCCATATCACGGTTTCGATTTTAGTTCATTAGCAAAATATAACGCTAGAGACCTTTATGCTAGGCTATACATTTTACATCTCATATGTGTTGGGAAAAGGGAGAAGAGCGAGTTCGGCAAAAGGCGGATTCAAACTCGGGTCGAACGCTTTCAAGCCCCTCACGCCCTACGACCTATGCCACTGTAGATATTTAGTGGCGGGCGTCTTTTTGCCAAAAGATATATACGCTCTGTTATCGGAAATGTAAAAAAAAGAAGGATTATTTTTCTTCCACTCGCTTGGGCCCCATAATACCCATTGGAAAATCCGGCCCTGAGTGCCTCCTTATTGGCTGGTGCCCCAGGGCACTCGCCCACTCCGTCTATGGACACACACACACACACACACACACACACACACACACACACACACACACACAAACAAACACACACTCATGTTAAGCACATTGCTGTGTGGTTGTTAAGGTGTTCTGAGTGTCGTTTGTTGTTAAGCACGTTGCCGTGTCGTTGCTAAGGTGTTCTGAGTGTTGTTTGTTGTTAAGCACGTTGCCGTGGGGTTGCTAAGGTGTTCTGAGTGTCGTTTGTTGTTAAGCACGTTGCCGTGTCGTTGCTAAGGTGTTCTGAGTGTTGTTTGTTGTTAAGCACGTTGCTGTGGGGTTACTAAGGTGTTCTGAGTGTCGTTTGTTGTTAAGCACGTTGCCGTGTCGTTGCTAAGGTGTTCTGAGTGTTGTTTGTTGTTAAGCACGTTGCTGTGGGGTTACTAAGGTGTTCTGAGTGTTGTTTGTTGCTAAGAACATTGCCCGGGGGGTTGCTAGAGTGTTGTTTATTGTTAAGTGTGTTGCTGTGGGGTTGCTAGGGTGTTCTGAGTGTTGTTTGTTGTTAAGCACGTTGCCGTGTCGTTGCTAAGGTGTTCTGAGTGTTGTTTGTTGTTAAGCACGTTGCCGTGTCGTTGCTAAGGTGTTCTGAGTGTTGTTTGTTGTTAAGCACGTTGCCGTGGGGTTGCTAAGGTGTTCTGAGTGTCGTTTGTTGTTAAGCACGTTGCCGTGTCGTTGCTAAGGTGTTCTGAGTGTTGTTTGTTGTTAAGCACGTTGCTGTGGGGTTACTAAGGTGTTCTGAGTGTCGTTTGTTGTTAAGCACGTTGCCGTGTCGTTGCTAAGGTGTTCTGAGTGTTGTTTGTTGTTAAGAACATTGCCCGGGGGGTTGCTAGAGTGTTGTTTATTGTTAAGTGTGTTGCTGTGGGGTTGCTAGGGTGTTCTGAGTGTTGTTTGTTGTTAAGTACGTTGCCGTGGGGTTGCTAGAGTGTTGTTTGTTAAGTACGTTGCCGGGAGGTTGCTAGGGTGTTCTGAGTGTTGTTTGTTGTTAAGTACGTTGCCGTGGGGTTGCTAGGGTGTTCTGAGTGTTGTTTGTTGTTAAGTACTTTGCCGTGGGGTTGCTATAGTGTTGTTTGTTGTTAAGTACGTTGCCGGGAGGTTGCTAGGGTGTTATGAGTGTTGTTTGTTGTTAAGTATGTTGCCGTGGGGTTGCTAGGGTGTTCTGAGTGTTGTTTGTTGTTAAGTACATTGCCGTGGGGTTGCTAGGGTGTTCTGAGTGTTGTTTGTTCTTAAGCAAGTTGCTGTGGGGTTGCTAGAGTGTTGTTTGTTGTTAAGCACGTTGCCGTGAGGTTGCTAGGGTGTTCTGAGTGTTGTTTGTTCTTAAGCACGTTGCGGTCGGGATGCTAAGGTGTTCTGAGTGTTGTTTGTTGTTAAGCACGTTGCCATGGGGTTGCTAGGGTGTTCTGAGTGTTGTTTGTTGTTAAGTACGTTGCCATGGGGTTGCTAGGGTGTTCTGAGTGGTGTTTGTTGTT
>NC_138227.1:1506971-1521971 GCF_964197995.2 Scardinius erythrophthalmus
TCCCTGTGGATGCGTGTATTTATGAGTTCAGCAGTTATTTATTCATCTGAACCCATGTCGAGTGTTCATGTACCGTATCAAACGATGCTTTTACAGAGAAGATGATGAGGACGATGATGACGAGAGTCAGTCAGGAGTGACAGGAAACAAACAGACGAACTCTAGAGAATAGCAAACATCCAACAAACCTCATTTTAAGACTAGCGTCTGTCATTTCTGCTCCACTAGCAGCACGAAACTGAATCCCAATAACAATGACATGTTTTCTGAACACCCTAGGAACCCCACGGCAACGTACTTAACAACAAACACCACTCAGAACACCCTAGCAACCCCACGGCAACGTACTTAACAACAAACAACACTCAGAACACCCTAGCAACCCCACGGCAACGTACTTAACAACAAACACCACTCAGAACACCCTAGCAACCCCATGGCAACGTACTTAACAACAAACAACACTCAGAACACCCTAGCAACCCCACGGCAACGTACTTAACAACAATCAACACTCAGAACACCTTAGCAATCTCACGGCAACGTGCTTAACAACAAACAACACTCAGAACACCCTAGCAACCTCCCGGCAATGTACTTAACAACAAACAACACTCTAGCAACCCCATGGCAATGTACTTAACAACAATCAACACTCAGAACACCCTAGCAACCCCATGGCAACGTGCTTAACATCAAACAACACTCAGAACACCCTAGCAACATTCCGGCAACGGACTTAACAACAAACAACACCCTAGCAACCTCACGGCAACGTGCTTAACAACAAACAACACTCAGAACACCCTAGCAACCCCATGGCAACGTACTTAACAACAAACAACACTCAGAACACCCTAGCAACCCCACGGCAACGTACTTAACAACAAACACCACTCAGAACACCCTAGCAACCCCACGGCAACGTACTTAACAACAAACAACACTCAGAACACCCTAGCAACCTCACGGCAACGTACTTAACAACAAACGACACTCAGAACACCCTAGCAACCCCACGGCAATGTACTTAACAACAATCAACACTCAGAACACCTTAGCAACCTCACAGCAACGTGCTTAACATCAAACAACACTCAGAACACCCTAGCAACATTCCGGCAACAGACTTAACAACAAACAACACCCTAGCAACCTCACGGCAACGTGCTTAACAACAAACAACACTCAGAACACCCTAGCAACCCCACGGCAACGTACTTAACAACAAACAACACCTTAGCAACCCCATGGCAACACACTTAACACTAAACAACACTCAGTACACCTTAGCGTTTAATCAGATGAATGTACTTGTTTACACCATCTCCCGACGCTGTGAGGAATAATACTATCATAATAATAATCCTGGGAAATTTACCTCAGAAGTGGTTTAGTTTCACTTCGAGGAGCAACGGATCCAGCTGAGGATTGTGAAAAGTTCTTTACTCTTAAAGGGATAGTTTGGCCAAAAATGATATTAACCCCATGATTTACTCACCCTCAAGCCGTTCGAGATGCATATGTCAATCATTTTTCAGACGAACACATTTTAAGTTATTTTAGAAAATGTCTTAGATCTTTAAGTGGTTATAATGTCAAGTTATGGGGTCCACTCCTTCAAGTTCCAAAAATGTGCATGCATCCTTCGCAAAAGTAATCCATCCGGCTCCAGAGGGATAAACGAAGGCCTTCTGAGGGTAATCCGTGCGGTTGTCGTAAAAATATACATATTTAAAACTTTATAAATTAAAATAACTGGCTTCCGGCAACAGTCGACGCGCGTTCACGGGAGATGTATATATATATATATATATATTAGGGCCGTCAAATTTAGCGCGTTAATATCGCGTTAACGCAAAATCATATTAACGGCACTAATTTTTTTAACGGACGGTTAACGCAGCGCGTATTTTCTGTTTGACCCGTGGCCCAAAACCTAGTTGGAGAAATGCAGATACACAGTGTTGGCAACTTAGCCACATTGCAGACCCCTTTAGCGATTTTTTTCCCTTCAACAAAGCGCCCAAACCTTATTTAGTTTCTGAGAATATACCGGTACCGCCGGTACTGCTCTCCCAGCACGCGCGCGCGCCTCTCTCTCTCTCTCGCTCGCTCTCTCTCTCTCTCTCTCTCTGCGTCTCACGCGGAGGAGCAGCGCTTTAATTCAGTTAAACACAGATATTATGTTGCTTCTCTAATTTTACAAATATATCCGAAATCAGAGCACGGATATTGTCTTTAGCTTATGTGTATTTGATTTCACCAGACGACGGCTCGATTATCAGAATTTTTGTGCAGATTAACGTCTTGGAAGGGAGAGCTGGTTATGTTTATTTGGTCGCGTTTCAGTCACCATTTCAAATTCATTCCGTTGCATTTAGCATTTTCAGAAGAGCTGCCCTGTCATGCAAAAATCTAAACATGTTTGTGTTAGTAAATTGCTCAGTGCAAAGAAAGAGAAGTAATGGGAACCTGGTATTTCTTTTTTCTTTCTACATGTGTCTAATAGACATGAACAAGTTCTTTGAAAAACATCTATGACCTTTGAAACATGTCTCGTCTTCATGCTATATTGACTATGGTTTCAATAATAAACATACATTTGCATAAAGCATCTATATTTATCAATGCCCACGTTGATTAGAGTATTACAAACTTGAAAAGTATTAATTTAAGGTATATTTAGAACAAATAAAAAATGTGCGATTAAATGCGATTAATCGCGAGTTAACTCATGACAACCATGCGATTAATCGCGATTAAAAATTTTAATCGATTGACAGCCCTAATATATATATATATATATATATATATATATATATATATATATTTTTTTTTTTTTTTTTTTTTTTTTTTATTGTCTTTGCATTCTTTCTTGTGGTACTCTCAGAGATACACCTGAATGAAAGGCTCATTATCCAGCTCATTACGCGGGTCATTGTCTTCTCAGGTGTGAATCACAGCATTATTCATGATCATTCATGACCCCACGCATATTGCCTTTACAAACAAAAAGTGTCTTACAAAGTTTAAATCAATGATTGTTTTATGTGAATGATTAGGCAGGATGATTTTCACATAATTTTGAAGAAAAAACTCTAGGCAACAACATCCATTAGTCAAAAGTCTTGTGGACAAATATTCAGTATGTGTTTTGTGGCCTTATTTCAGAAACTTTAATTTTTTGTTTTTTCAAAAACCATGCATAAACATTATTCTCTCAAAAATACAAACATGTTGCTCACATATTATGGTAGCCCTGTTTGTGCTAAATAGAGTGTAATTCAGGGGTACCCAATCCTGCTCCTGCCGATCGACTGTCCTGCACAGTTAATCTCCAACCCTAATCAAACACACCTGCCTTTAATTTTCAAGTGATCCTGAAGACCTTAATTGGTTGCTACAGGTGTGTTTGATTAGGGTTGGAGATGAACTGTGCAGGACAGTCGATCGGCAGGAGCAGGATTGGGCACCACTGGTGTAATTATACCTTTGCCATTAATATGTTTATAGGCAACTGAAAAAAGCACAAATGTCAGGGCATGTCAAAACATCTCAAGGACCCCAAAAACACCCCAGACCTCAGAGGGTTAACAACAAAAAACACTCAGAACACCTTAGCAACCACACGTTATGTAACCCCTCCACCTGGGTCCTACTCGCGGGCCTCGAACCTGGGTCTCCGGCGTGAGAGTCAGGCGCTCTAACAAGGAGCCTAAAGACTGCAGCGTCTGTCTCTAGAGCACCTACTGAGATCAGAGGAGTGAGGTTTACTCGCACAGCGACTACTAGCATTTAACAACAAAAAACACATTCAGAACATCTTAGTAACCCCACAGCAACGTGCTTAACAACAAAAAACGCTCAGAACACCTTAGCAACCACACGGCAACGTGCTTAACAACAAAAAACGCTCAGAACACCTTAGCAACCCCACGGCAACGTGCTTCATAACAAACATCATAAGACCAAAACTACACAAAAAGTCCATAAGAACACGTCTCTTTTGCATGCATTCATTATTAAACAGAGAGAGACAGATAAGACTGAAGTATCTCATAAAATATTAACGTCTGAAATATGCATGTGTGTGCGAGAGAGTGTGTCTGAGTGTATATGTGAGAGAGAGAGAGAGAGAGAGAGAGAGAGAGAGTGTGTGTGTGTGTGTGTGTGTGTGTGTGTTATTCTAAATAATTTTATCAAAGAATTACACAGATATCAATGATCATTTGTGTTTCTCCTTCACAAAAACGTGTCATGGTAAATACCATTTCAGCAAAACTCTGGTGGATTGGTATCAGCACCACTGTCATCAATAAAAACAAATATTGTGAAATAATTGCACATTAAAGGTGAACTAAGTAACTTTTTTAACTGAACAACTTCGGAGTCATTGGAATGGTTATATTACTTATTTCGGGTTGAATGGTGGTCGTTTCGCACCCCCCTGGTGCCCGTGAGCGGAAAATACGCACTTGCAACTTTGAGCCGGCCGGCCGCCGCGTCAGGAAGTCTCGCGTGATATCAGGTCTCGCGATGTAAACAATTGCTTTACGGCCAAAAGAAATCTGCTCAAATACTGTCATTATTGCGCTCCCTCACGCTGTTCGAACCCGAAGGAAGAAGACGTTTTAAAGAATGTCCCATCTGCTTTGATGTCGTTGATCTATAGCCTCTGGTGTCTGAGAATCACCAACGAGTTTTTACAACAGTGTTGTCAAATATCTATTCCGAAGCTGTGGGGGGAGCTCTAGAGAGAAACCTGCGAGCAAAAAGCGAGAATACAGCGAAGAAATCCCGAAGTTACTGAGCCCCGCTTTAAAGGAGACACTATTCATTTATTGTGATGTAGGACAGTAACAGTAACTAATGAAGAATCTCTGATTACCATGGTACATTTTCTATGGGTTGTTTCCTCCAGGTAAAGGAGGACGACACACAAGCTTAACACTCACATCACACACTAAATGTTAAGGCATCCATGACCTTCGACCTGACCTGTCCTGTTCATGACCTCCAGAAACACACACCTGAGCTCAGAGAGAGTTTGATCAGCTCAGCACCACATTCACGCTTTTCAGACCAAATACAGTAGTGTAATGCAGTCTTGGTGAGCATAAGACTTCTTTCAATTTCTAAACATTTTCTAAATGTTATATATATGAGACCAAAAAAGAAACGTTTACACACAGAAATCACTTCACAGATGACCTGAATATTCCTGTAACCAAACACACAGTTTATCATGGATTTCTGGAGGATCAGAGGGAGAAAAGAGGAAGAGGATTCGCTTCTCATCGACTCTTTCAGGGTCAATTTACTGCTGAGAGAGAGAGTGTGTGTGTGTGTGTGTGTGTGTGTGTGTGTGTGTGTGTGTGTGTGTGTGTGTGTGTGTGTGAGTGTGTGTGTGTGGGCATTAGCATTCAGTGTAGCGATTCCGAGTTCCTATAGAACGAAATTCACATATGCAAATACTCAGAAGCAATTTTTCTCTGTCCAAACCTTTCACTCAGTGCATCTCTCTCTCTCTCTCTCTCTCTCTCTCTCACACACACACACACTCTGTCTCCCACTCTAACACGCACACACACACACACACACACACACACACACACAGACACACAGACACACACACACACACACACACGCACACACACACTCAGACGTGCTTTAGAAATGCGCAACCCTTAAAGCGATGTATTTTCTCTGTCTAAGTGAAAAGACTGTGAAATATCGAACCCCCGCAGGACAGACGTAAAACTTTAAAGTTCGCTTGACATCTACTGTGAGGTTTTCTGGCTGTTAGGATGAATATGTTAGTCTTGAGGTTATCTATATGAAATTCACGTTTAAAAAATAAATGCAATCACAATTTACAGTCTGATCACTCTGCACTTCAGCTTCATCATAAGAACGCTCTTCTGAACACAACTCAAGAGTTTTCTGACTGTCAAACTGTACAGAAACACTGAGCATGACAGAGATTATTTGTTATTATGAGCATGAAAACAAAACTATTTACCATTTTATAAACGTTAGAATTCTGAAATTCATAAATGCCGAACGTCCAAAACTTTCTGTTTTAATGAAGTCACTTAATGCGGTGAACAAGGTAAAAGTGACATCTATGGTAAAGCAATACGAGTCTGTGTTCGATGTCTTGTGAATGTCATTATTTTTTTGTTTTTTTTTAAATACCATCTTTGATTTACCAACTTTGGTGCCTTGGTGTAATTATAACTTATAATATAGAAAAAATCAATTAAACATGTTTTCTGTCCAATCAAATGATCTCTAGAATCTGAACACAATAAAAGCTGCGAGTGAAACCGGTCACTCGTTCACACTTTTACCTCATGGTGAACATATGACAGTGGATGTGCCAAATCTTTCTTCAGTTCAATAAAGACAAAACTGAGGTCATTATATAAAGATGAAGTATTAGAAGTATTAAAGGTGAATGCATATCTTCACTCCACTAAAAACTAAACATGATGTCACCAATCTTGGTGTTGTCTTCTTTCACTTCTTTCTTTTATTGTATTTTTGGATGTTTTTTGGCTTGCCTATAGCGGATAGACCGATTCAGAGAGATTAAACACGCTGCATGTAGTCTGGATTTACATCAGCGTTATGTGAATCTTCAGCGTATAGATTATATGAGCGAAACATAACCAATGCACTTGAATTCTACACGGAATACTGTATTTTAAAGTGTGAGAGAGGAGATCAACATTGCAAGCGGTTACAAATCCTCTACATAATAATCCACTGACGACGAGTAGAAGAGAGAAATTACACGGCTTTAACAGAACACCATTTGTTTTACTAGATATGATCAATGTTGAGCTGTAAAACAGTTTAGATTAAATATAAAGGAGAAATCTCTTGGACTTCATTTTTAATACAACTGCGACTGCACACACACAACACAAGCTGTGTGTGAAACTATTAGACAGACGGCAGTGAAGCGACACACAGCCTGAGGGGAAAACAGATTCTGACACACACACACACACACACACACACACACACACACACACACACACACACACACACACACACACTCTGCATGCAAAAGGTGGATTTGTTTTGGCAGAATGACGACACTCCCACAGGCTGTAAAACAGGTGTGTGTGTGTGTGTGTGTGTGTGTGTGTGTGTGTGTGTGTGTGTGTGTGTGTGTGTGTGTGTGTGTGTGTGTGTGGTCGTGAATACAAAACAGGCATTGAATCAAAACAACACATGACAGTCACACACACACACATACACACAAAGAGAATATTGTTTAATCTTTAAATTCCACCAAATCCAAGTCTGTCTGTCACGTCTTCTGCTCTATATTTAAAGATACATATATATAATACATATATACATATATAATACACACTATATATTATGGCATCTACTTTGCAATAAGGAAAAATCTATGGATTTTCAATTTCAAGAATAAGGATATGGATAATATGAAAATATAGAAATAATGAATTACTTACAAAGTTTCAATGTTCTGCATGTTGACAGATCTACGGTTGTGGAAACAGACATAAGGACACACACACACTCTCTCTCTCACACACACACACACACACACACACACACACACACACACACACTCTCTCTCTCTCACACACACACACACACACACACACACACACACACACACACACACACACACACACACACACACACACACACACACACACACACACACACACACACACACACACACTCTCTCTCTCTCACACACACACACACACACACACACACACACACACACACACACGGGTGTTTTGGGACTTGAATATGAAGTCATTCACCTGTATGAAAGACCCATTAGTTGCTCGGCAACTGCTGAGAGTCAATCATAAAAGCCCTCTTTCTGGACCAACTAATGCAGCAACACTCTCTGTGTGTGTGTGTGTGTGTGTGTGTGTGTGTGTGTGTGTGTGTGTGTGTGTGTGTGTGTGTGTGTGTGTGTGTGTGTGTATGTGTGTGTGTGTGTGTGTGTGTGTGTCTCATCATCACTGGTCTCCGATTGGCTAATAACTAAATAAGTGATGATGTCATTATAGTAAGAGTGGATGACATCATATAACTAACACAGTAATATGAAGGGTTACGTACGGTCATTATCACAAAACAAACTCCATTTATTACACAACTAATATTAGTGAATGAATGCACATGGAATATTGATGAAAACATGAAATTAGCACAGCTGCAGGATGATCAATGCATGAGTCACTCAACGGCCACATGACGACACGACTGACCAATCATAATCAAGAATACAGAGAGATTTGTGATATAGAGACTCATCTGGGAAAGAAACAGCACATTTGTGACCCTGGACCACAAAACCAGTCACAAGGGTACATTTTTGGAAATTGAGATTTAATTTGAGCTGATTAAATACGCTTTCCATTGATGTATGGTTTGTTAGGATAGGACAATATTTGGTTGAGATACAACTATTGAAAATCTGTAATCAGAGGGAGCAAAAAAATCGAAACATTGAGAAAATCTCCTTTAAAGTTGTGCATTTATGTTTGATAGTGCTGCATTCACTCACAGAAATACATGTTTTATATATTTACGGTAGGAAAATTACTAATTATCTTCATGGAACATGATCTTTACTTAATATCCTCATGATTTTTGCCATAAAAGAAAAATGTATAATTTTGACCCATTCAATGTAT
Source organism: Scardinius erythrophthalmus (assembly GCF_964197995.2). Taxonomy (NCBI): domain Eukaryota; kingdom Metazoa; phylum Chordata; class Actinopteri; order Cypriniformes; family Leuciscidae; genus Scardinius; species Scardinius erythrophthalmus. Next base: position 1,515,680 of record NC_138227.1, read on the forward strand.
TGTTGGCTATTGCCACAGATAAACCCGTACGACTCGAGACTGGTTCTGTGATCCAGGGTCACATTTCATCAAGCAAACGTTTCTAACAGCACAGGAAGGGGAACATCCCATATCATCACCTGTGTGTCCGACTCTATTCTCATATTCAGTCTGACACGCTACGCTCGTCTCAGTGATGCAGTGTTTCAGAATGATGTGAATCCGAGTGTCTCATGTCCACTCTCTGCAACCTTTAACACAAGACAAGCCTTTAAATGGCATTCAGGACATGATTTACAGTAGCTTATCCATTTCATATGGCCAAACAGGCCCTCAGCTCTATAGAAAGCTCACCTTCTATCACTCTTTTGTTGAGTTAAATGAAGTGGTGTTTCTGAGAGGAATGTGTTTTATCTGCTTTAAGTTTATGAATTGTTGAAAAATGCTAATTTTCTAATTAAATATGCATGAATTTGCATCCATTTCCACAATATTATAGGATAAAGTCAGGTTCAAAATGTTTGTTTGATTTTGTTGATATATTAGAGTTAAAGGTTTTTATAGAGGGGATTTTAGATTTCTCTTTTTATAACTAATATCATAAATACTGTCAATAATACTAATAACTAATAATAACTAATAAACTAATAATACCAATAATAACCAAAAATACTGGCAACAGACCGAAAAAAAAAAACATTTTAAACATGTTTTTAGGAATAAAATGTTATAAAAATAAAACAAACGATGTTATGAACAAACCCTTCGGTAAAATCCTTCAGAATATCGATATGAATAAAGCTGTAAGTTTTGGTGTATATAAGTGCTGCTGAAGTGGAGGACAAAACTCATTTTGAGAAAATGGCAATTAAAGATATGTGTTGAAATTGAAATCTACAGACAAATATACAAAGTGCAATAAATCACTCAAATGTTTATTTTGGATTTGTTTTGTAGTGTCTAGCCTTAAATCAAGCATCAGATGAGCTGCTGGTCCGAAAGAAAGAAAGAAAGAAAGAAAGAAAGAAAGAAAGAAAGAAAGAAAGAAAGAAAGAAAGAAAGAAAGAAAGAAAGAAAGAAAGAAAGAAAGAAAGAAAGAAAGAAAGAAAGAAAGAAAGAAAGAAAGAAAGAAAGAAAGAAAGAATTGACCAAAACAGTAAAACACATACTATAGAATCCATCTTTGATTTGAAGAAGGTAAATAATTAAAGAAATACACAAGTACAGAGACTACAGACAGAGGCAATAAAACAACATCTAACATCTTAATTCAGCCTCAGGGAACAATATATCATCTTCATTCTGTAATAATCGCATGTCAGTGTCGACTGCCTGTGTAAACTCTGCCTGATGATTAATGACTGAAATTAGCCAATTAAGAGACAATCATTAATGCAAACGTTCTTCAACAAGATGCATCACAGCTCAGCCTTAGGGCATTTAAACCAGGTGTGTGTGTGTGTGTGTGTGTGTGTGTGTGTGTGTGTGTGTGTGTGTGTGTGTGTGTGTGTGTGTGTGTGTGTGTGTGTGTGTGTGTGTGTGTGTGTGTGTGTGTGTGTGTGTGAGAGTGTGAGAGTGTGAGAGTGTGTGTGTGTGTGTGTGTGTGTGTGTGTGTGTGTGTGTGTGAGTGTGTGTGTGTGTGTGTGTGTGTGTGTGTGTGTGAGTGAGTGTGAGAGAGTGTGAGAGTGTGTGTGTGTGTGTGTGTGTGTGTGTCTGACACCGTTACCAAGGCAACCTTCGAGAACATCCCCAAATGTCCTCTAATGCAAGTTTCTTCAGATTGACCTCACGTCTCGAGACAATAATGGCCCCAAACTAAAGCTAACAATTTGGTTATTAAAACTAATGTGCTTCTATTATTTAAAGTATTAAACAAAGACCTGAATACACACAGGAAAATGGTTAAATTAAAACTTTTTAGTGATGCACCAAAATTATTATTTTTTTACTTTACCAAAACCAAAAATGAAAATAAAGTATATTTAATAATCACTTCATTATTCAAATGTATTTAATAATTCACAATTCACTCAAGGTTTTTGCACCAAAAAAAAAACATTTATTTAGTCAATTATTTTCCCCACCCTCCCTCTTTTAATTCTACTGTACTTTTAAGACTTCCATATGTAAATGAGTCTGTGCTGATCTTTCTGCATGTGAAATGAGTAACAATGCCTCTGCTAAGTTTGTGAATAGTGAATAGGTGTTGATATGCAAATGTGGGCGTTCATAAGCGTCAGTGTCTGGCTCAGACGTGTGTTGTTCTGTTCTCTACAATGGTACGATTCACGAGCGATGTGCGATGACCCGAGAGTGAAACACTGGAAAAACGGGAACACTTTCTCTTTTTCTCAGCTCTAATAACCTTATCTGGTCGCCACGGCAACATTATAATGGACAGACGACATCATCATCATCATCATTCTGATGCTGTCCGTCACGCTTACGGGAATATTCTGGGTTCAGTATCAGTTCAGCATCTGCCATTATGTCTATCATCACAGAAAATAATATCACAAGCAACAATCACTTTTAGACTGAAACGGCACAGACACAAGCTGATCGTTTCTACTGTTCAAGACACACACACACACACACACACACACTGAACGTGTGTAGATATATCCAAATAACTCGATAGCGCTATATGGCTTACACTGAAAAAAATGCAAATAAAAATTGCTGAGTATCTTAGTCTTGTTTTCCAATAAAAGGATAAAAAAAATCTTAAATCAAGATACATTTTCTTGAGAATCAAAATGACAGAAGACATTAAGTCTTGTTTTCCAAAAAAAGAAAAAGAAAAAAAAATCAATAAATTTAAGTGAGTGCTGTGCTTTGAGTTTTGTGCTTAAACCAAGAAAAACATATGAGCCAGTAATAAACTTCATTCAAAGGGAACACCAGAATATTTGTTCTGACTCCACTGGCAGATATTAACCCTTGTTTTAAGCACAAACTCAAGTCATTTTAAAACAAATTCCAAGTCATTTTGCTTCTCAAGTAAATTTGAGAAACACAAAACGTGATTTAAGAATGTTTAGATATTTGCAATGAAAAACAAGACAAAAATAGTAATAAAGATTTTTTTTTTTTTTTTGCTGTGTGGTGCAAATATCAGATCATGCAGGCACGGGTTAATTAAATAAATGCATGTACTAAAAAAAAATTACGTTTTTCCCAAATTGTTCAGTGGTAAAAGGAAGGTTCGCAAAGTCTCCAGAGTAACAAGTCATTGATAGTCAACCTAAATTATTAAATGTAAGAATTACTCCCCATCAAAATTCTAGAATGATTCATTATTTTCAAATATACTGTAGCTATTCAAGTCGTCTGAAGAAAATTCTTGTGTATTTTCATATCGCATATGAAACTAAATATTGCAATTTCGATTGCTCATAACTTATAATGTCAAAAAACATAAAATATCCAAACACAAAACACACTCATATTGTACAAAAACACTGATAAATCTGTGTATTGTGGATGAAAGAGTTGAAGCGGCTGTCTAGAGTGGGACGCCCTCTCACACACTCTTCAAACACACACACACACACACACACACACACACACACACACACACACACACACTCTTAGTGTGAAGGGGCTCTTTATCAAGTGGAAAGCTGTGGAAATGAGTGTGTGTGGGAGGAACAGAGAGAGATGTTTTGTTCATCCATACTTTTACAACTTTTCCTCGATCATTTTTCATCACACTCCAGCTAAACCTATAGTAGGACCCCAAACAGGGGAAGCATGATCAAAATAATTATTACAGTGTATATAATATAATATATATATATATTTAGGGCAATAAATAATGGATTCTTTTCTTTCAGCTGAGACTCTTCAGATGCGCACTAATTGCCAAGATGATTTTAACTGAAATATGATTGGAATCGCTTCAAAAAAGGAAAATACAGTTCAGTGCAACATGTTCAGCACAAGTCTATCATATACGCTTCATACAATTATCATGAGAACATTATAATTGAGTGTTTGGGACATGACTTTTAATGGTGAGACTTTTGTTTTTGTGATCAGGCTCTCAAAAACAAAAATATAAAATTTGGATTTAGATTTATCAGACAATATATCGGTTATCGGCTTTCAAATATAAAGATTTATGGGTAATTGGTGTCGGCCCAAATCTTCACACTGGTTCATTCATGGTGATAACATGAAAAACGTGCTTTGGTTTAGCAGACGATTGCTGTCTTCTACTGGAAAACAAACACTTTTAAAATGAAAATAACGTGAATGTGAACTATAGTCACTAGATGGCAGCAGAGGATTACTCAGTGCTTATCAATTTAGAGTTATGTTTAGACATTATAAAATCATTATTATAACAACAAATATGACTCTTTGTGAAAGTTTATCATTTTTTGTACTAAAGTATCTTTTTTTGTGCAATTGCCACAATATTACCGTCAAATCTGAACATGCTGTTGTGTGTGTGTGTGTGTGTGTGTGTGTGTGTGTGTGTGTGTGTGTGTGTGTGTGTGTGTGTGTGTGTGTGTGTTTGTGTGTGTTTTCATTTGTTCTCCATCGTAGATGTGTGTGTTCTTCAATGTACACAGCTCCCTTACTTGAGTGAAAGTACAGATTCTACTGGTCAAATATTACTCCATTACAATTAAAAGTTGTAAAAAAAAAGATTTTTACTTAAGTAAAAGTACAGAAGTACTTGTTTTTAAAAGTACTTGAGTATCAAAAGTAAAAAGTGAATGTCATTGCGTTGTTACAGTACCTTATGCCTCTGAAGTAACCTAGTGAATACACTGACCAGTTTGTAGCAAGTTTTAGGTTACAAAACCTGACACACACACAAAAAAAGACAGCCATAATCATCTTCATTTTTTTTATTTAACACACTCCTACCACCCCCACATAAGAACTACACATCTGTGTGTATCCACTCATGCACATTTGAATCAAGTGGTCTGTAAACACAGACTGATCAGGAAAAAGCCCAGCTACACAACCATATCTGTACAACTGCACAACAGCAACACTGCTTTAACAAACCGCACAACAGAAACACTTCAAACCTTCAAACCGTTAGTTGTGACAACGATACTGTCTCTCACAGATCACTAGTAGAGAAACCGTACTAATCCCCGAACTTCACGACACGTGACCGTAAGAGTGATCACTGATAGGCTGTCTGTCACCCGCAAATAAAACAATCATGTTTTAGGCTGTGTGTCCACTAAAGCTTGTTTAGCTAGCTGAAAACGCTAAACGCTCTGCTAAACGCCTAGCTGTGGGCGCTTGAGAGCGTTTTGGCAGCATTGCGTTTTTTTTCAGTTTAGACACTTAGCTTGTTATGATACAGAATATCCGCGAAAGTGTTACTAGTATCTAATCTCACACATATTTTGTTCTGTGTTCGCAGCCGATGAGACCGGCGTTCTCGTCAGGGCCGTAACACACAGAGAAGTGACATTGGGGACGGAGAAACACACCCAGATTAGCTTCGGTTAAACAGGCGTATGATAATTTGGGTAAATGTGTAAGCTAGATTTATGCCTATTTTTCACATCTTCATGGACACAACAATGATTTCCCTCGTGTGGAATATTTTTCCTTGTAATTATGTCTGGTTCGCGCCACTGACTTTAGACGAGGTTTCTCCTGGTCAGTGGCGGAATTGTTTTCTGAAACTGCAAAATAGCACCAGGGTTTGCGCCGGAACACGCCTCCTCTCTTCGCTGAACCGCCCCCGGGAGCGCAAGTTCATTCCCTAATTTACCGACGTGCGTCTGTGGAGGGAAGAGTCCTGCAAAATAGGAATGATACAGTACATGCGTCGGTGTACAAAGTCAATTGCGCTGGGTGCGAGATAGGGCCCAATGCGTTTAAAAAATGTGGCGCTCCCATTGAAAACAATAGGAAAAATACGCCAGCCGCGTGAATAAACGCTTTGGTGGTCACACGGCCTAAGAGGCGAAAGAAATCATGCTCTGACTAACATAACTACTTTCTACAAGGACCTTGACAGAAATGTAGTGGAGTAAAAAGTATGATATTTGTCTTTCAAATGTAGTGAAGTTAAAGTAACAAGTTTCCAGAATAAATAATACTCAAGTAAAGTACAGACACTCAGAAAGTGCACTTAAGTACAGTACTCAAGTAAATGTACTTCGTTACTGTCCAGCTGTGCATGTAAGAGAGAGCAACTTGTGTAGTCTCACACATTCATCTCGGTGTGTGATTTCGGGGATTTTTTTGTGTGTGTGTGTGTGTGGGGGGGGGGGGGGTGCAGGTTTTAATGTGAACTTAATGAGGTTGATTTTAGCCATTAGAG
>NC_138227.1:1524471-1544471 GCF_964197995.2 Scardinius erythrophthalmus
GGAAATGGGCTTCAGTGTTCATCAGACCAGATCTGAGAGGGCCATTTCTGTAAAACTGATGATGATGATGATGATGATGATGATGATGATGATGATGGGTTTCATCTACACTACACCAGTCAAAAGTTCGGAAGATTTACATAATTTATGGATTTTGGTGGAAAGTTTTGTCCAAAGTGAATTAAATATCATTAATGGCGCACATTTGATGAGTTTATGCAGGAATCTACTGTATGTTTATGATTATGGTTTCATGTTTAGTATGATGGAGTTTTCTATAGTCCGTGGTTATAATTAAAGGGATAGTTCACACAAAATGACATCATTTCCTCATCTTCAGAGAAAAACATGTCGAGGAGGAGTTTATGGAGAGCATATCTGAGGAAAACACACACACACAACACGAAAACACACAGTATTTCAAGTCTTCTAGGGTCAGATATGATGGTTTAGCACAAACACACCCGATCTTCTTCACCCTAGATTCAGAAAGTAAAATCATGAGGCGTTTAATCTCGTCTATACAACATTCAAATATCTTCATTAATAATCAGTGATGACTGGAAGACACACACACACACACACACACACACACACACAACATGAAAACACACAGTATTTCAAGTCTTCTAGGGTCAGATATGACGGTTTAGCACAAACACACCCGATCTTCTTCACCTCCAGCTTTGGTTTATGATTTCTGGGCATCTGTCCATATTCTTTTTACCTAGAAAGAAACTTTGTGTGTTTATCCTTCACTGATTGAAATGCTGAAAAAACTCAAACATGCGTTTAATCTCGTCTATACAACATTCAAATATCTTCATTAATAATCAGTGATGACTGGGACACACACACACACACACAAACACACAAACACACTCGCTCACACACACTCAATCTGGGTCGATTCTAAAGGGACGATGCTGTCAGTCACACACACACAATCACATGACAGTCGTCAAACACAACTGCACAAACACAGATACACACACTCGCGCTCACACAGCTTGTTTGTTCTGCAGCAGAGCATCATGGGAGCTGGAGCCGAGGGAAACGGGCCAGAACACATTTACTGACTGTTGTTATTGTCAACTAAAACTAAAACCATTCAAATCATTTTCGGATATTGAAATAAAACTAAAATCAAATATATAGGTAACACTGTACAATGAGGTCTAATCTGTTAGCAAAATTAACTAACAATGAGCAATACATTTTACAGCATTCATTAGTCTTTGTTAATGTTAGTTAATAAAAATGTCCATGTTAGTTCACAGTGCTTTATTAATGATGTATTAGTAAATGCTGAGATTAACATTAAATAAGATTAATAAATGTTGTTCACTGTTTGCTCATTTTAACTAATATAGATAACTAAAGTTATCAAATGAAACTTTACTGTAAAGAGTTACTAACAGAAATATAAGATGGAAAAACTTAAACTTATATATTTCAGTGAATCACCAAGGCAACATTTTAACTGAAAAAGTTATATAAATATATATATATATATATATATATGATAAAAATGACATAAGCACATAAAATTAAAACTGAAAAAAAAAGATAATTAAAATATAACAATATTAATAAATTCTATAAAGAATATAAATAATACTAAAATAACACCATTTGTATTATACTTTATATCATGAAATCCATAGTGATACAGTATATATATGCAGTATACATACTCTCACCTAAAGGATTATTAGGAACACCTGTTCAATTTCTCATTAATGCAATTATCTAATCAACCAATCACATGGCAGTTGCTTCAGTGCATTTAGGGGTGTGGTCCTGGTCAAGACAATCTCCTGAACTCGAACTGAATGTCAGAATGGGAAAGAAAGGTGATTTAAGCAGTTTTGAGCGTGGCATGGTTGTTGGTGCCAGACGGGCCGGTCTGAGTATTTCACAATCTGCTCAGTTACTGGGATTTTCACGCACAACCATTTCTAGGGTTTACAAAGAATGGTGTGAAAAGGGAAAAACATCCAGTATGCGGCAGTCCTGTGGGCGAAAATGCCTTGTTGATGCTAGAGGTCAGAGGAGAATGGGCCGACTGATTCAAGCTGATAGAAGAGCAACTTTGACTGAAATAACCACTCGTTACAACCGAGGTATGCAGCAAAGCATTTGTGAAGCCACAACACGCACAACCTTGAGGCGGATGGGCTACAACAGCAGAAGACCCCACCGGGTACCACTCATCTCCACTACAAATAGGAAAAAGAGGCTACAATTTGCACGAGCTCACCAAAATTGGACCGTTGAAGACTGGAAAAATGTTGCCTGGTCTGATGAGTCTCGATTTCTGTTGAGACATTCAGATGGTAGAGTCAGAATTTGGCGTAAACAGAATGAGAACATGGATCCATCATGCCTTGTTACCACTGTGCAGGCTGGTGGTGGTGGTGTAATGGTGTGGGGGATGTTTTCTTGGCACACTTTAGGCCCCTTAGTGCCAATTGGGCATCGTTTAAATGCCACGGCCTACCTGAGCATTGTTTCTGACCATGTCCATCCCTTTATGACCACCATGTACCCATCCTCTGATGGCTACTTCCAGCAGGATAATGCACCATGTCACAAAGCTCGAATCATTTCAAATTGGTTTCTTGAACATGACAATGAGTTCACTGTACTAAAATGGCCCCCACAGTCACCAGATCTCAACCCAATAGAGCATCTTTGGGATGTGGTGGAACGGGAGCCTTGTGCCCTGGATGTGCATCAGTATTAGTATGGTGTTCCTAATAATACTTATGTATATGTATATATATATATGTATATATATATATATATATATATATATATATATATATATATATATATATATATATATATATATATATATATATATATTAGGGCTGTCAAAGTTAGCGCATTAATAACGCGTTAACGCAAAATCATATTAACGGCACTAATTTTTTTAACGCTTGATTAACGCAGCGCGTATTTTCTGTTTGACCCGTGGCCCAAAACCTAGTTGGAGAAATGGAGATACACAGTGTTGGCAACTTAGCGACATTGCAGACCCATTTAGCGATTTTTTTCCCTTCAACAAAGCGCCCAAACCTTATTTAGTTTCTGAGAATCTACCGGTACCACCGGCGCGCGTGCGCCTCTCTCTCTCTCTCTCTCTCTCTCTCTCTCTCTCTCTCTCTCTCTCTCTCTCTCTCTCTCTCTCTCTCTCTCTCTCTCTCTCTCTCTCTCTCTCTCTCTCTCTCTCTCTCTCTCTCTCTCTCTCTCTCTCTCTCTCTCTCTCTCTCTCTCTCTCTCTCTCTCTCTCTCTCTCTGCGTCTCGCGCTGGAGAGAGGAGCAGCGCTTTATTTCAGTTAAACACAGAATTTATGTTGCTTCTCTAATTTTACATGCAAGTATAGCCGAAATCAGAGCACAGATATTGTCTTTATTTTATGTGTATTTGATTTCACCAGACGACGGCTCGATTATCAGGATTTTTTTGCAGATTAACATCTTGGAAGGGAGAGCTGGTTATGTCTCAATGGGTCGCGTTTCAGTCACCATTTCATATTCATTGCGTTGTTTGACAACAGAAACAGCAAAATATACCAATGAAAACAGTTTTATTGAGAATTTAGCTTCATCAAAATGGGCACAGAGAGAGACAAACTATAATGTAATAATAAATAATAAATGTACATTTAGCATTTTCAGAAGAGCTGCCCTGTCATGCAAAAATCTAAACATGTTTGTGTTAGTAAATTGCTCAGTGCAAAGAAAGAGAAGTAATGGGAACCTGGTATTTCTTTGTTCTTTCTACATGTGTCTAATAGACATGAACATGTTCTTTGAAAAACATCTATGACCTTTGAAACATGTCTCTTCATGCTCTATGTTGACTATGGTTTTAATAATAAACATACATTTGCATAAAGCATCCATATTTATCCATGCCCATGTTGATTAGAGTATTACAAACTTGAAAAGTATTAATTTAAGGTACATTTAGAACAAATAAAAAAATGTGCGATTAATCGCGAGTTAACTCATGACAATCATGCGATTAATCGCGATTAAAAATTTTAATCGATTGACAGCCCTAATATATATATATATATATATATACAGTATATACACTGCTCAAAAAAATAAAGGGAACACTTAAACAACACAATGCAACTCCAAGTCAATCACACTTCTGTGAAATCAAACTGTCCACTTAGGAAGCAACACTGATTGACAATCAATTTCAAATGCTGTTGTGCGAATGGAATAGACGACAGGTGGAAATTATAGGCAATTAGCAAGACACCCCCAATAAAGGAGTGGTTCTGCAGGTGGTGACCACAGACCACTTCTCAGTTCCTATGCTTCCTGGCTGATGTTTTGGTCACTTTTGAATGCTGGCGGTGCTTTCACTCTAGTGGTAGCATGAGACGGAGTCTACAACCCACACAAGTGGCTCAGGTAGTGCAGCTCATCCAGAGTGGCACATCAATGCGAGCTGTGGCTAGAAGGTTTGCTGTGTCTGTCAGCGTAGTGTCCAGAGCATGGAGGCGCTACCAGGAGACAGGCCAGTACATCAGGAGATGTGGAGGAGGCCGTAGGAGGGCAACAACCCAGCAGCAGGACCGCTACCTCCGCCTTTGTGCAAGGAGGAGCAGGAGGAGCACTGCCAGAGCCCTGCAAAATGACCTCCAGCAGGCCACAAATGTGCATGTGTCTGCTCAAACGGTCAGAAACAGACTCCATGAGGGTGGTATGAGGGCCCGACGTCCACAGGTGGGGGTTGTGCTTACAGCCCAACACCGTGCAGGACGTTTGGCATTTGCCAGAGAACACCAAGATTGGCAAATTCGCCACTGGCGCCCTGTGCTCTTCACAGATGTTGCAGGCAGCAGAACGTTCTCCATGGCGTCTCCAGACTCTGTCACGTCTGTCACATGTGCTCAGTGTGAACCTGCTTTCATCTGTGAAGAGCACAGGGCCCCAGTGGCGAATTTGCCAATCTTGGTGTTCTCTGGCAAATGCCAAACGTCCTGCACGGTGTTGGGCTGTAAGCACAACCCCCACCTGTGGACGTCGGGCCCTCATACCACCCTCATGGAGTCTGTTTCTGACCGTTTGAGCAGACACATGCACATTTGTGGCCTGCTGGAGGTCATTTTGCAGGGCTCTGGCAGTGCTCCTCCTGCTCCTCCTTGCACAAAGGCGGAGGTAGCGGTCCTGCTGCTGGGTTGTTGCCCTCCTACGGCCTCCTCCACATCTCCTGATGTACTGGCCTGTCTCCTGGTAGCGCCTCCATGCTCTGGACACTACGCTGACAGACACAGCAAACCTTCTTGCCACAGCTCGCATTGATGTGCCACTCTGGATGAGCTGCACTACCTGAGCCACTTGTGTGGGTTGTAGACTCCGTCTCATGCTACCACTAGAGTGAAAGCACCGCCAGCATTCAAAAGTGACCAAAACATCAGCCAGGAAGCATAGGAACTGAGAAGTGGTCTGTGGTCACCACCTGCAGAACCACTCCTTTATTGGGGGTGTCTTGCTAATTGCCTATAATTTCCACCTGTCGTCTATTCCATTTGCACAACAGCATTTGAAATTGATTGTCAATCAGTGTTGCTTCCTAAGTGGACAGTTTGATTTCACAGAAGTGTGATTGACTTGGAGTTGCATTGTGTTGTTTAAGTGTTCCCTTTATTTTTTTGAGCAGTGTATATATATATATATATATATATATATGGACTAGATTTTATGATAGTAAAATTTTGTCTGCATGAGATTATAGATTCACAAATGAATAATTTCTGTGAAAGCTCTTTTTGAACTGAAGAGGAACTTTATATTTCTAAATTAAAAGGGATAAAGATCATTTCTGGTGATATAATTCCTTTTAGGAAAGCAATTTCCCAGGAAGTAAATGAAGCCTGAAGGCCAGAGTGATAAAGGTGTGAGTCCTTCATCATGTTCTCAGACAGTACAGCGCGAGTGTTTATCTCCAGGAAACATCTGATCACATTATTCACACGAGACTGTGGCAGAGAAGCCATCGCCTGAGGACACACACTCATTTACTGATCCTCCTGCGCTGGGAATAACTCTACACTACAGATCAAGAGTTTGTGCTGAAATCAAGGGGGCAGAAAAATAACTATTCAAAGCCAAACTCGATTATTTTTCTGACTCCATTGGCACATATTATTATTGTTTTAAGCACAAACTCACTTCATTTTGATACTTTTTTCAGTCTTAATATGTTAATATCTTCAGTTATTTTGCTTCTCCAGTAAATGTATCTGGATTTAAGAATGTTTAGATATTTGTGCTGGAAACCGAGACAGAAACACTGAGGAAGAATGATTTATTAGAACTGAGATAGCCAATGAAAGAGATCATAACTTACCCCAGACAGCCAATCAGACTGAGTTCCTGCTTTTACCTGGCGCTGCCATTGGTCAGACTGGCGTTTTTACTGTAGCTTGTCAAGGACCAAAATATAAAATACAAGAAAATTTGCTTGAAATTACTCTAGTAAACTTGGTTGTTTTTTGTATTCCAGCTACTAGTTCGATGCAGCACTGAAAAGAAGTGTGAGAAACACTTTTTACATGTTTAACTTAGTTTTTTTGGTAGTGATTTTTGACGAATTGCATGGAAATCAATGGGGTGTCACAGAAATCAAAAGTTCCCAGCTACCAAACTATGTTCCTATTAAGTTATGAAAACATTACTTAAGTAATTACATTACATTACATTACATTACAAACATTACTGAATGTTCTTTGAACGACCAGTATTCTAAATGTTTCAAAAACTTTTTATTTTGTTTGGTTATTCAAACGTTAAGCGAACATTTCATTTCGTCATCATTCTTCAAACATTATTATACTTTTGAATGTTCTCTGAATTTTTTTTTATGTTCTCTGATTTTACTTTTGAATGTTCTCTGAACGTTTTTTTATGTTCTCTGAACGTTACTTATGAATGTTCTCTGAACGTTACTTTTGAACATTCTTTGAACGTTACTTTTGAATGTTCTCTGAACGTTACTTTTGAATGTTCTCTGAACGTTACTTTTGAATGTTCTCTGAACGTTACTTTTGAATGTTCTCTGAACGTTACTTTTGAATGTTTTCTGAACGTTACTTTTGAATGTTCTCTAAACGTTACTTTTGAATGTTCTCTGATTGTTACTTTAGAATGTTCTCTGAACGTTACTTTTGAATGTTCTCTGAAGGTTACTTTTGAATGTTCTCTGAACGTTACTTTTGAATGTTCTCTGAACGTTACTTTTGAATGTTCTTTGAACGTTACTTTTGAATGTTCTCTGAACGTTACTTTTGAATGTTCTTCGAACGTTACTTTTGAATGTTCTTCGAACGTTACTTTTGAATGTTCTCTGAACGTTACTTTTGAATGTTCTTCGAACGTTACTTTTGAATGTTCTCTGAACGTTACTTTAGAATGTTCTCTAAACGTTAGTTTTGAATGTTTACTGAATGTTACTTTTGAATGTTCTTTGAATGTTATTAAAGACCAGATAACTTTAAACAAATGTTCTATTAACATTACTGGAAGAACATTTTCTCATAACTTCTTGAATCTTGCGAGAACGTTCCCTGTCAGCTGGGTTGTACCCAATTCAAAACAACAGGAGGGTTAAAGTTTAAATCAAGGAACTAAAGAGATTTACCTTGATCACACTCACACAGAGGATAGTTTGTGTAGTGAACTGGAACGTCTGTCTCACATAAAACTCTCTGGCTCAATAAACACACGTGAGCATCACAGCACAACTCAAAGCATTTCCTCCACTGTGTCAGATTATTTCACATCACGGACACCCTCCTGGGCATCAGATGAACATCTCACACACACTCAGATAAACATCTCTCTCTCACACACACACACACACACACACACACATTCAGATAAACATCTCTCACACACACACACTCGGAGCGCTTCATCTGAGGCCACCTGCTACCATTATATCATCAAAAACATGCTGACGCTCAAAGAGAGAGAGAAAAGAGGACAGCAGTGTTGAGCATCACAGGTTAGTCTTCATTTTATCAGCTAGAAACGACAACAATAATATCTAGTGCTGCAAACTACTTGACTTTTTGACACCATTTTCAATTGAAAATATCGATTATCATTAAGTGATTCATGTAATTCATAATCGAATGTGACGGGACAAGAAACAGTAATGGAGCCATTAGGCATGTAAGACACATGATTAACAATTAAAAGAATGCATACTTTAAAATAAAATATTATTTGCAAATAGTTCAAATCTATTAGTGAACAATAAATTATATTTCTTTTGCTGTTATGGACATATGTATGCATGCACGTATGGATGGATGGATGGATTTATTTATGGATGGATGATGGATATATTTAGTGATGATGAATGTATTGATGGATGTTCTGTTTGTATGTATGTATAATAATAATAATAATAATAATATTAATAATACTACATTTTATTTATAGGCGCCTTTCACGACACTCAAGGTCACCTTACAAATCTTCCTAAAAGCATCAGTGTAACAACAATAGACAAAGCATACTATGATCTACATTAGACACTGAAGAATGAGATATTGCTCATTTCATGTGCCAGATTAAATAAGCCTGTTTAAATGCACAAGTTTTAAGACGAGATTTAAACGTGAGAAGACTGTCGCTGTAACAAAAGTCCAGGGGAAGAGAGTTAGCATAACTAAAAGCCCTAGAGGCAATCATGTTCAGGCAAATGCATGGAGAGAATGGAGAGATTGATGAAGAAGAGCTGAGGGTACGGACAGGAATACAAATGTGAAGAAGATGAGAAAGATATGAAAGAGCTTGATTATTAAGAGCTTTGTAGGTAAGGAGAAATCAATTCGATATTTTACCGGAAGCCAGTGCAAGCGTTGAAGAACAGGAGAAATGTGCTTAATGAGAGGAGAGAAATGATTCATACAGCTGCAGTTCATGTAGAAATTCAGAAGGAAGACCAAAGAGAAGAGAATTGCAATAATCTATATGTAACGTAACTAAGGCATTTTAAGACGGTTTATGTTTCATAAATGAAAATATGCAGAACAAATAATAATAATAAACAACCTGTGTGATTGGAAAACTATGGACTGGTGGATAGTCACAGAGAAACGATCAGATTTAGCCAATCTAGATTTCGTACCTACTGTTGAGTTTAAGGAATTTGATGAAAAGCAGTTTTTAATTTCAGCTAAGCAGCTGGACAGAGAAAGTGGAGGAAAAACAGAAGCATGGAAGACAGGTGGAAATAAATACCGTACTTCCTAAAAATGTGTCCAAGGGGGAGTAAATAAATGATAAATAAAAGAGGGCCCAAGACCGAGCCTTGGGGAACACCATGCGATGGCTCAGATCTGAAGTTTTTGAGTTGTACAAACTGAGTGTGACCAGAAAGATACGATCTAAATCAAGGAATGTCAATAAATGTCTAGGAAGATGTTATGTGAGCTTGTATCAAAGATTCTCAGATTGAGCAAATTAAGTAAAGTCAGCTGACCAGAATCCGGTCAAATTTAAACATCAATTCCGTCAAAATGCCACATGAGATTATAACACTGCTAACTTGCCTTTAATAATGTTTTCAAACTATTGGCACACCATTATTTATACACTGTGGAATGTTTTCTTTTTCTAAACTTACAACTTGTTTCAGAACATTCAAAAGTAATGTTCCCATGATGTATTCATTACTTTAATGAGCTCGTTGTATCTGCATTAAATTACTACATTGTTTAAATTACTACATTTTTTCCACTGACTGTGATTTTGTAGATGTACATTTCTGAAATACATAACTTAGACAGTCTCCTTTGATAACAGAACACTGTAAACTGTAATGTGGACTCGTGCACTTTCTGTAAAGCTGCTGTGAAATGATGTGTGTTGTGAAAAGCGCTGTACATGTGAATTGAATTGAATGTTTGCAGAATGATTAAATGTAGCATTGGTTCCCATGGTCATTTTTATGTAAGTTACAGTCAGTCTACAGGAGATAATTTTATCCTATCGTGATTAATTGATTAAGCCTTCAGTCATTAGTCATCATCATGTGATCTTGTATGTAGTTTTGAGTTGGCTGAAGCTCATAAACATATTTTTAGATTCTGTCTCTGGATGCAGGAGTCATGATGTTTCACTCGGATGATCAGATGAAGTCGACTTATCCGTGGAGTTTTAATGTCGTTTCAGGTCGAATCAAAGCTTTACGTTCTCTAATATTCATGAGTATTAAATCACGAAAACACATCTGATGATCTGAACATGATGTGCAATTCTGGCAACTTCAAGAAGCATTTATGAAGCGCTTTTATGATGTGAGTGTGTGTGAGTGTGTGTGTGTGTGTGTGTGTGTTTGCTGAAGGCAGATGGCACGACTCATATTGATTCCGGGAGAAGTGCAGGAATTACTGGGAGCCGATCGGCTCTGAGTGTGTGTGTGTGTGTGTGTGTGTGTGTGTGTGTGTGGCCGGATCAGATTTCTCTGCCTGTCTTCCAGTCTAATGCACAGCTAATAACAGAGGTCAACACACACACCAGTGAGTCTGTGCAGCACAGCTAATGGAGAAGCCTTCAGATAAACACACACACACACACACACACACACACACACACACACACACACACACACACACACACACACAGTATTACAGTCAAAAGTAGTATCTGTTACCATTAGTTTATGCACTGTGAACTAACATGATCAAACAATTAGATTTGTATTAACTAATGTTAACAAAGATTAATAAATGCTATGAAACTATATTGTTCTTCATGTTAACTAAAGTAGTTAGTTATCAAAATGAAGTGAGTTATTTGTTCTTGTTTTACGCATAAACTCACTTTCTTTTGGATCAGTTTCTCCTCTTCTCTCGTGTAGTTTTGCATGAGAACATCCTTTTTGAAGAGTGTTTATGATACTTTCCCCAACCTTTAAGAAACGTTCTCTCAAGGTTCTCCAAAGTTATGAACAAACCTTTGTTCATAATTATCTGATCTTTAAAAATAATGTTCTTAAAATTATTCATGGAATGTTTTATTTCTGAAGTGTTTCAGTTGGACGTTCATCTAATGTTTTTTAAATGTTATGTAGCGACTGAGACAAATCAGACACAATTATTTGCCATATGCACACACAAATCTTTAAAAACTTCCATCCGAGAGCAGGGTCCCAACCCCCCAGGCGGCCTGGTTGCCATGGCCGCGATCAGATAGGATGTTTCATGACTCTCAGGAATGCTAACAAGTAACTAACTCTGCCACAGATATCAGAACAAACTCTCCTGCATTCATTTATTGATGAACTGACTGACATGAAATGAACAGGCATACCAGAACATTTTGAGAATGATTTACTGTTGTGTGTTTTGTCTTTTAATAATTCTGTTGATACTATGATCTCTTTGATGCTATGTAGTTATTACAGGACCAACTGTCTATGTAACCCCACTTATACCATGTTTGGTCTCGATAAATTGGTACTTTGAAGATCGAAATGATTGTGTACATGATATGCCAATAGCTGTGCAACACATTAGAATGACTAAGAATCTTCCTTAGTAGTGTCATTAAACACCAATCCAGCATGCCAGTCCGAGTGAGCACGCTTAAGACAAAGGCTTGTAAATCCTGGTGACAGAAGAAACTCCCGCCAGACAGTCCACCCTTCTCATTGGTACAGCAAACCCAGAGAGGGGTGGCCATTCTCAGGCTTTATTAGAGACTGACCACAGTGACCGCTCTCTCTTCTCAACGCTTCTCATCCGACAACAAGGCAGCTTCTGCTGTTACTGGGGGAGGGGCTTGACCCCTCCCCCCCCCCACTTGGGCCCAGGGCAGGCCTGAGCAATGCCTGCCATGCTTTCATACTCCAAAAAGGGAGTCAGACTTTTCTTCAATCTAGAAAACAACTGCAACTTTACCATCACTGACTCAACGATCCACTCCTGGTCTTCAAGCCAGGACAGCAGGCTTCGACTCACAACAGCCATGTGCTCGAAGCCACCATGCTATTCTTCAAGGCCATAGACCCATCAACGAATCCAATCTTCATCCACTTCAAGAATTTTCCACGATTGCAACTGCCATGCAAGTATTCTTTGATGAGATTGCTATGAAATAAGCTGATGGTTCTTTCATTTCTTTCCATACTGAAATAGATCGTATTCGTATTTCCTGTTTCCGGTTCCACATAACTCACCCCTTTACCTATGCATGTATGTATGGATGTATGAATGTATTTATGTTTGTTTAGTGTTAGTTATGTTTGTGATTTAGTTAATAAAACTTGTGCACAATTATGAATTTGGTTTCTGATCCTCTGTTTGCATACAAAGTCCCTTTTACGATTTTGATCTTGCTACATGCTAATTGCTGTACATAAGGAATAATTATTTTTCAGTGACCATGAACAATACATTTTCCTTAGAATAAATGAATAATCAAAGAGTTCGTTGGAACTGATTAATTGATTGTAATATTAATTTGGCTTACCTCGAAGTTAATCTAATTAACTGACCCAAATATTAATAATTAATCATAATTGGTAATTATGGATTATTATTAATATTTCCCCTTTGAGCTAATATTATTACAGTTACTTGTTTCAGAACATTCAGAGAACATTCAAATGTAACATTCCAGTAATGTTTGATGAATGATGAAATGGAATGTTCATTTAACATTCACATAACATTTTAAAACATTTGAGAAACTGGACGTTTTGTACATTCACAAATAATGTTTTCATAACTTAATGGGAACGTTAGTGAAATTCTTCAGTTTTTTACCCAGACTGAATCTCATCAGATGAGTGTTCTCTCTCTCTCTCTCTCTCTCTCTCTCTCTCTCTCTCTCTCTCTCTGTGTGTGTGTGTGTGTTGCTTTATTTTGTTCCAAGCAAAATAAAAATGATCACAAAACACCAACATATCTACAGAAGAGTCTGCAGTGTGAGATGAAGATCACAGAGCCTCCTCATCTTCAGTTTTAATGAGGAATCGCATGCTTTCAGTCGATACTAAACACGTAATTACTGTTGAAGTTTCTTTTCTCTTTATTCACCATCATTCCTCCTGACAGCTCAAATCACTCCACCTGTCAATCACTGAAGCCTGGTCGCCGTGACGACCGCATCAGCACCGCACACTCCAGGTGTGTTTGAATGTCACACGACAGCGGTTTAATAATTACATGAACGCAATCAATCACAAGCATGTGTGTTTCAGCATCATGAGATCAGACATCACTAAATTAGTGGCCGTTATATCTGTACATTATTAGCAGACTTCAGGCCTTCAGGATTCAGTCATTTACTGTATTATAAAGTGTGTGTGTGTACGTTCATATTCCTGAAGCTGAGCCCCGTATAAAAAGGAAACTCTCTCTCGTAAAGCATCAGCACTTTTCTGCTTAATTAATCCTGTAAGTTGTGTGAGTTTGTGGCTGTGAAGCTTCAGCTCTTAAGCAGCTTTACTGAGACACATTTCAGCAGTTTCTGCTTCAGTTCAGTGATGTTCAAATCTCTCTCTCTCTCTCTCTCTCTCTCTCTCTCTCTCTCTCTCTCTCTCTCTGAAAACACCACAGTCTCATCTCTCTATTCTCACTGCTGACAAAAACACTCAGCTAACGCTACGAAAACATGTTCTTTCAACGTTCAAAACATTAGTTTTTTTAAGTGTTTAAAAACATTTTCTTCTTGGTTATGTGAACGTTAATGGAACATTCAACTGTATCATTCTTCAAACATTATGGGAACGTTACTTTTGAATGTTCTTTAAACGTTACTTTAGAATGTTCTCTGAACGTTACTTTAGAATGTTCTCTGAACGTTACATTCTCTGAACGTTACTTTAGAATGTTCTCTGAACGTTACTTTAGAATGTTCTCTGAACGTTACATTTTCGGAACGTTACTTTAGAATGTTCTCTGAACGTTACTTTTGAATGTTCTCTGAATGTTACTTTAGAATGTTCTCTGAATGTTACTTTAGAATGTTCTCTGAACGTTACTTTAGAATGTTCTCTGAACGTTACTTTAGAATGTTCTCTGAACGTTACATTCTCTGAACGTTACTTTAGAATGTTCTCTGAACGTTACTTTTGAATGTTCTCTGAATGTTACTTTAGAATGTTCTCTGAATGTTACTTTAGAATGTTCTCTGAATGTTACTTTAGAATGTTCTCTGAATGTTACTTTAGAATGTTCTCTGAACGTTACTTTTGAATGTTCTCTGAACGTTACTTTAGAATGTTCTCTGAACGTTACTTTAGAATGTTCTCTGAACGTTACTTTAGAATGTTCTCGGAACGTTACTTTAGAATGTTCTCTGAACGTTACTTTAGAATGTTCTCTGAACGTTACTTTAGAATGTTCTCTGAACGTTACATTCTCTGAACGTTACTTTAGAATGTCCTCTGAACGTTACTTTTGAATGTTCTCTGAATGTTACTTTAGAATGTTCTCTGAATGTTACTTTAGAATGTTCTCTGAAAGTTACTTTAGAATGTTCTCTGAACGTTACATTCTCTGAACGTTACTTTAGAATGTTCTCTGAACGTTACTTTTGAATGTTCTCTGAATGTTACTTTAGAATGTTCTCTGAATGTTACTTTAGAATGTTCTCTGAAAGTTACTTTAGAATGTTCTCTGAACGTTACATTCTCTGAACGTTACTTTAGAATGTTCTCTGAACGTTACTTTTGAATGTTCTCTGAATGTTACTTTAGAATGTTCTCTGAACGTTACTTTTGAATGTTCTCTGAATGCTACTTTACAATGTTCTCTGAATGTTACTTTAGAATGTTCTCTGAACGTTACTTTTGAATGTTCTCTGAATGTTACTTTAGAATGTTCTCTGAACGTTACTTTAGAATGTTCTCTGAACGTTACTTTTGAATGTTCTCTGAACGTTACTTTAGAATGTTCTCTGAACGTTACATTCTCTGAACGTTACTTTAGAATGTTCTCTGAACGTTACTTTTGAATGTTCTCTGAATTTTACTTTAGAATGTTCTCTGAATGTTACTTTAGAATGTTCTCTGAACGTTACTTTAGAATGTTCTCTAAACGTTACTTTAGAACGTTCTCTAAACGTTACTTTAGAATGTTCTCTGAACGCTACTTTAGAATGTTCTCTGAACGCTACTTTAGAATGTTCTCTGAACGTTACTTTAGAATGTTCTCTGAACGTTACTTTTGAATGTTCTCTGAATGTTACTTTAGAATGTTCTCTGAATGTTACTTTAGAATGTTCTCTGAAAGTTACTTTAGAATGTTCTCTGAACGTTACATTCTCTGAACGTTACTTTAGAATGTTCTCTGAACGTTACTTTTGAATGTTCTCTGAATGTTACTTTAGAATGTTCTCTGAACGTTACATTCTCTGAGCGTTACTTTAGAATGTTCTCTGAACGTTACTTTTGAATGTTCTCTGAATGTTACTTTAGAATGTTCTCTGAACGTTACTTTTGAATGTTCTCTGAACGTTACTTTAGAATGTTCTCTGAACGTTACATTCTCTGAACGTTACTTTAGAATGTTCTCTGAACGTTACTTTTGAATGTTCTCTGAATTTTACTTTAGAATGTTCTCTGAATGTTACTTTAGAATGTTCTCTGAACGTTACTTTAGAATGTTCTCTAAACGTTACTTTAGAACGTTCTCTAAACGTTACTTTAGAATGTTCTCTGAACGCTACTTTAGAATGTTCTCTGAACGCTACTTTAGAATGTTCTCTGAACGTTACTTTAGAATGTTCTCTGAACGTTACTTTAGAATGTTCTCTGAACATTCCGAAAACAGAAAACATTTAAAAAAACATCAAACAAACGTCCAGCTGAAACATTTCAGAACAAAACACTGAATGATGTTTAAATAATGTTTCTCTTCTAACATTTTGAGAACATTATTAAAGACCAGATAACTCTGACCGTCACTGGAAGAGTGTTTCCCTTTTATCTGGATAAGGCTCAATGGTAAGTATTATCTCTCTCACACACACTCAGCCTGTGAAAAACGATCTGTGGAGAGATTATACACACTTTCAGAAGTTGTTTTTCATTGTGCACCAACAGACTCATATGAAAACAACTTACATAAGCAGAAGCGCCATCTAGTTCAGAAACCAGTGAAAAGATGGCCTGCGGAGACACATCTCTCTCTCTCTCGTTATCCCTCTATCCATCCCTCCATCGAAACGCATTCTCTCCAGAACAGTGTTGATGTGGAATCAGCTGGAGGGAAGTTTATTCTCACATTCATACACACACACAGGCAAAAATAATCATGCATTTGAAAGCAATACACATGGAAAAGCACCTGCAGTTACTCAGATGCTTCTGAGTGTGTGTGTGTTTTCATCTTTATGCCTGAAGCATCAGCAGAACAATTTTAGACCTTCGAATCCTTTATACTCTAAATCCAGAATACAACATGTGAACACTGTGTGTGTGTGTGTGTGTGTCTGGACTAATTTGATGGACTGACTGAATGAATTACGTGACAAAACAGTGTAATGCCTGTCGTACTACAGACAGCTGCGTTTCTTCAATGGAAATGTAAGTCAGATCATTTTGTGCACAAAAATTCTGATCGGCATGTGTCTTTCTGTGTACAAAACAAACACTATAAAAATTAAATGGTCAATAATTCTTTTCCCCCATTATTTTAAGGCAAGGCAAGACAAGAAGTGAATAAGGTAAAAATATGAATAGATCTCACCATACTTCCTTAGTTGACTAAACACGGTACATCAAAATAATTGTTTTGTATTACACGATTTATGAAATATCATGGTTCAATATGCAAATTAGACATTATCTAATAAAAAAGCACTAATTTGCATATATTTCCAGAACAGAAATTTGAACATTGGATAAAGACAGATTGAAAATGTTAGATGTTTCTCATAAATCAGAAAATACCGTCAAAAAATCTTCATGTTTTTAGAAATAAAATGTTATAAAAAGCAGGCAAATGATGTGATGAACAAAAACCCCACAATAAAAACCTTCAGAATATATATATGAATAAAACTGTAAGTTTTGGGGCAGCTGAAATGGAGGACAAAACTTTTAAAGATATGTATTGAAACTGAAATCTACAGACGCAAATAGATAAACTGCAATAAAAAAGAAACACTTACATGTGTGTGTTGTGTGTTTTCTTTCTCATGTTGGTTTCCTCATATTTTCTTCTTCACCTGCTCAACATTTAAAGGAACATCATCCTAATGCTCTAATGAAACACTGACACTCTGACTGGATAAATATATATGTGTGTTGGATTTTAGAAACGAAACTACCTCACGATACACACATTACAATACAAGTGTCATGAATCAAAACATCACAATATCATTATTAGATTGTGACTGAAACTGAAAGAGTGAATCTCCAGGTTCAGTTTCTCACACCAGCAACTCCAGGGTTATTACTGTTAACTAAAACCATTAAAAAATAAATAAATAATAAAAAAAAATCACTATTTGAAAAAGAAAACTTAAAGTGGAATATATATATATATATATATATATATATATATATATATATATATTTTTAACTTATTTTATTTTAGGTAGTTGCTAAGGCTACATTTCTCAAATTTGCTGCTTAAAACTAAAACTAAAATTAAATAAAATTATATCAAATGGCAAAACGCAAATTTGACAAAGTATAAAATTCAAATGAAAATAGAAAGTATAAAAATAAAATCTAACTAATTTAAAATATTAACAAAAACTATAATAATATTTTAGATAGCTATTTTAGCTTCTTATATTTTAAATAAATTAAAACTAACAACTAAAATGATGAAAACACAACAAAATTAAGTAAAAAATTGAAATGAAAATATAAAATATAATAATAAAATGTAATTAATTAGAAATATTAACAACAACATAATAGTATTTAATCTAGCTGCCAAGGAAACATTCTTCATTTTTGCAGCCTGAAACAAAATAAAAACTAAAACTTAAAGGAATAGTTCACTTTAAAATGAAAATTCTGTCATCATATACTCACCCTCTTGTTGTTTCAAACCTGTATGAATTTCTTTCTTCTGCTGAACAGAAAGGAAGATATTTAGAAGAATGTCAGTAACCAGACAGTTTCTGGGTCTCATTGACTTCCATAGTATATTTTTTTCCTACTATGGAAGTCAATGAGACCCAGAAACTGTCTGGTTACTGACATTCTTCTAAATATCTTCCTTTCTGTTCAGCAGAAGAAAGAAATTCATACAGGTTTGAAACAACATGAGGGTGAGTATATGATGACAGAATTTTCATTTTAAAGTGAACTATTTCTTTAATAAAACAAAATATATCGACATATTTAAAACAATAATAGTAATAATAAAATGACAAGAAAATAAAAATAAAATAAAATTTTATTTAATTAATTCAGAATATTAACATTAACTTTTGCCAAGGCAGCCTAAAACAAAATAAAAACTAAAACTTATTAAAAAAAAAATATATATATATATATATATATATATATATAGTAATTATATATATATAATTACTAAAACTTTATAATTCAAGTTAAAACAGAAAATATAAAAATAAAATCTGATATTATATTAGCAAAAACTACAATAGTACCTGGTTCTTCATGAGCTAAATATGAATGCACAAATAAATGCATAGAGCAAGAGAAAGAATCGTGTTCCGTCAATATGCCTGTATATGATGATGATGTGGAAGAGAAGAGCAGTTGCTATGGTGATACGGGACTCTAATGAGGAGCTCGTTTCATCGGGACACGATAATGATCGAGACGATCCGCAAGAACACAGACAGAAGGTCAGAGGTCACAACTTCAACATGACGACCTCTTAATGATGATGTCACACCTAAACATGTGATATTGTACATAAACAGAGGACAAACAGCAAATGAGAAAAATAAAAAAAATATATAAAATATGGTATTTCACAAGAAACCGAAGGCTATTTTTAGGGCCAGTAAGAGTTTGTGCATCATGTTCAAGACAATTAAATCCCAAATTCTCATTATTTTCTCATGTAATACAGTAATAAAAATAATCCAGTCTGGGGGAAAAAAAACAAGAACATTTAAATGAGCTTAAATTAACTTTTGTATAACAATTAAACACCGCTTTTATGTGATTGAATTATTCAATAATGATTACTTATTTCCCCATTTTTACAAACAAAATAAAATACTTCACAATTTAATCTATTGTTATTTTTTCAGTATAGTTTGAAATTGTTATTTTAGTATTATTTATATACTATTATATTTTTTATATATTTTGAATAGCTTTTATTTTTATATGTATTTTTCTTTATTTCAGTCTAAGTTTTAGCAATTTTGTGATGTGCTTATGTTTGACTGTTTTTGTTTAATATAATATAATTTTTGTATAAATAATTGTTTAGTATAACTTAATTTTGTTTCAGTTTCAATTGAAATATAAAATTTATTTATATACATTTATGCTCATTATATATATAATTATATATATATATATATATATATATATTACAGCCATTATCCAAGACAAAAAGTCTAATTTTCAGTCTTGATCAAGTTTTACATCTTATTTTATTTCCACTTCAATTGTTTCCAATAGCAGAAATGTTTTAATAGTTTTAGTTAATACAAATAACCCTGCATCAGAATGATGCCAATGCAAAACATGAACATATCTTGCTTTATTTTATTTAAAGCTAAATGTATTCATTTGTTGTTTTGTTAAATTCGAGGTGAAATATGAGCTGCATATATATATATATAAGCTCCCAACACTTCACTTCAGAAACTCCTCAAACACACACAATTGATTTTTGAAAATCCTGCATCAAAGTCCAGATTTAAAACTACTGACTCTCTTAATTAAAGTCCCTGGTCTTATTGTGAATGATCAGAATGAAGATTACTGACAGTGATTACACAAACACTGTAAAACATTTAGAATTATGATATTTTTACACACTGATCAGATT
>NC_138227.1:1546971-1549471 GCF_964197995.2 Scardinius erythrophthalmus
ATGAACATTATATAAAGATTTATATTTTATGAAACATGTTGAACTCTAAAACTGCTAGAAAATCAAAGCCATAAATCTGAACAAGTTGAGTTCCAAATGTGAGGATGGCATCTCAAAATATTAGCTTTGGATTTGTGATTTGCAGTTGAGTTTTTCTCTAAAATATTACAAGCACACATACACATTTTTTTTTTATTACACACATCCAAAGCACACTCTGACATCCACACCAACACACCAACACACACACACACCTTTCGCTGCATGATTTATCTAATTGTCTCTATAATATGCAGAAGTAGAAAACAGGAATAAAGTGAGTGTTTGCTTTAAAGGCCAAACTTGAGATAATGGCACATCTGGTGAAAAATAGTACAAATGTAAATTCTGAAGCCTTGCCCACAGAATTAAAGCCTGTTAACAAAGATAGCATCATGTTATAGTGAAACGGCCCTGGGATTTAAAATAGCAGCTTTAATGGGTGTCAATGGGGACATTATTGAGAGGAACTATTGTGTATTACTGGTGCAACATAGATTTATTAAAGGAAATGGGGGTGAAATAGTAAAATTCCAATAAAAATACACACCTGTGCCAAAATTCATGCCGTTGGCATTAATAACACTGGCAAAATTATCAAAAAACTAAACTGAGAAAGACAAATGTCCACAAGGTCGCACAAGGGTTAATGCGTTACAACTGTTGTGTACTAATGAAACCTACGTCAGTCATTGAGTCTCACCTGAGCGCTGTTCACTTCGTCAAACATTTCTGAAGAGCTGCGGGAAAACAAACCAGTCTCTCAGTGTCACTCAGATTTACACAGGATTACAGGACTGAAGAGGTCAGAGGTCATCATGACCGCTTCACCATCACCATCATCACTCACCCCCAAAGTAATGTAAAATTAAATAAAACAAACTTTAGAAATATAAATATTAGTGCTGTGCAACGATTAATCGCATCCAACATAAAAGTTTGTGATACATAATATATATGTGTGTGTGTGTGTGTGTCAAGTCAAGTCAAGTCAACTTTATTTATATAGCGCTTTTCACAATACAGATTGTATCAAAGCAGCTTCACAGTATTAAATAAAATAGTACATCAGTGTATGTTTCTGGTGTAAAACATCCACGTGTGCTGTGTATAATTATTTTGTATATATAAATACACATACTTCATGTATATATTTAAGAAAAATGTGTTATTTATATATAACATATTTATATTTCTATATAATATAAATACAGTATATACATGCAAATATTTCTTAAATATAAACATGCATATGTGTGTGTAATTATTTATACACAGTTCAACTTTTATTTTGGATTGATTAATCGTTGCCCAGCACTAATTAACATTTATTTGTGTATAACTTCAGACATGAAACACTGACCGGCTCTGTTTTTGTTTTGTTCTAGATTTTTACATTTGCTTTGTTGTGTTTCTTTAGTTTCATGTCTGAAGTTTCACCAAACATGATGTTTTTTGCACCCCCGTATAAAGAGGAATTATGGGTAAGGATTAAAGGGAATCAAGATACGAGTGATAACCCAACACCAGCTATTATCAACATTATTAAACACACCTCCACATCCTCCAGTAATGAAGCATTAGCACACCAGAGCTCATGTTCGGCCCACGTGATGCTCAAAACACAAATATCACGAGTCATGTGACCGACTGCACACTGTGGGCTGCACATGAAGCTCAGTGAATCAGAAGAGTGAGGGCTCATGGGTAATCACACAGCCTGATGGATATATCTTATGTCTGACGGTTTACTGTATATAAACTCTGTTTTAATCTCAAGCTGATCAGGGCTTTGTTTCTCCAGAGCATCGTTCGCCAACTATGATCACAAGTTCTGTCGTTATCAGCAGTTCAACGAGTCGTGCTTCCCGAAACCGTCGTTCCAACGAACATTCAGCATCGCAGAGTTGTGGGTTTGGAGCGACAGATCTAGTGGTTAGAAGCAGTTTCTTGTTTGCATCACATAACAGTAGTTATTACTCCAGCACCTGCGGGACATCATTAACCAGCGCGGTTGAACAACCAATTTGCTACAATACAGTTTCGGGAAACAGTCGAGACTAGCTAGTTGATTTCTTTAACGATGCATCGTACTATAGGAGTTAATCAGAGAGTTGTGGCGTTGTGCGGGAAACACCAACCCGATCTCACGGCAATTCGTGCCAATTTTACGAGGTGGCTAATTCATATTAATTCATACATATGACCTACCCATGACCCCACCCCTAAACCTACCCATGACCCCACCCCTAAACCTACCCATGACCCCACCCCTAAACCTACCCATGAGCCCGCCCCTAAACCTACCCATGAGCCCGCCCCTAAACCTACCCATGAGCCCGCCCCTAAACCTACCCATGAGCCCGCCCCTAAACCTACCCATGAGCCCGCCCCTAAACCTACCCATGAGCCCGCCCCTAAACCTACCCATGACCCCGCCCCTAAACCTACCCATGAGCCC
>NC_138227.1:1559471-1571971 GCF_964197995.2 Scardinius erythrophthalmus
TATATATATATATATATATATATATATATATATATATATATATATACAGGGCTTGACATTAACTTTTTTGCTCACTAGCCAATGTGGCTAGTGGTTTTCCAAAGTCACTAGCCACACAGCATTTTTACTAGCCACATTTTTGTTGTTGTGAAATTACCTGATAAAAGTTGACTATGGCGTGCTAAAATGTACTTGAACTAGATTTACAACCCTTTTAAATGTAAAACCACTGTATACACCCAAATCAAGACTACATAAATATATAACAATACAGGTCATTATCATTAGCTCTGATAAGGTTGTGTGTAAAGCTCCTTTTTAAAATAAAACCATGTATTGTGTATTATGTCGCCACATTGCTCCACCGGCAAACGACATAACTCCAGCAGGTTCTTTGTTGTCTGTCACTAGGGACAATACTCATTAGGGCTGTCAAAACTGCTCAAAAATGACCTTCGAATATTCCCTCTAAAAAAAACACATAGCTTATATTCGATCTATTCGAACATCTGGTTGCGCATTTTGTCAATGACGCGCATTACGTCAATAACAGGACAAATTAATACAAAGAGACATGACTACTTGTATAGGTAGTTTATTTAAGTTTAAACATATTTGACAACGTATTACCTACACGAAAACAAGGAAATCAACTAATGGCCAAGACCGCAGACCTCACTCACTCTCGCTCGCTCACTCGCAGGCACTCTTCATCTCTCTAGCCCTCACACTCAACACCAAACGCGAATAGAGCATCTGGCGCGAGTGTAAAGACGCGTTTACGCGCGTCTGGAGGTCTTGCGGCGCGAATGAGGCGTCACGCGCTCTGTGCATAACAGTTTAAAAATGAACAACAATAAGCGAATGTTGAGTGCTGATCAAGAGTTTTATGCAAGCCATTTAAGGTCGCGACTCTTATATAGCAGGCTTCATTCAGTGATTGAAACAAATATTATTAACATTAATTGAAGTTTTACAGTATATAGAACCGACATTGAACGCTCCGAGCGAGCTGTGCAGTGGTAAACATGGAGCTTTTCCTTGACATGAAACGGTAAATAATCAAACCAGTGGAAGCCTGCAGTGCATGACACTGCTGTATCTAACCTACCTTATTCATGCAATATCTATTCAGTCAGTACAGTAGCCTACACTTTAGTAATGTTTCTGTTTAACGTTAAATAAAATGACCCCTCAGGCAGCGCGCCCACTCGCAAAGCAGACAGCCGCGCCTCTGCTACCGCGGGCGTTTTTCCACATTCGAATATTAATTTTCACCTTCGAAATTCTGTTTTTTTAAAACTATTCGAATATATATTCGAATTTAGAATATTCGTTGACAGCCCTATGGGAGTTGTAGTGTCGTAGTGGCACACTTATTTCAGATGCCTTTTGAAAAGATTACAATTATTCAACCCGCCAAAGTGGCTAGTTGGAGTGACTATGTTACCCGCCACGAGCAAAATCCACCCGCATTTGGCGGGTTGGCGGGTGTTAATGTCAAGCCCTGTATATATATATATATATATATATATATATATATATATATATATATATATATTAGGGCTGCCAATCGGTTAAAAAATTTAATCGTGATTAATCGCATGATTGTTATGAGTTAACTCGCGATTAATCGCAATTAATCGCACATTTTTAATTTGTTCTAAATGTACCTTACATTAATACTTTTCAAGTTTGTAATACTCTAATCAACATAGGCATGGATAAATATGGATGCTTTATGCAAATGTATGTTTATTGAAACCATAATCAACAGAGCATGAAGACGAGACATGTTTCAAAGGTCATAGATGTTTTTCAAAGAACTTGTTCATGTCTATTAGACACGTGTAGAAAGAACAAAGAAATGCCAGGTTCCCATTACTTCTCTTTCTTTGCACTGAGCAATTTACTAACACAAACATGTTTAGATTTTTGCATGACAGGGCAGCTCTTCTGAAATTGCTAAATGTATATTTATTATTTATTATTACATTAGTTTGTCTCTCTCTGTGCCCATTTTGATGAAGCTAAATTCTCAATAAAACTGTTTTCATTGGTATATTTTACTGTTTCTGTTGTCAAACAACGGAATGAGCATGAAATAGTGACTGAAACGCGACCCATTGAGACATAACCAGCTCTCCCGTCCAAGATGTTAATCTGCACAAAAATCCTGATAAGAGAGAGGGAGAGAGAGAGAGAGAGGTGCGCGCGGGTGCTGGGAGAGCAATACCGGCGATTCTCAGAAACTAAATAAGGTTTGGGTGCTTTTTTTGAAAGAAAAAAAAAAAAATCGCTAAATGGGTCTGCAATGTCACTAAGTTGGCAACATCCATTATCTCCATTTCTCCAAATAGGGGTTGGGCCAAGGGTCAAACAGAAATTATGCGCTGCGTTAATCACGCATTAAAAACATTAGTGCCGTTAATATGATTTTGCGTTAACGCGTTATTAACGCGCTAACTTTGACAGCACTAATAAATATATATATATATATACAGTATATATAAAATGAGCATTGTTCTACATATATATTAGGAAACTGATAATAGAGATATACACATAATCAACACAATTTTACACACACACACACTTCACATAATTACACGTTCAACCTACTGTCTGTTTTATGTATTTTGTATTGATGATCGTTTAACTCTGTTTTGTTCTGTGTTCTGTTCTAAAATAAAATAAAAAAGCATTTTTTAAAATATTTCTCACTGACTTTATTCATATCTAAGTGTGATGCTGTTCTCGATCTTTTACGATTGAAAGATCCTAAAGGCAGGTCAAAGTTCAAAGGTCAAGCGCACCTTTACATGCTGTTCGCCTGTTCCCTTCTTCTCCTCCAGGTAAACCGTGCAGATAAAATCACCACTCCCCTGCACACACACACACACACCGATTACTGCTGGGTTTCAAGGCAAGTTACATAAAAACATGCCACAAATAAGCATCAAATTCAGTCATTCTCAGGGTCGTAGGGTCTAATCGTGACTCTCACCGTTCCAGCTTTAGGCGTGAGATTGTCTCTGAGCTTTATGATGTATGTGATCTCATCTAACTGCTTCTTCAGCTGCTGCTCGTTCACCTGCAACACACACACACACACACACACACACACACACACACACACACTGCAGGTCATACTCTAGTCCACAAGTTTTCAAACCCTGGGTCGCGAGACTTGAAAAATGGGTCGCCAGGATGAATTAAGAAAAATGGATTTACATTAAAAAATAAATGTGGTTATGTATGTTATGTGTTTTGTATGTAGTTTGGGACCGATAGGCCTACTGTTTATTTATCAGTATTAGTCATATTCTTACAATTGATGTGTATGTTAAGTAAAGGGGAAGAGGACTTGTGTGTGTCAACTATTTTTGTGTAGACAAATTCATTATAATAGGCCTATAGTATATATATATATACACACTATAGGCCTATTATAATAAATGTGTATATATATATATATAGATTATTCCTATAATTCCTTGATGACTAAGGAGAAGTGTGGGTTGAGAACCACTGGTATAAAGCCATTCAAAACATCATCCAATGTAAATTGTGATCATCTTAAATAATAATCGCAATTACAATTTCAAGGCAATAAACGACAATTATGATTTTTGTCATAATTGTGCAGCCCTATCCTCTAGTCTCACCAATAGATGGCGCTGATGATCATTTGTTAACAAACAAGTGTTCATTACTGCACTGAGCTCATTGCTTCTGCATTAAATTATTACATTGTTTAAATTAATACATTTCTAACTGTGATTTTGTATATGTACATTTCTGAAATACATAACTTAGACAGTTTCCTCTGATAACAGATCACTGTAAATTGTAATGTGGACTTTCTATAAAGCTGCTTTGAGATGATGTGTGTTGTGAAAAGCGCTATACAAATAAACTTGAACTGAATTGATGACTGTATCTCATCAACTCTACACAGAATCTAATGATCTGGAACAGCATGAATGTTGTGTAAACATACAAATTTCCCTATCAGGGACAATAAAGTATATTTCATTTCATATTTACGTGGAATATAGTGACGTAGTGTTGGATGAGGTCCTCGATGACCCGTCCGGCGCTGTAGTCCTGCCCGTCCACCTGGAACAGCGTCGGCCCTAACACGATCGCCAGATTATGCAGATTCATCTGATTGAGATCCGCAAACCGCTGGACGCTGCACACACACACACACACACACACACACACATCAGAGACTGAAAGCAGAGCGGCGAGGAAGTGTGTGTGAGAAAGAGGAAGTGTGTGTCTCACCAGTAAAAATGATTAACTAGCGCTCGTAGTGTCGCCTGGTTCACTGGTGGAAGATTGCTGAAGAGAAGACGATACTGAGAGATGCGACTGCTCTCATCTGAAACACCTGCACACACACACACACACACACACACACACACACACACACACACACACACACACACACACACACACACATACATTAATCATCTGCTGAAGATATCTATCATTATTAATAACCAGTGCTGGGGAAAGTTACTTTGAAAAGTAATAAAACTAGAAAGCTAATGCAAATGCTCACATTTAGTCTAGAACTACAATAAACATCTTGTTCACACACACACAACGAAATAGTTGAAAAAGTAATCTGATTACATAACTCAAGTTACTTGTGACTCAATGTATAGAAAAGTAATGTAGGAACTGGATTCGCTTTAAATATATACATATAAAACGCTATTAAGGCTTCTCTGGAGTCGATCTGAAAAACACCAAACCGGAAGTGATGTAAAATATTGAAAAATGTCTTTTTAATTTTAAATTCTGCATTAACTTTTGATATGGTATTGTCATACAAGTTTATGTATTAATTTTAAATGAATTCTGCCCTTTAATAATGTGGTACAGTTGTGAATAACCTGTGGCGCTGAGCCAGGCGTGCGCCTCGGGGCCGAACAGCCCCTCCTCGATGTCCCTGAAGAAGCGCTTGAGGACGTTAGACACGTCGTCCACCTGATGCTCTCCTTCCTTCAGCCACACACACCTCGCGTCGCGTCTCAACTCCTCCAGCAGGGCGGCGATCTTACTGTTCGTACCACTCTTACGGTAGATGCCCTCTGAGGTCAGACCTGCAGCACACACACACACACAAAACAAGATCCTTCTGTTATTGAGAGTATCATAAGTGCTTTTCTGCATCGGAAAAATATCTGACTATTGATTATTCATGTCTATAGTGTGTGTGTCTGTCTGTATGTGTATGTGTGTGTGTGTGTGTGTGTGTGTGTGTGTGTGTGTGTGTGTGTGTGTGTGTGTGTGTGTTGATTCATTGGACAAATGAAGACGTGCTTGTTTTGAGAAGTACGAGAGCCCTGAACCACAACGTAAAAAAAAATAAAATAAAATTCTAAGTCTAAAATTACGAGGATAAAGTCAAATTATTTTTAGATTAAAGTCGAAACATTTTGAGAATAAAGTCAAAATTACGAGAGTACAGTCTTCCGTAGAAGTTCTTTTTGTGTGTGTGCTTGCCGTTGTTTCACATTCATAATTGCCGCACACACAGGCATTCATAACGGTGCACGTCCACTGGCGCAGAGCGAGTGTTTTCAATTCATCACTCACGTGTGTGTGTGAAGCTCAACTTGCATAGGGTCGTGTGTGTGCTAATCTACCAACATGCTTCACCATTTGTTTAGGACGTTACAAAATCTATACAGCGCCGGAATAGACTTTACAGGCGAAAACACTTCTACACTTCTTCTAAAGAACTTCTACGGAAGACTGTATTCTCGTAATTTTGACTTTATTCTCCAAATATTACGACTTTATTCTGACTTTAGTAGGTCAGAATAGAGTAGGTTAGAATAGAGTTGAATAGAGTAGGTCAGAATAGAGTTGAATAGAGTAGGTCAGAATAGAGTAGTTCAGAACAGAGTTGAATAGAATAGAATAGAGTTGAATAGAGCAGGTCAGAATAGAGTTAAATAAAGCAGGGCAGAATAGAGTTGAATAGAGTTTAATAGAGTGGGTCAGAATAGAGTTGAATAGAGCAGGTGAGAATAGAGTTCAACAGAGCAGGTCAGAATAGAGTTGAATAGAGTAGGTCAGACTAGAGTTGAATAGAGTAGGTCAGAATAGAGTAGTTCAGAACAGAGTTGAATAGAATAGAATAGAATAGAATAGAGTTGAATAGAGCAGGTCAGAATAGAGTTAAATAGAGCAGGGCAGAATAGAGTTGAATAGAGTTTAATAGAGTGGGTCAGAATAGAGTTGAATAGAGCAGGTGAGAAAAGAGTTCAACAGAGCAGGTCAGAATAGAGTTGAATAGAGTAGGTCAGACTAGAGTCGAATAGAGTAGGTCAAAATAGAGTCGAATAGAGCAGGTCAGAATAGAGTCGAATAGAGTAGGTCAGAATAGAGTAGAGTTCAATAGAGTTGAATAGAGTAGGTCAGAATAGAGTCGAATAGAGTAGGTCAGAATAGAGTTGAATAGAGCAGGTCAGAATAGAGTAGGTCAGAATAGAGTTGAATAGAGCAGGTCAGAATAGAGTCGAATAGAGTAGGTCAGAATAGAGTAGGTCAGAATAGAGTTGAATAGAGCAGGTCAGAATAGAGTTGAATAGAGTAGGTCAGACTACAGTAGGTCAGACTAGAGTTGAATAAAGTTTAATAGAGCAGGTCAGAATAGAGTTGAATAGAGTAGGTCACACTAGAGTAGGTCAGAATAGAGTTGAAAAGAGTTTAATAGAGTGGGTCAGAATAGAGTTGAATAGAGTAGGTCAGAATAGAGTTGAACAGAGCAGGTCAGAATAGAGTTCAACAGAGCAGGTCAGCATAGAGTTGAATAGAGTAGGTCAGACTAGAGTCGAATAGAGTAGGTCAGAATAGATTCGGTCAGAATAGAATTGAACAGAGTAGGTCAGAATAGAGTCGAATAGAGTAGGTCAGAATAGAGTTGAATAGAGCAGGTCAGAATAGAGTTGAATAGAGTTTAATAGAGCGGGTCAGAATAGAGTTGAATAGAGCAGGTCAGAATAGAGTTGAATAGAGTTGAATAGAGTTTAATAGAGCGGGTCAGAATAGAGTTGAATAGAGTTGAATAGAGTAGGCCAGACTAGAGTTGAATAGAGTTTAATAGAGCGGGTCAGAATAGAGTTGAGCACCGTATTGCGTGATGAAGTGAATGCAGCGCTCCACGATGATGGGGATATCGGAGTCCGTCAGCTGCTGCTGGCTCAGTGTGTCTCCAGAACTCCCAGCATTCCTCTGGATCGCTGCCGTCCAGCCCTGGAAGTCCAGCTTCCTCTCGCCCTCGATGTACAGCGTCCTGAGGGACACTTCCTGTTAGTCAGACACTCTCACACACTCACTCACACACACACACACACACACACACACACACACACACACACACACACACACTCTCTCTCTCTCTCTCTCTCTCTCTCTCTCTCTCTCTCTCACACACACACACACACACACACACACACACACACACACTCACAGACACACACACACACAAACAACACACACACTCACAGACACAGAGACACTCTCTCTCTCTCTCTCTCTCTCACACACACACACTCACAGACACAGGCACAGACACTCTCTCTCTCTCTCTCTCTTTCTCACACACACACACACACACACACACACACACACACACACACACACACTCACAAACACAGACACACTCTCTCTCTCTCTCTCTCTCTCTCTCTCTCTCACACACACACACACACACACACACTCTCACACACACACAAGATTCAAATCTACTCCTGCTCACCTGCCCCGCTCGACCAGAACCAGAACCTCATTCTCCGGCTGGATTGCTGCACACACATTAGAAAGAAAACTTAACACTTAAAATAAACGATTTACAGGGACATAAATATTATAGATACAGTCAAATACATGTACAAAATCATGGACAATATTGACCTTTTTTGTTCTGTTTCAGCAACGAAAATAGTTCCAAACGAAAATCACAGCAGAACCATAGCGCATCTCACAGGAACACTCAACCGTGTTTCATTCCTGAACGAATCAGCCATTTCGAACGAATCGTTTGAGTCTAAGATTCAATGACTCATTCATAAACAACTGCCTTATTCTTCAATGAACCAGTCATTTGAACGAATTGTTTGCATAAATTACTCAATGACTCACTTATCAAGACGGTCGCCTGCTGCCACCTACTGGTAGTTTAGTTTTGTGTTTAAAAAAAAGTATCGTTCTTTCCAACTTTACTTATTTGTATATTGAAAAAAATATTTTAAACAATCTCATAACATTTTTTAACGCAGTTGTAATTTTTCAGTGTAAGTGATTTAATTTGATTGGTAAGAGCCCTATAGTGTCTTATTATTCTAATTGAATTTCTTGATCAAATTTAGGAATTTAAAATGAAAGATGAAGCATATATTTAATAAGATGGGGGGGGGGTGCTCTTTAAAGGTGCAGATATGACAATATGCAGATTTAAATATATCAAAGATGATTGAACACTGATAAGAATATTGCTTCAGAATAAATTATGTTAACAAAAATAAAACTTTTTTACTCGATTTACTTATCCGAAGGACAAGCACAGGAAAAGGCTGAATGTCGAGCCCTGCTTTAACTGATTTACTTGCGGATTCGGGAGTCATGTTTATCCGTGTCAAAATCATAAGTGAAACTATTCTTGCTTACATAATTATAAATCTGCTTATACACAACTTTTTTTCTATTATTTTAGAATCCACACTCAGAATAGAAACTGGTTGATTTCACTTTAACCCATTTCCTTGCTGATGTGTGTGTGTGATGTTTCTCAGTGTGACTCACAGAGCTCCTGGAGCTTCTGCAGGTTGATGGTCTCGTTGGTGTTGCTCTCCTCCAGCCGGATGTGTAGAGCGGATCCCTCCAGACAGAACCAGCCCAGTCGGGACATCTCCCGGTTCAGCCGGTCCTTGTAGCGCAGGCGCCCGATGCGCTCGAAGTCCTTCAGCAGCAGATCCTCTGCTCCCGAGGGAATGAACGACTGGAACACACACACACACAGAGAGAGAGAGAGAGGAAAAGGGAGTGAGACCGCGATCAGAAGCGGTGTGACGTAGTGTTCATTTTGTCAGCTATTTTTACATGTAGTCTTAGTCCCGTGTCAAATGTTCTTTTTAGTTTTTATCATATTTAGTCAACCTTGCCCTGTTTTCATTCAGTCTAGTTTTAGTCGACTAAAAGCCTGGGCATTTTAGTCTAGTTTTACTCAATGAATATTTTCGTAATGCTGCATAATGGTTAAATTTATAATAGGCTAACGATTAATTTGCTTAAAACTATAATTACAAAAATTGTTGGCATTTGCGGAATTTATATGTGCATTTCATTAGAGTTATTGCAGTTTCATATACAAGTACAAATCTAGAGAATGTCTCATATAGTCTCATAATGTCTCCTAGAACTCATATGCACGGTTTATTTGACATAATCTAGTTTGCTGATTTTATCATAGGCTATTTGTCATAAATAAACCCATTCACTACATTATGAAAACAAGACATTTCTCTCAAAAATTAAATCGGTGAAATTTCTCATAATAATTCCAAATTACATTAATGTTATTTTTTTATTTAAACAACAGCAAAAAAAGACTATTTATTGTCACACAGAGCTGCGTATGTGCATGTATTGATCGCAGGTTTAGTCACAGAAACCAGAGGTCAATCAAATGGAGATCGCTGAACTCCAGCTTACATGTTCATCTGTGTTTCTGATGTTTTCAGATCAGATTTTCAGAGCGTGACTCATGGTCACCAGATTGCAAATATTAAGTAAAACATCGGGTAGTTCTTTTAACAGAAAAGCTCTGATTTGGGGATTTAAATTCTTGAAATCTGGCGACCGTAAACATGAAAGCTCGAAGCGGCTTGTTAAAACAGTCTAATACAAAACCAGCGAGAGGTTTTAATAATGCTTTTATTTTTAACTACATTTTAGTCTCGTCTTTTTTCGTCAACGATATCGCATGTTGATATATCACAGTTATCAGTTAATGACCTTGGTGTCGTCTCGATATCGTCTCGTCTTAGTAATGGAAGAAAAGGTCGTCAATGAATATTTTTCGTCATAGATTTCATCAAGGAAGTTAACACTAGTGTGTCGTTACCTTAGCGATGGATTTGACCCACTCGCGCATGGCGTCGGGATTATCCGTGCCGAACAGGTACAGGCGCTCGGAGTCCGAGTAAAGCTCAAAGGTGTGATCATACCTGAGGAAGAGAGGAACACTGTCAGTCCCTGAGAAAGAACTCACACACACACACACATACACACTGTGTGCAGGATTACCCATGAGTCTCGGGGGGGTTGACGGCCAGGCACACGATCTCCTTCATCTTCAGTCCTCCGTTCGGCGTAGCGTTTTTGTCACTTTCATAGTAGCTGAAGTTCCCGTCGTTCAGAACACACCAGCGCCGGCTGAACTCTGACACACACAATCATATATAATCAAACAACATGAAAACATTTGAGCAATTTTATTACACTCACTCACACTAATATACTCACTAATATACTTTCACACTCTCACATTCTTACTCTCACACACACACACACACACACACACACACACACACACACACACACACACACACACACACACACACACACACACACACTATCACAATCACACTCAGTCACATACTCACATACTCTCACACTCACACACACACACGCGCACCCACGCGCACACACACTCATACTCACTCACACTCATACTCAAATTCACACACACTCACTCACATACTATCACACTCACACTCCCTCACACTAATATACTCTCACACTCTCACTTTCACACACACTATCACAATCACACTCAGTCACATACTCACATACTCTCACACGCACACACACACTCATACTCACACTCAAATTCACACACACTCACTCACATACTATCACGCTCACACATACTATCACTCATACTCACTCACTCACATACTCTCATACTCACAATCACACACACACACACTCATACTCACACTCAAATTCACACACACTCACTCACATACTATCACGCTCACACATACTATCACTCATACTCACTCACTCACATACTCTCATACTCACATACTCTCACACGCACACACACACTCATACTCACACTCAAATTCACACACACTCACTCACATACTATCACGCTCACACATACTATCACTCATACTCACTCACTCACATACTCTCATACTCACAATCACTAACACGCACACTCACTCACACTCAAATTCACACACACACTCACACACATACTATCACACTCACACTCACTCACTCACATACTGTCATACTCACAATCACTCACACACACACACACACACACACACACACACACACACACACTCACACTAATATACTCTCACACTCTCACTCTCACACACACACACACACTATCACACTCACACTCAGTCACATACTCACACTCTCACACGCACACACACTCTCTCACACACACACACACACTCACACTAATATACTCTCACACTCTCACACACACACACTATCACACTCACACTCAGTCACATACTCACACTCTCACACGCACACACACTCTCTCACACACACACTCATACTCACTCATACTCACAATCACTCACACACACACACACACACACACACACACACACACACACACACACACACACACACACTCACACTAATATACTCTCACACTCTCACTCTCACACACACACTATCACACTCACACTCAGTCACATACTCACACTCTCACACTCACACACACTCATACTCACTCACACACTCACATTCTCACTCTCACATTCACTCACACTCAAACTCACACACTCACACTACCTCACTCAAACTCACACACACACACACACACACACACACACACACACACACACACACACACACACACACACACTCACTCACTCACTCACTCACTCAAACTCACACACACTCACACTCACACACACTCACACACACTCATACTCACTCACACACATTCTCACTCTCACATTCACTCACACACTCACATTCTCACTCACTCAAACTCACACTCACACTACCTCACTCAAACTCACACACACACACACACACACACACACACACACACACACACTCACACACTCACACACTCACACACTCACTCACTCACTCACTCACTCACTCACTCACTCACTCACTCACTCAAACTAACACACACTCACACTCACACATACTCACTCACACACTCACATTCTCACTCTCACATTCACTCACACTCAAACTCACACACACACACACACACACACACACTCACATACTCACTCTCACATTCACTCACACTCAAACTCACACACTCACATTCTCACTCACTCAAACTCACACTCACTCACACTCACTCACTCAAACTCACACACACACACACACACACACACACACACACACACACACACACACACACACACACACACACACACACACACACACACTCACATTCTCACTCTCACATT
>NC_138227.1:1574471-1584471 GCF_964197995.2 Scardinius erythrophthalmus
CTTGAAACACAAACACAGATGATAAACTCCAGGAATATTCCAGGTTCTTTATAACTAACTAAAGGAGGAAGCAGGAAACACTCTATTATTCCTTCAGTGATAACAGTGAATGTGCTCAAATATCTCAGAGTTTGTGCTGTTTCACTGTGAACTGGCTGAAACATGACCAGGAGGAACTGAATAATCCAGAGTGACTGATTAGTAGCTACTGCAGATCCTGATGCTCGCAACACCACACACACGGGTTTGAGTCCCACACACTCACACACGGGTTTGAGTCCCACACACTAAACACGGGTTTGAGTCCCACACACTAAACACGGGTTTGAGTCCCACCCACACACACACGGGTTTGAGTTCCACACACTAAACATGGCTTTGAGTCCCACACACACACATAGGTTTGAGTCTCACACACTCAACACGGGTTTGAGTCCCACACACTCAACATGGGTTTGAGTCCCACACACTCAACACGGGTTTGAGTCCCACACACTAAACATGGCTTTGAGTCCCACACACACACATAGGTTTGAGTCTCACACACTCAACACGGGTTTGAGTCCCACACACTCAACATGGCTTTGAGTCCCACACACTAAACATGGCTTTGAGTCCCACACACTCAACACGGGATTGAATACCACACACTCAACATGGGTTTGAGTCCCACACACTAAACATGGCTTTGAGTCTCACACACTCAACACGGGTTTGAGTCCCACACACTCAACATGGCTTTGAGTCCCACACACTAAACATGGCTTTGAGTCCCACACACTAAACATGGGTTTGAGTCCCACACACTCAACACGGGATTGAATACCACACACTCAACATGGGTTTGAGTCCCACACACTAAACATGGCTTTGAGTCTCACACACTCAACACGGGTTTGAGTCTCACACACTCAACACGGGTTTGAGTCCCACACACTCAACATGGGTTTGAGTCCCACACACTAAACATGGCTTTGAGTCCACACACACACACACACACACACACGGGTTTGAGTCCCACACACTCAACACGGGTTTGAGTCCCACACACACACGGGTTTGAGTCCCACACACTAAACACGGGTTTGAGTCCCACACACACACACACACACACGGGTTTGAGTCCCACACACTCAACATGGGTTTGAGTCCCACACACTAAACATGGGTTTGAGTCCCACACACTCAACACGGGTTTGAGTCCCACACACACACGGGTTTGAGTCCCACACACTAAACACGGGTTTGAGTCCCACACACACACACACACACACACACGGGTTTGAGTCCCACACACTCAACACGGGTTTGAGTCCCACACACTCAACACGGGTTTGAGTCCCACACACTCAACACGGGTTTGAGTCCCACACACTCAACACGGGTTTGAGTCCCACACACTCAACACGGGTTTGAGTCCCACACACTCAACACGGGTTTGAGTCCCACACACACTAAACACGGGTTTGAGTCCCACACACTAAACACGGGTTTGAGTCCCACACACTAAACACGGGTTTGAGTCCCACACACTAAACACGGGTTTGAGTCCCACACACTAAACACGGGTTTGAGTCCCACA
Organism: Scardinius erythrophthalmus; assembly: GCF_964197995.2. Classification (NCBI taxonomy): domain Eukaryota; kingdom Metazoa; phylum Chordata; class Actinopteri; order Cypriniformes; family Leuciscidae; genus Scardinius; species Scardinius erythrophthalmus. The sequence goes on from NC_138227.1 coordinate 1,576,054, forward strand.
CACTCAACACGGGTTTGAGTCTCACACACTCAACACGGGTTTGAGTCCCACACACTCAACACGGGTTTGAGTCCCACACACACTAAACACAGGTTTGAGTCCCACACACTAAACACGGGTTTGAGTCCCACACACACACACACACACGGGTTTGAGTCCCACACACTCAACACGGGTTTGAGTCCCACACAAACACGGGTTTGAGTCCCACACACTAAACACGGGTTTGAGTCCCACACACACACACACACACACACACACGGGTTTGAGTCCCACACACACACGGGTTTGAGTCCCACACACACACACGGGTTTGAGTCCCACACACACACGGGTTTGAGTCCCACACACACACACACACACACACGGGTTTGAGTCCCACACACTCAACATGGGTTTGAGTCCCACACACTCAACATGGGTTTGAGTCCCACACACACACACACACACACACACACGGGTTTGAGTCCCACACACACACACACACACACGGGTTTGAGTCCCACACACACACACACACGGGTTTGAGTCCCACACACTCAACATGGGTTTGAGTCCCACACACTAAACATGGGTTTGAGTCCCACACACTCAACACGGGATTGAATACCACACACTCAACACGGGTTTGAGTCCCACACACTCAACACGGGTTTGAGTCCCACACACTAAACACGGGTTTGAGTCCCACACACACTAAACACAGGTTTGAGTCCCACACACTAAACACGGGTTTGAGTCTCACACACTAAACACGGGTTTGAGTCCCACACACTAAACACGGGTTTGAGTCCCACACACTCAACACGGGTTTGAGTCCCACACACTCAACACAGGTTTGAGTCCCACACACTCAACACGGGTTTGAGTCTCACACACTAAACCAAGTTTGAGTCCCACACACTCAACACGGGTTTGAGTCCCACACACTGAACACGGGTTTGAGTCCCACACACACACACACACACACAGGTTTGAGTCCCACACACTCAACACGGGTTTGAGTCCCACAAACACACGGGTTTGAGTCCCACACACACACACACACGGGTTTGAGTCCCACACACTCAACATGGGTTTGAGTCCCACACACTAAACATGGGTTTGAGTCCCACACACTCAACACGGGATTGAGTCCCACACACTAAACATGGGTTTGAGTCCCACACACTAAACACGGGTTTGAGTCCCACACACTAAACCAAGTTTGAGTCCCACACACTCAACACGGGTTTGAGTCCCACACACTGAACACGGGTTTGAGTCCCACACACACACACACACACACAGGTTTGAGTCCCACACACTCAACACGGGTTTGAGTCCCACAAACACACGGGTTTGAGTCCCACACACACACACACACGGGTTTGAGTCCCACACACTCAACATGGGTTTGAGTCCCACACACTAAACATGGGTTTGAGTCCCACACACTCAACACGGGATTGAATACCACACACTCAACACGGGTTTGAGTCCCACACACTCAACACGGGTTTGAGTCCCACACACTAAACACGGGTTTGAGTCCCACACACACTAAACACAGGTTTGAGTCCCACACACTAAACACGGGTTTGAGTCTCACACACTAAACACGGGTTTGAGTCCCACACACTAAACACGGGTTTGAGTCCCACACACTCAACACGGGTTTGAGTCCCACACACTCAACACGGGTTTGAGTCCCACACACTCAACACGGGTTTGAGTCCCACACACACTAAACACGGGTTTGAGTCCCACACACTAAACCAAGTTTGAGTCCCACACACTCAACACGGGTTTGAGTCCCACACACTGAACACGGGTTTGAGTCCCACACACACACACACACAGGTTTGAGTCCCACACACTCAACACGGGTTTGAGTCCCACACACTCAACACGGGTTTGAGTCCCACACACACGCGGGTTTGAGTCCCACACACTAAACACGGGTTTGAGTCCCACACACACACACACGGGTTTGAGTCCCACACACTAAACACGGGTTTGAGTCCCACACACTCAACACGGGTTTGAGTCCCACACACTCATGCAAAATGGCGGCGCGCATAGTCGCAGCGGCTCAGTGCTCCTTAAAACAATGCGTTATGTGGCTTCTGTTTGTATTATTTTTTGTTGTTAAGACTTCCCGGGCTACACCATATATAATCTACAACAGAGAGGAATTATTGTATATCGGGAGAATATGCAAAGTTCCTGTAACGAGTGTCTTCCAACACTTGCATAATATCTTACCGGGAATAGCCAGAGCACCGGCGTCCCCATGGATTGTTACACCGAATGTCAAGCGCCGGAGGCGGCGGAGGGAACGAAAACAAAAGCGGGGCTGCAGGTCGGGCGTCATGGCTAGGCTAAAGAGGGCTCCTAACAGACCACCACTTCCTAGCCTGTATGTCGCGAACGCCCGATCCCTGGGGAATAAGATGGATGAACTACATTTAGACATATCAAGCCGGACAACCACACGGGACAGCTCTGTGATAATTATCACTGAAAGTTGGCTACACCCGGGGATCCCGGACGCAGCAGTTGAGCTAGCGGGTCGCTCATTACATCGGAGTGACAGAACAGAGAACTCGGGTAAGAGCCGCGGAGGCGGACTGTGCATATATGTGAACAAAGACTGGTGTACAAATTCTACTGTTATTTATAAGCACTGCTCACCTGATCTAGAGCTGCTAGTTGTTAAGTGTAGACCTTTTTATTTGCCACGTGAATTTACTGTCACCGTGGTAACAGCGGTCTACATTCCACCAGACGCAGACCGTAATTTAGCATTAGGTCATGCACTAACAGCTATAGATAAACAGCAAAACAATTATCCAGAAGGCATTTTTATTGTGGCTGGTGATTTTAACCATGTTAATCTTAAAACAGTGTTACCCAGTTTTTATCAGCATGTTAAATGTGCAACACGAGGGAATAACATACTGGACTGTGTATACTCTAATATTAAAAAGGGATACAGAGCCTTCCCCCTCGCACACCTGGGCCAGTCCGATCACTTGTCACTATCCCTGATTCCGGCATATCGCCCTGTCATTAAAAAGCAGAAGATTACTGTGAGAACTGTTAAGAGGTGGCCTGAAGACGCATCTCTACAGCTACAAGACTGCTTTGAGCGAACAAACTGGACTTTGTTTTTTAATCAGGATGTGAATGAATATGCTTTTACTGTTCTCTGTTACATCAGGACTTGTGTTGAAAATATTACTATCAACACACGCATCAAGATCCCTCCTAACAGAAAACCTTGGATGACGGTGGAGGTCCATGCCCTTCTGAGGGAGCGCAATACAGCATTTAAATCTGGGGACAGAGCACTATATAATACATCAAGGTACAACTTGAAAAAGGGCATCAAGCAGGCAAAAGCAGCATACAAGGAAAAGATAGAGGGTCACTTTACCAATAAAGATCCAACACGTGTGTGGCAAGGAATACAACAAATAACTAATTACAGGGCCAGCCGTGAACCAACTACAAACATCAATGCCTCCTTGGTAGAGGAGCTCAATCACTTCTATACCCGTTTTGAAACATCAGGGCCAGATAATGGAGCTGCTCCCCCCCCTGCTGATACAGATTTTACATTTACAGTAACAGCAGAGGAAGTGAGATGCAGCTTTAGGTCTGTAAACACTAGAAAGGCAGAGGGACCGGATGAGATCCCAGGAAGAGTGTTCAGAGAATGCGCCTACCAGCTCGCAGATGTCTTTGCAGACATATTTAATATGTCTCTGGCCACATCAACCGTACCGACCTGCTTTAAAACAGCAACTATCATTCCAGTGCCTAAGAAAAGTCACATCAGCACCTTGAATGATTATAGACCTGTAGCGCTCACCCCCATTGCTGCAAAGTGCTTTGAGAGGCTGGTGATGAAGCATGTTAAATCTGTTCTTCCTATCAACCTGGACCAGCATCAGTATGCCTACAGGGAAAATAGGTCCACAGAAGATGCAATCATTACAGCCCTCCATAAAGCGCTAACACATCTGGACAAGGGGAAGACATACGTGAGACTACTTTTCATCGATTATAGTTCAGCGTTTAATACTATTATTCCTAATCAGCTGGTCACTAAACTTCTTGACTTGGGTCTTAGCAGCAGCCTGTGTATGTGGATAAAGGATTTCCTGACAGATCGCCCACAGACAGTGAGACTGGGCTCATACCGATCTTCAAGCCTGTCCGTCAGCACTGGAGCACCGCAAGGCTGCGTGTTGAGCCCGTTGTTATATTCCATCTACACGTACGACTGCATCTCCACCCACCCCTCGAACACAATGATAAAATTTGCGGATGATACAACTGTGGTGGGAGAAATCTCAAACGACAATGAGAATGCATACAGAGATGAAGTTGACAGACTGACAGGATGGTGCAAAAACAACAATTTGACCATGAATGTTAAGAAAACAAAGGAGATAATAGTGGACTTCAGAAGGTGTAAGGAGGACCCTCAACCCCTCATAATTAATGGTGAGGAAGTGGAAAAGGTATCATGTTTTAAATTCTTGGGGATCATGATCTCAGAGGACCTCAAATGGGAGATAAATACTACCGCTATGGTTAAAAAGGCGCAACAGCGACTTTACTTTTTAAGAACACTCAAAAGGAGCCATTTGCCTGCTGAGCTTCTTAAGATCTTTTATCAATGTGCCATAGAAAGTGTCATAACATACGGGATTTCTGCATGGTATGCTAATAGCACAGGGAAGGACAGGAAATCTCTTGATCGAGTTATAAGATCTGCTGAAAAAACCATTGGACTTCCCCTGAACCGACTGGATGATATTTTTAAGATCCGCTGCCTCCGCCGAGCACGTAACATTCTACAGGACGAGACACACCCCTCAAACCATCTTTTCTCCCTGCTTCCATCTGGCAGACGGTACCGGGCTCTTAGAGCACGGACTTCCAGGCTGCAGAACAGTTTCATCGCAAGGGCCATTGCAGAACTGAATAATTATACACTCCTACCTCCCAGTCAGCACAGTTGCACTTTATAGGAACGGACTTTATGTCATGGAACTTAAGTGTAATGTTGGATGCTCTGTTATTTTTAACTATATTTATTGTGTGAATGTGTATATGAATGCGAGTATTGTTTTCTTAGAGGATGCACAAGCAAATTTCGTTGTATGGTACTACTGCACAATGACAATAAAATTTACTTTACTTACTTACTTACTTACTCAACACGGGTTTGAGTCCCACACACTCAACACGGGTTTGAGTCCCACACACTCAACACGGGTTTGAGTCCCACACACACACACACGGGTTTGAGTCCCACACACTAAACACGGGATTGAGTCCCACACACACAACACGGGTTTGGGTCCCACACACACACACACGGGTTTGAGTCCCACACACACACACACACACACGGGTTTGAGTCCCACACACTCAACACGGGTTTGAGTCCCACACACTCAACACGGGTTTGAGTCCCACACACTCAACACGGGTTTGAGTCCCACACACTCAACACGGGTTTGAGTCCCACACACTAAACACGGGTTTGAGTCCCACACACTCAACACGGGTTTGAGTCCCACACACTCAACACGGGTTTGAGTCCCACACACTCAACACGGGTTTGAGTCCCACACACTCAACACGGGTTTGTGTCCCACACACTCAACACGGGTTTGAGTCCCACACACTAAACACGGGTTTGAGTCCCACACACTCAACACGGGTTTGAGTCCCACACACTCAACACGGGTTTGAGTCCCACACACTCAACACGGGTTTGAGTCCCACACACTCAACACGGGTTTGAGTCCCACACACTAAACACGGGTTTGAGTCCCACACACTAAACACGGGTTTGAGTCCCACACACTAAACACGGGTTTGAGTCCCACACACTAAACACGGGTTTGAGTCCCACACACACACACACACGGGTTTGAGTCCCACACACTCAACGTGGGTTTGAGTCCCACACACTCAACACGGGTTTGAGTCCCACACACTAAACACGGGTTTGAGTCCCACACACACTAAACACGGGTTTGAGTCCCACACACTAAACACGGGTTTGAGTCCCACACACTAAACACGGGTTTGAGTCCCACACACTAAACACGGGTTTGAGTCCCACACACTAAACACGGGTTTGAGTCCCACACACTAAACACGGGTTTGAGTCCCACACACTCAACACGGGTTTGAGTCCCACACACTCAACACGGGTTTGAGTCCCACACACTCAACACGGGTTTGAGTCCCACACACTAAACACGGATTTGAGTCCCACACACTAAACACGGGTTTGAGTCCCACACACTCAACACGGGTTTGAGTCCCACACACTCAACACGGGTTTGAGTTCCACACACTCAACACGGGTTTGAGTCCCACACACTAAACACGGATTTGAGTCCCACACACTAAACACGGGTTTGAGTCCCACACACTAAACACAGGTTTGAGTCCCACACACTCAACACGGGTTTGAGTCCCACACACACACAGGTTTGAGTACCACACACTAAACACGGGTTTGAGTCCCACACACACTCAACACGGGTTTGAGTCCCACACACTAAACACGGGTTTGAGTCCCACACACTCAACACGGGTTTGAGTCCCACACACTCAACACGGGTTTGAGTCCCACACACTAAACACGGATTTGAGTCCCACACACTAAACACGGGTTTGAGTCCCACACACTCAACACGGGTTTGAGTTCCACACACTCAACACGGGTTTGAGTCCCACACACTCAACACGGGTTTGAGTCCCACACACTCAACACGGGTTTGAGTTCCACACACTCAACACGGGTTTGAGTCCCACACACTAAACACGGATTTGAGTCCCACACACACTAAACACGGGTTTGAGTCCCACACACTCAACACGGGTTTGAGTCCCACACACTAAACACGGATTTGAGTCCCACATACTGAATCTAGAGCTGGAATAAACTGTAAGACACTGAAATGTAAATGTCAACTAATGAAATCAACCAACATGCCTCATGAATCTGTCTTTCTGTTTCCTGTGTGTGTGAGAAATATTCCTGTGTCTCTTCTGAATTCCCCTGCTCTGCTGCAGACCACCCACCTCATATCAACACACACACACGCACACACAGAGATCTGGAGTGTGTTTCAGCTTTCCAAATCAGCGTAACTGTCTGTGTGTCTGTTAAAAGTGCTATAAAACCACACCCGAAATACCCAATCCAGACAATGAGTGTGTGTGTGTGTGCGTGTGTGTGAGTGAGTGTGTGTGTGTGTGTATGTGTGTGTGTGAGTTGAGTGAGTGTGTGTGTGTGTATGTGTGTGTAAGTTGAGTGAGTGTGTGTGTGTGTGTGTGTGTGTGTGTGTGTGTGTGTGTAGGAATGATGAAGCAGACAGAAAATAATACTAAAAACACAAGCAGACAGACAGTAATCGCTCTGTAATAATCCAGTGCACAGAAACATCATCAGACTCGTCTGAACACAAACACACTCCTTCAGGAACGGCTGTGGATTCAGAGACAGAATCAAAGTACATTTACATTTCTGCATTTGGCAGATGCTTTTAGCAAACTTACATTGCATTTCAAGGTACACATTTACATTCTTATAAGTTCTTGCTTTCCCTGGGAATTGAACCCATGACGCACACACCAACACTTGTCTGTTTGAGGTACAGTAAAGCTCCAGTAAGGAAAGCTACAGGAAAGATAGTACTGTGTATTTCATCTCGTTTTAACTCTAGAACTCTAGTGTTTATTCTCAGACACTCAGAAACTTAATTTGCTGGATTTCCATGCTCCATCCACCCAAACAAAAACAAAGTTCCTAAAGTCGCCAAGAAAAAAGAAAAATTTCTCCTCTAATGTGTTGTATGAATCGCGCAATTCTGGAACAAGAACAAAATGTGGGCGGGGCTTGATTGTGTCTGTGGGGAATTGATTGGACGGTTGTGGTTTGCTATTGGCTGATCTCATGTGAGTGACAGGTTGCCCCGCCCACATCATCAGAGAAGAGATGCAGCAAGAGGAACTTATTCTGATTCAAGATAATTAAAGGGGTCATGAACTGCATCATTTTATTGTTTTATAATGTTTCATGTGGTGCATTTATGTTAGTATGATTTTTACATAAGAAATTCATAATTTAGAAATAAAAGGCATTTTTCCTAGCCTGATTTTAGCCTCTGATTTGAACGCTCTGTGTGAAGGGGCGTGTCTGTGTGAGACTTCAGCGTAAACGCCCACTGCTGTGATTGGCTGTGAGACTTCAGTTTAAACGCCCACTGCTGTGATTGGCTAACACCTTTGCATATGAAATAAGTCATTCAAGTGGAACTCTTGAAAACTTTTATCACGTTTTTACTATTACAGCTCTCAAGGTTAACTAATCGTGTAAAGTGTTGATTATATAAT
>NC_138227.1:1589471-1689471 GCF_964197995.2 Scardinius erythrophthalmus
GTGTTATATGGTCAAACTTTCTTGATCTAGTAAGAACTCTAGCGGCGGCATTTTGGACTAACTGTAGCTTGTTTATTGAGGATGCAGGACAACCAGCTAATAAAGCATTACAGTAATCTAGTCTCGAGGTCATGAATGCATGAACTAGCTTTTCTGCATCAGAAACAGATAGCATGTTACGTAATTTAGCAATATTTCTAAGGTGAAAAAAGGCTGTTTTTGTAACATATGAAATATGATTTTCAAAAGACAAGTTACAATCTAATATAACACCCAGGTCTTTTACTGTAGAGGATAAAGTAACAGGACACCCTACTATGTTAAAGTTGTATTGAAGGAGGTTTTGTGGGCGGTTTTTTGAACCGATAAGTATTACCTCTGTCTTATCTGGATTTAATAAAAGAAAATTGTGCGTCATCCAATCTTTTATATCTTTAACACACTCTGTCAATTTGGATAATTTAGCGTTTTCATCCGGCCGTGATGAAATATATAGTTGAGTGTCATCAGCATAACAATGGAAACTAATTCCATGTTTCCTTATAATATTTCCAAGTGGCAGCATATATATTGAGAATAATAGAGGGCCTAACACAGATCCTTGCGGCACTCCATAGTTTACTGGAGTTATGATCGATTTTTCTCCATTTAAATAGACAAAATGGTATCGGTCAGATAGGTATGATCTGAACCAGCTTAATGCTTGTCCTTGAACACCGGTATAGTTTTGTAGCCGATCTAAGAGTATTGTGTGATCTATAGTATCGAACGCAGCACTAAGATCAAGTTAAACTAGTATTGAGATACAGCCTTGGTCAGAAGCTAAGAGTAAATCATTTGTGATTTTAACGAGCGCAGTTTCAGTGCTATGATGCGGCCTGAACCCAGACTGAAACTTTTCATAGGTGTCATTTTCTTGCAAGAAAGAGCCCAGTTGGGCAGACACAACTTTTTCTAATATTTTGGACATAAAAGGAAGATTTGAAATGGGTCTATAATTTGCTAGGTTATTTGGGTCTTATTGTGGTTTCTTAATTAGTGGTTTTATAACTGCCAATTTAAATGTTCTTGGAACATGACCTAAAGATAAAGACGAGTTAATAATATTGAGGAGAGGCTCTTCCACTATAGGTAACACTTCTTTCAATAGTTTAGTTGGTATGGGATCTAATAAACATGTTGTTGTTTTAGAGGAAATGATAAATTTATTTAACTCTTTTTGTTCTATAGTTGTAAAGCACTGTAATTGTTCTTGCGGGGTGATAATCGAGGCTGAATTATAAGGCGCGATTGAAGATTGAACGTTTACAATTGTGGATCTGATGTTTTCTATTTTCTCAGTGAAAAAATTCATGAAATCATTACTACTAAACTGTAACGGAATATTTTGTTCAGGTGACGCTTGTTTATTTGTTAGTCTAGCCACGGTGTTAAATAAGAACCTAGGATTGTTTTGGTTATTTTCTATTAGTTTGCGGAGATGCTCAGCCCTGGCCGCTTTTAGGGCCTTTTTATAGCGTGACGTACTGTCTTTCCAAGCGATTCTAAAAACCTCTAAATTAGTTTGTTTCCATTTACGCTCTAAATTACGGGTTTCTCTCTTTAGAACACGAGTAGTATTGTTGTACCATGGTGCTTTAATTTTCTCTCTGACCTTTTTTAGTCTCATAGGTGCAACAATATCCCATTTTCCAGAGAGAACGGTGCTCATAGTGCTGGTTAGTTCGTCTAGTTCATCTGTTTGTTTAGGTTCAGGCAGCAGCTGAGACAGATCCGATAAGCAATTTGAAAAATTATCTATGGTGGATGGAAGGATTGTTCTGCCTAATCGATAACGCGGCGCAGCATGATATATTACCGGGGTACGTAATATGCAAGTTACCATGTAATGGTCAGTTACATCATCACTTTGCGGAATGATATCTATATCGGTTGGATCGGTTCCATGTGATATAATTAAATCGAGTGTATGATTAAAACGATGAGTCGGTCCGGTAACGTTTTGCTTGACCCCAAAGGAGTTTAATAAGTCTATAAACGCAGCCCCTAACGTATCATTTTGATTATCTACGTGTATGTTAAAATCTCCAACAATTAATATTTTATCGACATTGACCAATAGATCTGAGAGAAAATTTGCAAATTCTTTTAGGAAATCAGCGTAAGGCCCAGGTGGTCTATATACGGTAGCCAAGGCTAGAGATAATAGGGATGTTTTTCTATCATCTAAGAGCGTAACATTTAGTACAAGTACTTCAAATGAAATAAACTTATAACCCGTTTTCTGAGTAACATTGAGAATATCTCTATAGATAGTTGCAATACCGCCGCCACGACCAATCAGACGGGGCTCGTGCTTATAGGAGTATCCTGATGGAGTAGACTCATTTAGACCGAAATAATCATTTGGTTTAAGCCAGGTTTCAGTAAGGCAAAGTACATCTATGCTATTATCTGTGACTATTTCATTTACAATAACTGCCTTAGGTGTGAGTGATCTAATGTTTAAAAGACCTAGCTTTAGAAATTGTTTTTGTTTACTAATAGCAACATTTTCTGTTTTAATAACAATTAGATTTTTCCTAGATCCTGCAGTAGATTTATTATTTGATCGCACTAAACGAGGAATAGACACAGTTTCTATGCAATGTTCTACACTAGTATTTATATCAGTTAATTTGGTGCAGCAGAGACTATGATTTGGACTTTTGGTTACTAGTCAAAAGGTATTTAACGTTTTGGAGATGTTATCTGACAGAAGATCCGATCCGAATCTGTTTGGGTGTAAGCCATCAGCACGGTATAGCCTAGGACGCTCCCAAAACAGATTCCAATTATTTACAAAGATAATGTAAATATCTTTTAAATATCTGTGTGTCTGTGAGTGTGAGTGTGAGTGTGTGTGTGTGTGTGTGTGTGTGTGTGTGTGTGTGTGTGTGTGTGTGTGTGTGTGTGTGTGTGTGTGTCTGTGAGTGTGTGTGTGTGTGTGTGTGTGTGTGTGTGTGTGTGTGTGTGTGTCTGTGAGTGTGTGTGTTTGTGAGTGTGTGTGTATACTAGTGTGTTCATCTCACAGACACAATGTCTCATATACTGTAGTGATGTGATCAAGTGATGATACTAGATGAAGCCTCACATTAACCATCACACATTAACATCACACATCACACACACTCACACACTGATGAGCCACAACATTACAATCAGCCACAGGTGAACAGAATATCATCGATAACCTCCAAACATATTAATATCCATCAGCGAACGCTCAGTTCTCGTGATCAGTGTGTGTTTGATGCAGGAGAGACTTTGACAAGGACAAGATTGTTGTGGTCAGAGTGTGTCTGAAACTCCAGGAGTGTGTGTGTCGCTCCCGGTCAGCAACGGTGATGATTCACCAACAGTGTTAAACACACACACTGACACACAAGAGCCGGCTCCCATCGCCTGACGCTTCATCGTGTCACAGCTGAACCTCCTTCAGTCAGGATACACACATTACTGCATTTGCAGGGTGTGAAGGATATACGGTCTGCTGCCACACTGAGAGTGTGTTTTCTAACCATTTCCTAGTGATATAAAACTGTTGAGAAGTTTACAGGACCATACCAGGCCTTACATAACGGTTAGTTCCAGTCCTTGATTCTGATTGGTCAATAGCTGTGTTTGATTTGTTCTCATTGATATTGCTGATTGAGTAGTATTGTGAGAGATGGAGTGAGCGAGTAGATATAGCCTCTTCTGCTCAGTGCTATACTCATAATCATAACTCAGTTCAGATGTCCTCTGCCATATCTGTCAGCAGGGGTTACACACGCTAGTCTTCTGTCAGCAGGGGTTACACACGCTAGTCTTCTGTCAGCAGGGGTTACACACGCTAGTCTTCTGTCAGCAGGGGTTACACACACTAGTCTTCTGTCAGCAGGGGTTACACACGCTAGTCTTCTGTCAGCAGGGGTTACACACGCTAGTCTTCTGTCAGCAGGGGTTACACACGCTAGTCTTCTGTCAGCAGGGGTTACACACGCTAATCTTCTGTCAGCAGGGGTTACACACGCTAGTCTTCTGTCAGCAGGGGTTACACACGCTAGTCTTCTGTCAGCAGGGGTTACACACGCTAGTCTTCTGTCAGCAGGGGTTACACACGCTAGTCTTCTGTCAGCAGGGGTTACACACGCTAGTCTTCTGTCAGCAGGGGTTACACACGCTAGTCTTCTGTCAGCAGGGGTTACACACGCTAGTCTTCTGTCAGCAGGGGTTACACACGCTAATCTTCTGTCAGCAGGGGTTACACACGCTAGTCTTCTGTCAGCAGGGGTTACACACGCTAGTCTTCTGTCAGCAGGGGTTACACACGCTAGTCTTCTGTCAGCAGGGGTTACACACGCTAGTCTTCTGTCAGCAGGGGTTACACACGCTAGTCTTCTGTCAGCAGGGGTTACACACGCTAGTCTTCTGTCAGCAGGGTTTACACACGCTAATCTTCTGTCAGCAGGGGGTTACACACGCTAGTCTTCTGTCAGCAGGGGTTACACACGCTAGTCTTCTGTCAGCAGGGGTTACACACGCTAATCTTCTGTCAGCAGGGGGTTACACACGCTAGTCTTCTGTCAGCAGGGGTTTACACACGCTAGTCTTCTGTCAGCAGGGGTTACACACGCTAGTCTTCTGTCAGCAGGGTTTACACACGCTAGTCTTCTGTCAGCAGGGGTTACACACGCTAATCTTCTGTCAGCAGGGGTTACACACGCTAGTCTTCTGTCAGCAGGGGGTTACACACGCTAGTCTTCTGTCAGCAGGGGTTACACACGCTAGTCTTCTGTCAGCAGGGTTTACACACGCTAATCTTCTGTCAGCAGGGTTTACACACGCTAATCTTCTGTCAGCAGGGGTTACACACGCTAGTCTTCTGTCAGCAGGGGTTACACACGCTAGTCTTCTGTCAGCAGGGGTTACACACGCTAGTCTTCTGTCAGCAGGGGTTACACACGCTAGTCTTCTGTCAGCAGGGTTTACACACGCTAATCTTCTGTCAGCAGGGGTTACACACGCTAGTCTTCTGTCAGCAGGGGTTACACACGCTAATCTTCTGTCAGCAGGGGGTTACACACGCTAGTCTTCTGTCAGCAGGGGTTACACACGCTAGTCTTCTGTCAGCAGGGTTTACACACGCTAATCTTCTGTCAGCAGGGGGTTACACACGCTAGTCTTCTGTCAGCAGGGTTTACACACGCTAATCTTCTGTCAGCAGGGGTTACACACGCTAGTCTTCTGTCAGCAGGGGTTACACACGCTAGTCTTCTGTCAGCAGGGGTTACACACGCTAGTCTTCTGTCAGCAGGGGTTACACACGCTAGTCTTCTGTCAGCAGGGGTTACACACGCTAGTCTTCTGTCAGCAGGGGTTACACACGCTAGTCTTCTGTCAGCAGGGTTTACACACGCTAGTCTTCTGTCAGCAGGGGTTACACACGCTAGTCTTCTGTCAGCAGGGGTTACACACGCTAGTCTTCTGTCAGCAGGGGTTTACACACGCTAGTCTTCTGTCAGCAGGGGTTTACACACGCTAGTCTTCTGTCAGCAGGGGTTTACACACGCTAGTCTTCTGTCAGCAGGGGTTACACACGCTAGTCTTCTGTCAGCAGGGGTTACACACGCTAGTCTTCTGTCAGCAGGGGTTACACACGCTAGTCTTCTGTCAGCAGGGGTTACACACGCTAGTCTTCTGTCAGCAGGGTTTACACACGCTAGTCTTCTGTCAGCAGGGGTTACACACGCTAGTCTTCTGTCAGCAGGGGTTACACACGCTAATCTTCTGTCAGCAGGGGTTACACACGCTAGTCTTCTGTCAGCAGGGGGTTTACACACGCTAGTCTTCTGTCAGCAGGGGTTTACACACGCTAGTCTTCTGTCAGCAGGGGTTACACACGCTAGTCTTCTGTCAGCAGGGTTTACACACGCTAGTCTTCTGTCAGCAGGGTTTACACACGCTAATCTTCTGTCAGCAGGGGTTTACACACGCTAGTCTTCTGTCAGCAGGGGTTACACACGCTAGTCTTCTGTCAGCAGGGGTTTACACACGCTAGTCTTCTGTCAGCAGGGGTTTACACACGCTAGTCTTCTGTCAGCAGGGGTTTACACACGCTAGTCTTCTGTCAGCAGGGGTTACACACGCTAGTCTTCTGTCAGCAGGGTTTACACACGCTAGTCTTCTGTCAGCAGGGGTTACACACGCTAGTCTTCTGTCAGCAGGGGTTACACACGCTAATCTTCTGTCAGCAGGGGCTACACACGCTAGTCTTCTGTCAGCAGGGGTTACACACGCTAGTCTTCTGTCAGCAGGGGCTACACACGCTAAATTTTTTGTCAGCAGGGTTACACACGCTAGTCTTCTGTCAGCAGGGGTTACACACGCTAGTCTTCTGACAGCAGGGGTTACACACGCTAGTCTTCTGTCAGCAGGGGTTACACACGCTAGTCTTCTGACAGCAGGGGTTACACACGCTAATCTTCTGTCAGCAGGGGGTTACACACGCTAGTCTTCTGTCAGCAGGGGTTACACACGCTAGTCTTCTGTCAGCAGGGTTTACACACGCTAATCTTCTGTCAGCAGGGGGTTACACACGCTAGTCTTCTGTCAGCAGGGTTACACACGCTAGTCTTCTGTCAGCAGGGTTTACACACGCTAATCTTCTGTCAGCAGGGGTTACACACGCTAGTCTTCTGTCAGCAGGGGTTACACACGCTAGTCTTCTGTCAGCAGGGTTTACACACGCTAGTCTTCTGTCAGCAGGGGTTTACACACGCTAGTCTTCTGTCAGCAGGGGTTACACACGCTAGTCTTCTGTCAGCAGGGGTTACACACGCTAGTCTTCTGTCAGCAGGGTTTACACACGCTAATCTTCTGTCAGCAGGGGGTTACACACGCTAGTCTTCTGTCAGCAGGGGTTACACACGCTAGTCTTCTGTCAGCAGGGGTTTACACACGCTAGTCTTCTGTCAGCAGGGGTTACACACGCTAGTCTTCTGTCAGCAGGGGTTACACACGCTAGTCTTCTGTCAGCAGGAGTTACACCCGCTAGTCTTCTGTAGTCTTCTGTCAGCAGGGGTTACACACGCTAGTCTTCTGTCAGCAGGGGTTACACGCGCTAGTCTTCTGTCAGCAGGGGTTACACACGCTAGTCTTCTGTCAGCAGGGGTTACACACGCTAGTCTTCTGTCAGCAGGGGTTACACACGCTAGTCTTCTGTCAGCAGGGGTTACACACGCTAGTCTTCTGTCAGCAGGGTTTACACACGCTAGTCTTCTGTCAGCAGGGGTTACACACGCTAGTCTTCTGTCAGCAGGGGTTACACACGCTAGTCTTCTGTCAGCAGGGGTTACACACGCTAGTCTTCTGTCAGCAGAGGTTTACACACGCTAGTCTTCTGTCAGCAGGGGTTACACACGCTAGTCTTCTGTCAGCAGAGGTTTACACACGCTAGTCTTCTGTCAGCAGGGGTTACACACGCTAGTCTTCTGTCAGCAGAGGTTTACACACGCTAGTCTTCTGTCAGCAGGGGTTACGCACGCTAGTCTTCTGTCAGCAGGGGTTACACACGCTAGTCTTCTGTCAGCAGGGGTTTACACACGCTAGTCTTCTGTCAGCAGGGGTTACACACGCTAGTCTTCTGTCAGCAGGGGTTACACACGCTAGTCTTCTGTAGCGGCGTCTTGCTTTTCCGTGATCACAACAAGTTTCAGTCCTTCAATACAGAGATCTTCTCTCCTGACCGACTCACTCATGAAGACAGTCTGTGCCGCCATCTACTGGTGTGATGTGTGTGACTTCTGCTGCTGTTCACGGTCAGGGACTATAGTTTAAGGAAGTGAGTGAGTGAATGAGTGTGTGTGACAGACTCACATTATTGAGCTCCCTCTGGTTGAACAGTGTGTGGTATCTGCTGTATATGAGTGTGTGTGTGAGTGTGTGTGAGTGTGTGTGTGTGTGTGTGTGTGTGTGTGTGTGACTCACGTTATTGAGCTCCCTCTGGTTGCCGAACAGTGTGTGGTATCTGCTGTATATGAGTGTTTGTGTGTGTGTGTGTGTGTGTGTGTGTGTGTGTGTGTGTGTGTGTGTGTGTGTGTGTGTGAGAGAGAGACTCACGTTATTGAGCTCCCTCTGGTTGCCGAACAGTGTGTGGTATCGGCGGTATTTGCCCTCTCTGTATTTGGCGGTGATGAAGCGCCGTCTCTCGTCGCTGCTGCTGTTCAGGGTCAGCTCTTCACTGGGAGGAACGTTTGCAGCCCAGAACTGATTCGCTCGCTCGTTTCCCAGAGCCAGGAACAGCTGAAACACCAGGGCAGGGTGTGTGTGTGTGTTAAACATGAGCGCCAGGATCCGAGATTTCGGGAAAAACGCGACACGTACCTGGATGAGATCTTCAGTCCAAACCTTCTTGTCCATCTTGAGACTGCGCACTTTTGATATGTTTGGGCCGAGACCTCGATGCTCTCCTATCACACACACACACACACAACCAGAGCTGCATGATTCTGATAAAAACTGCAATTTTGATTTAAAAACACAATTTAAAAAAAATTTGAGGTTTGCTGTGCTTGTTTGTAGGGAAGCTCGTGATTGGTCAGCTAGTCGTCACCTGCACATCTATTGTTCAGATGTGATTCAGCTAGTGAACGAAGCTCGTGATTGGCCAGCTAGTCGTTACCTGCACATCGTTTGCAGAACACCACGGCGAGGTTGATGGCGGCCCACTCGGGTTTAGCAGCGCTGCAGTCCGCACACATCTGATTGGATGGCTCCGCCCAGATACGCTCGGCAACCTCGTAATTGGACAAGGCCTCTTTAATGGAGTCGCGCATCGCCTCCACCCACTGATCCTTCAGCTGGTCTGTGTCCGCTACAAAACTACACACACACACACAAAGTGAATCAATCAACTAAGTTACAGCGCTGTCTGCATCATGTCATGATTCACTGCTGTTGTGATGAAGACAATGTGCAGCAATCCATCCGAACTTCATTTCTTTGCACTTCTGTGGTATTAAATATTCATATAAATATTACATTAATTGGACTTCTGGTTGTGACGTCGCTTCCGGTTTCATCTAATTTCATCAATAACTGCTCTAGCATTACTAATAGAAATTCTTTACTGATATTTCATATATTCCTAACAAATATGGAACCTAAATAGTTGAAAAATAAAAGAGGGAAAACATCTAAGTCAGATCGAGATGAAGGGCTCTCCGGCTCAGAAGACCTTTACTGATCCTTCAGCACTCACACACACACACACACACACACACACACACACACACACACACACACACACACACACACTACAGCACTTTTCTCAAACTTAGTAGTAAAGAGGAGATGAGATGATCGGTTCACTGCCACTTGAACTGATGCTTGAACTTAATACTGTCACGCCGTATTAAAATCGACAGAATTTTAAAGTTGAGAATTTTCTTCATATTAAAAATAACACAGAATTAAGATTTTAGATTTTTTAAAAACCCATAACATTACAAATCAAAACTGAGTAATTAATATTGACATGTTAAATTGTTGTAGTTTATCCACGTTGTTTTCCCTTTTCATCTATTATTTATATTGCAATTACAAACATGTTTAGTTTTAGCTTACTTAATAATAAGAACACTGGCAGTGTTTGAATAAGTTTCTGTGGGTCTGAGATAAAACTGGTGCATTTGTTGGGTGCATTCACACACACACACACACACACACACACACACACACACACACACACTATATCTGACTTTTATATTCACTGAGCAGATGAAGAAAAAACCTACAAAACCACAACATCTGTAAGAGCTAGAAAACACACACACACACACACACACACACACACACACACCGAGAGAGACACACATACACACACACACACTCTCACACACAGAGAGAGAGAGAGAGAGAGAGAGAGAGAGAGAGAGAGAGAGAGAGAGAGAGAGAGAGAGAGAGAGAGAGAGAGAGAGAGAGAGAGAGAGAGAGAGAGAGAGAGCAGTATCACACTATTATCTCTCTCTCACACACAGTTATTTCAGCTGGCCAGAAGAACAGACTCTCAGTGACCCTCAGAGCGGAGCAAAGATTAAGTGAGAGATGAATGAACGCATGACGGATGGAAAGAAGTATAAAGAACAGAAAGCAGAAAGAGTGTGTGAGTGTGTCACCTGAATATGCGGTACGGTGTGGTCAGATCAAACCCTCTTCGGTCCATCTCCTTCACATTCCCAACATTCATATCAATAGAGGTGATCCCGATTCCCAGACGATAGTCCTGAACAGAAACACGTTTACTTGACTATGTAAACAGGGACAGTTGCTACATCATAGTTTATTAATATCCACAAACTATTATGTTCACACACACATACAGTTATAAGTTATGCAACTGAACATTGAGCAATACAATCAGACAAAAGTAACATGCACACACACACTCACACACACAGATACTCACACAGATAATCACACACAAAAACACACATAGATTCTCGCCTTCTAACACACACACACACACACACACACACACACACACACACTAACATCCAGGAAACAACAACTTTATAAGAGTCCATGTCAGCAACTTAAGTGTTCATGATTTGAGAACTCAAAGTTTTCCTTGATCTTCTGACACATAAGAGGTCGTTGTACTATAAAAACATCCTGTAAGTTTCAGAACTCAAAACTTCCTTGTTAGTCCAAAAACAGCTTTTATTGAAACCAAGCACTCAAGACGACGGGTTTCAGGTTGTGTCACATAATAACATAACAGAGTGACGAAAGACCAGAATCAGATCGACGCCCACTTATTTAGCCCCGCCCACTGGTGTGTGTTAGTAAGATGAGAGATACAGGATCACATTAACTTCGAAAGCATCCTAAAGCTATTTATCTTCAACTATAGAGCATTATTTGCTTGTTCAGCACATTTCCCTGTGGAAAGGTAAATCAGTTACAAATTCGGCGCATGCTTTTACACTAAGATATGGACCCGACAGTAATGCCACCACATATACGTAACCGTGTTCAGTCTAATGCCAGCGATTTCTAATGTGTAATGGTTCATGTACAGTCAGACGTTCCCTGTCTCAACATCGTTTATTGCTGTTTATGCATCAGTAAATCAAGCCAGTGACTAAACGATCAACTCTCTTAGGCCCAATCCCAATTCTATTTTATACCCCTTCGCCTAGCCCTAACCCTTCGCCTACCTCTAACCCTTGCCCCTTGAAACAGAGCGGCAAAGCATAGGGGTGAAAATATTCCCCTAAGAAATGGGACACCACTACCACCGTTACACGTCATTTTACGTCTCGCTAGCGCCTGCGTCACAGGAGATGCGCCGATGTTTATCACAAACTTCCAAGATGCAGTCGTCAGCCGCAGTCATCGCAGTTGCGTGGGTTACAGCAATTTTTGTGCATTTGTCTTGTAATGTTCGCAGAAAACAACGGAGATGACGATATCTTCGACACCTAAGTTTGCTGGTGGATCAGTTTATGGTATGTATGATGGCTACAAAGACGTTTAGTTGCAATTTTAACGTAACGTTAGAAGCTGTACATAAAACGTCCGTGGACTTGTATTCTGTGGTGTTGTATAAACACGTTGGAGGTACAGACCTATGTTTGTATCCATTTATTTATTTATTGTGTGAAATGTTTACAGCGATTTTTTTACAAACGTTTCTTTGAAGAAAATGACCGTAAATACGGGTCTCCTTTTTTGCTTGGGCAGCCATTTTGTGTCTGTAGCCGGTGTATTTCTCATACCCCTTCGTCTGAAGTGTGGTCCCGGCTATCTGGCCCTTCCCCCTACCCCTCCCCCTCCAACCAAAAGAGAATCGAGACAACCCTGCCCCTTCACGTGAACGCGCAAAACAGAGGGGTAGGGGAAAGTGAAGGGGTAAGGGGTAGAATTGGGATTGGGCCTTAGTAGCATGAAAATAATCTGTTATTTAAACTGTGAGTTATGATGGGTGAGACGAGTCTGTCTATAATCAACATTTTTCACGATTAGTTAATATCGACAGCTGTGATAGCAAAAACGTAGTAAAAGTTTTCATGAGACTTCCACATATAATGCTCATTTCATATGCAAAGACGTTAGCCAATCACAGCAGTGGGCGTTTACACTGAGTCTCATAGACCAGTCCTGAAGCGTCAACTAGTCTCTCCCTGTGAAGACCTCCTTCCCTTAACCTCTGTACAGATAAAACGTTGTCAAAATTCCAGTTCACATCGATACGCGCAAGCGATAAACAATTCTGTACTGTACATTTTTAAGGCCAGACAAGTAGTTTGTTGAGGTCAATTTGTAAAGAAAGGCTACACGCCTGCACACATATATATTCAAACGCACATACCTATAGACTAAACACGTAATACGCATGTGCGCTCCATCAGCGTTTTCACAGATTCACGTTTTTGAAGGATAACTTTTTTTCAAAAAAATTCAAGGCTTGCACATTGGAACCTATTTCAAGGTTTGCGTGACTTGACTTAACTTGACTTGACTAATGAAGGTGACTTGACTAATGAAGGTGACTTGGCTTGACTAATGAAGGTGACTTGACTTGGCTTGACTAATGAAGGTGACTTGGCTTGACTAATGAAGGTGACTTGACTAATGAAGGTGACTTGACTAGACTAATGAAGGTGACTTGGTTTGACTAATGAAGGTGACTTGGCTTGAATAATGAAGGTGACTTGACTAGACTAATGAAGGTGACTTGACTAATGAAGGTGACTTGACTAATGAAGGTGACTTGGTTTGACTAATGAAGGTGACTTGACTAGACTAATGAAGGTGACTTGACTTGACTAGACTAATGAAGGTGACTTGGCTTCACTTGATTAATGAATGTGACTTGACTAGACTAATGAAGGTGACTTGACTTGACTAATGAAGGTGACTTGACTTGACTAATGAAGGTGACTTGACTTGACTAATGAAGGTGACTTGATTAATGAAGGTGACTTGAAGGTGACTTGACTTGACTAATGAAGGTGACTTGACTTGACTAATGAAGGTGACTTGACTTGACTAATGAAGGTGACTTGGCTTGACTAATGAAGGTGACTTGGCTTGACTAATGAAGGTGACTTGGCTTGACTAATGAAGGTGACTTGACTAGACTAATGAAGGTGACTTGACTTGACTAATGAAGGTGACTTGACTAATGAAGGTGACTTGACTAGACTAATGAAGGTGACTTGGTTTGACTAATGAAGGTGACTTGGCTTGAATAATGAAGGTGACTTGACTAGACTAATGAAGGTGACTTGACTAATGAAGGTGACTTGACTAATGAAGGTGACTTGGTTTGACTAATGAAGGTGACTTGACTAGACTAATGAAGGTGACTTGACTTGACTAGACTAATGAAGGTGACTTGGCTTCACTTGATTAATGAATGTGACTTGACTAGACTAATGAAGGTGACTTGACTTGACTAATGAAGGTGACTTGACTTGACTAATGAAGGTGACTTGACTTGACTAATGAAGGTGACTTGATTAATGAAGGTGACTTGACTTGACTAATGAAGGTGACTTGGCTTGACTAATGAAGGTGACTTGGCTTGACTAATGAAGGTGACTTGGCTTGACTAATGAAGGTGACTTGACTAGACTAATGAAGGTGACTTGACTAATGAAGGTGACTTGACTAATGAAGGTGACTTGGTTTGACTAGACTAATGAAGGTGACTTGACTAGACTAATGAAGGTGACTTGGCTTGACTAATGAAGGTGACTTGACTTGACTAATGAAGGTGACTTGACTAGACTAATGAAGGTGACTTGACTAATGAAGGTGACTTGACTAATGAAGGTGACTTGACTAATGAAGGTGACTTGGTTTGACTAATGAAGGTGACTTGACTAGACTAATGAAGGTGACTTGACTTGACTAGACTAATGAAGGTGACTTGGCTTCACTTGATTAATGAAGGTGACTTGACTTGACTTGACTAATGAAGGTTACTTGACTTGACTAATGAAGGTGACTTGACTTGACTAATGAAGGTGACTTGACTAGACTTAGGGCTGCAACAAACGATTATTTTGATAATCGACTAATCTAACGATTATTAGAACGATTAATCGACTATTCATCGATTATTTCGCCGACTAATCAGTAAGTTTGGAACGATTATTCAGCCTTTTCAATTAGTTAAAACACTGAGTTATACATATTCTAACTATAATATATATAAAAAAAATCACTTCAGCTTTTGAAATGGTTGGTTTAATGAACTTTGAGCAACTAAACAGGTCATTCTCTTTAAGTTTTTAGATTTCTGTCCAACTCAAATCACACACAAATGCTCTCTAAGCAACATTGGTTAAATATTCTGTTCTCTTTAAATAGAAAAAAATAAACAAAAAAAATATCAGCTGCATTACAGACACACTTAAACTGCAAACAATTATTATAAGAATATTTTTTTTTTAAATTGATATGACAATTGAGCTGAGCTGACATTCTCATTCACCTTTTAATTTACAGTATAAAAAATTAACTGACATGATATTCTTCATAACATCTCCTTTTGTAAGTCTTCATGAATATGTAACAAAATAAAGGCAAGGGATAATACTGTAATAACGTTACCTAATAGAGCTACAATAATAAAAACAGCCCTGACTCCTAAGCTCGATCAAGCTTTATTCTATGCAAAAATAAATCATCACATTACTGTAATTATATTATTATTGTTAATATTATTGCTATTATTAGTAGTATTGCATTCTCTAAAAAGAGATTTACTGCTAGTTATTTAGCTCCAGCTGGAGAACATTCACCTCTCACCCGGCTCGTCTCGTGCCGGGTTTTTCCTCTTTAAGTGTTTTAACATGCATGTTGTGCTCCCGTGAAAAGCAAGTTCCGCCTTGCATGTATTGCATACGATAGCATTCTTGGTTTGCAGTTTTGTGAAACTTTACACACCTTGCTAGTTCGGATTCGTTTGCACTCCGTCATAATTCGCGCTGTGTTTTCTTCTACCGCAATAGCATTTGTAACGGCTGCATTACACTCTAGCGCTAAAGCGCCGTAGCGGTCAAATCGCGATATTGCAGGCCCTTACATTAGGTCACGTGGGATCAAACGACTACTCGACAACAAAGATATTTGTCGACAAATGTCGACTAATCGTTTCAGCCCTAACTAGACTAATGAAGGTGACTTGACTAGACTAATGAAGGTGACTTGGCTTGACTAATGAAGGTGACTTGACTTGACTAATGAAGGTGACTTGACTTGACTAATGAAGGTGACTTGACTAGACTAATGAAGGTGACTTGGCTTGACTAATGAAGGTGACTTGACTTGACTAATGAAGGTGACTTGGCTTGACTAATGAAGGTGACTTGACTTGACTAATGAAGGTGACTTGACTTGACTAATGAAAGTGACTTGACTAGACTAATGAAGGTGACTTGGCTTGACTAGACTAATGAAGGTGACTTGACTAGACTAATGAAGGTGACTTGGCTTGACTAGACTAATGAAGGTGACTTGACTAGACTAATGAAGGTGACTTGGCTTGACTAGACTAATGAAGGTGACTTGGCTTGACTAATGAAGGTGACTTGACTAGACTAATGAAGGTGACTTGGCTTGACTAGACTAATGAAGGTGACTTGGCTTGACTAATGAAGGTGACTTGACTAGACTAATGAAGGTGACTTGGCTTGACTAGACTAATGAAGGTGACTTGGCTTGACTAGACTAATGAAGGTGACTTGGCTTGACTAGACTAATGAAGGTGACTTGGCTTGACTTGACTAATGAAGGTGACTTGACTAGACTAATGAAGGTGACTTGGCTTGACTAGACTAATGAAGGTGACTTGACTAGACTAATGAAGGTGACTTGGCTTGACTAGACTAATGAAGGTGACTTGGCTTGACTAATGAAGGTGACTTGACTTGACTAATGAAGGTGACTTGACTTGACTAATGAAGGTGACTTGACTAATGAAGGTGACTTGGCTTGACTAATGAAGGTGACTTGACTTGACTAATGAAGGTGACTTGACTTGACTAATGAAGGTGACTTGACTTGACTAATGAAGGTGACTTGACTTGACTAGACACGCCCCTTCCAACAGAGCCTTCAAATCAGGGCAGAAAATGGCGTTTTCGGGGCTTTTTCTTTTATTTGAAAAGCTAAACCACATTAATGAACCTCGAGACTTCTGCCACGGTCAGGATTTCAGTGGGGAAGACGGTTTACCTCTGTATTTTTGTAGAGATAGACTTTATCCGCACACACCACCGTGTAGAGTTTGTGGCGCAGGCCACGCAGCTCCAGATAACCCTTCATCTCATAGTTCACACAGGGGTTAAAGGTCAAGTCCAGGCTCGTCCGCCCCCGAGACACCCCAACACAGCTCTTCAACGCCGACACCCACTCGTTCCTATCCACTGACACACACACACACACACACACAAACACACACACACTTTAGTCGTTGAGTGAAAGTGACTGTTTATCTGACTAGCCTCAAGTATCTCGTGTTTAAGTCATGTGACTGTGATATTAAAACAGTGTAATGTTTACTTCCATATTTACCTGACATATCTTTAAAAGTCTTAAATTTAGTTATAAGAATCTTAAATGGTATAACAAATGTCTCAATTATGTGTTTACTGTATTGCAATTGACCCTTCGCTAAGCCACGCCCGAAAACCGCCACAGGCCAATCGTGGCTTAGCAACCGTAACTAGGCGCGGGAGGTCTGGCAAGCTTTCGAGCGAGGGAAACATGCCAAAGCGTTGTGCGTATGGATTGTGCAAATCTGATACCCGGTATCGTAAAAGTTTGGACGGGGTGGTGGATTTTGTTCCCTTCCCGAAACCTAAAACCCAAGGGGAGAAATGCCGGGCGTCATCTTCATTTATACAGCGCTTTTAACAATGTAGATTGTTCCAAAGCAGCTTTACATTGATAATAGGAAAATAAAAGTAAAGTGTTTTGGCTTTATAGCAGCTCTAGAATAAAGTTATTGTCCAGCTCGTGGATCAAGCACTGTGATTAAAGGCAAGACGGAGGCTCACAGACATAATTTAACGTTACTTAAAAATATATTTCAGCATTTTGTTAATCGACGGCCAAACTAGTAACGTTAGCCTACCCCAATCCGATCGTGACTCTCCCGGTGTCTAGTAAAAGTAAAAGGTAGTTAGTAAAAGGAGGGAACATCAGGGGGCTTGCTGGAGATCTCCAAGGAAAAGGTTGGTATGCAAACTTAATCAGTTCATAACAGTAAGTTAGTCACTTACATGACCCACGACGTGTGAGCGGTAGCCTGGCGCGCTACAAATATAAGCGGGAGAATGTTATCATTGCAAAGTGGTCAGGCTAATGTCTTGTGTTTATTCCACAATACTTATGGATAAGCTGTTTGATTTATAAATATTAGAATATTTTCAAATTTCACTTACGCTGCTGTGCATGCACAAAGCTGTTCCTCAATCTGTGTGTTTCCCATTTGAATGGTCAGCGTACGAGGCGGCTACTGCTTGCGCTGAGACCTAACGTTATAGGCTTTAGCTTAAATTTTGATGAAATTATTCTCTAATCGTTTGCATATTATGTCGTGGATATAGCCCTCGAATGCATACTGCAGTCTTGCTCTCTCATATTTTCACCTGTTCGCCAAAAATGACTAATTATCTCCTTAGGAATGTCTGAAACCGGTGCATACATACTGAAATAGAAGTGCCAGGCGCAAAAGCTTGACAGGCGTAGCAACAGTAACTAAGGAGGGCGGGGCTTAGCGAAGGGTCAATTGTTTTAGATTATTGAATTATGACAGTGTTTACTGTATTGTAAATGTTTTAGATGATTGTAAGAGTCTGTGTGTTTCATCTTCTCCCTCATATGCGGAATAAGCAACTGGAAGCAATAAAGACAAATAAAAACAAGAGTCCAGGCTTGTTTATAATTAAAACACCCCAATTATGCAGAACATATTTTGCTGGTTATTATTGGTATTTCAATTCCATAACTATTAAATAAATACAGTTTGAACCTGAAATATTTAAAATTCTAGTCTTGTACAGTATAATTAATATATTATATATATACTAATATATATATATATATATATATATATATATATATATATATATATATATATATATATATATATATATATATATATATATATATATATATATATATATATATATATATATATACATACACACACATATATGTAAATAAACAAATAATTTTGAATCTCTTTGAATCCCTTTCCAAGCACTGTGTTGGTGTGTTTTTGTGAGGTCACACAAAAGTTTGTGTGAAACTTTTGTTTCATCGGACCACAAAACCTCACATATTAACTGTGCGTCTCACGTTCACAAACACACTTTATAACACACACACACACACTTTATACACTCACTGTCGCTCTCGGCGCGGAACAGGAAAGTGCGATTGTGCGTCACAACCTCAAACTTCTGATCGCCCACGTTGACCACGCCGGTGATGGACGCTGTCGGTATGATCCTCTTCGAGTAGACGTCCTACACACACACAAATACAAGCGTGTGTGTTTAATCAGCAGCGGATGTAAATGTCAGTGGTGATGAAGGACACGTGCGGTGAGAGACGTTCATCATGTCCTTTCACATCATACTTTAACCAGATGAGCGTAAACTACTAAGGTACTCTAAAGCAGTGGTTGTCAACTCCAGTCCTCGTGACCCGCTGCTCTATGTCTCTCTTATCTGACACACTCAAATCAGTTCATGGAGTCTCTCCTAATGAGCTGATGATCTGGTTCAGGTGTGTTAAATAAGGGAGACATACAAAATGTGCAGAGCAGTGGGTCCCGAGGACTGGAGTTGAGAACCACTGTTCTAAAGTCACCATGAAATAAATAAATAAATAAATAAATAAATAAATAAATAAATAAATAAATGGATGGAAAATTCTGGTTTAGAATAGAGAAGAAAAGACTAGAGCAATACACACACCTTCTCAGTGTCGAAGTATCTCAGGTATTCAGCATCCAGTTTGACCCAACGTCTCTGGTAGATAAGAGACCTGCACACACACACACACACACACACACACACACATTACATAACACACTTTATTTTATATAGGACAGATTGCTTCAAAAAAGATTTACACTAGTTATGCTGTGCGAAAAAAACTTCCTTTTTTATTACAGATATGCTGAAGGTTTTGTTCTCTTGGACATGTGGGATAGAAACTGCTTTATTCACAAATTGATTTACGCAATATTCAAATTTTGCACAAAAGTTACATTTGCAAATTTGGATGGAAGCATAGATACGCACAAACTCGCACACACACACACACGCGCACTCACTCGCTCACACACACATATACTCACTCACTCGTACACTCACACACACACACCCTCTCCCACATACCCTCTCCCACACACACTCTCCCACAGACTCACTCACACACACCCTCTCCCACAGACTCACTCCCACAGACTCACTCACACAGACTCACTCACACACCCCCCACACACCCCCCACATGCACATACATATTTTTACATTTTCAAAAAACATCATTAGTATGTTTATTAACCTATTTCTCCATGGAGATGCAGGAGATCTCACTATCCTTGTGGGGGCATTTGGTCCTGTCAATGTAATATAAACCTTTACACACACACACACTCACGCACCCTTGAGGAGGATTCTTGTCCAACCAGCCCATTTTAATAACCGGAACGCTCGCGGAGTCGAAGTCTTCTCGAGGAGGCGAAGCACTAACATGACCAGTGAACGGCAGATAGACGCTGTTCTGAGAGCCCGAGATCGAGCCGTAGTCATCAATCCACGAACCCCGTCTGTGTGTGTGAGAGTGTGTGTGTGTGAGTGTGTGAGAGAGAGTGTGAGAGTGTGAGTGAGTGAGTGAGTGTGTGTGTGTGTGTGTGTGTGTGTGGGAGTGTGTGGGAGTGTGAGAGAGTGTGAGAGAGTGTGAGAGAGTGAGTGAGTGAGTGAGTGAGTGAGTGAGTGTGTGTGTGTGTGTGTGTGTGTGTGTGTGTGTGTGTGTGAGTGAGTGAGTGAGTGAGTGAGAGAGAGAATGAGTGAGTGAGAGTGTGTGTGTGAGAGTGTGAGAGAGTGAGTGAGTGTGTGTGAGTGAGTGAGTGAGTGAGTGAGTGAGTGAGTGAGTGAGTGAGTGAGTGAGTGAGAGTGTGTGTGTGAGAGTGTGAGAGAGTGAGTGAGTGTGTGTGAGTGAGTGAGTGAGTGAGTGAGTGAGTGAGTGAGTGAGTGAGTGAGTGAGTGAGTGAGTGAGTGAGTGAGTGTGAGTGAGAGTGTGAGAGAGAGAGAGAGAGAGAGAGAGAGAGAGAGAGAGAGGCAAACTTAATTAAGCAAACATCCATTAAACACACACTCACTTACAGCCGAAAACACAACCCATCAGACCTACACACATGTATTTAATGTTCAATTTCTAAGTTCAGTTGTTACATGATTTCTGTATTATATTCTTTTTATATTATTTATTATTATTACTCTTTATTTATTTTATTATTATTGTTTAATGTTATTATTTTTGCTATATCTAGCCATGAATATATATATATATATATATATATATATATATATATATAAAATATTGTCTTTTTTTATATATATATATATATATATATATATATATATATATATATATATATATATATATATATATATATATAAAATATTGTCTTTTTTTATTTAGTTGTATTATTATTTTCTGGCTTCACAAAACGTTCTATGTTGTTTTAATGCTTTGGCAATACAAAATGTATCTTTTTTTTGTCATGCCAGTAAAGCTTTCTGAACTGAACTGAACTGAGATAAAGAGGGAGAGATGGGAGAAGTCAAGAAAAGAAGGAAGTGTTATATTATTACATTGAACATGAACTTCTCCTATTGCCAAATCCACTAAAGCCTCACAGCAACACGTTTGCAGAACTGCAGGAGAAATCTAAATGCGTCGCTGCATCTGTTAATAGACTCACTTGATGGACACGGACTGGTAACAGCTTGTGTCGTCATCGAGCAGCTCGTCGTCGCTGCACAGGCTGCTGTAACGGGGCTTCGTCACCTTGGGAACCAGCAAGGACGTCTATTGGAGGAAACAGCTGTCAATCACACAGCGACTGTGCTGATTGGACGAATCTGAGGTGTTGAGGAATGCTCATTATTACGCACCTTGTTGGCCATGTCTATGAGTTTAGCGTCTCTGCAGGGCTCGCGGCCGTCATATTCATCTGAACTTTCCCCTGAATCCAACTCTACAGAGCAGAAGAAGACAAAACAAGACATTAACTCATCAAACCAGACACTACACGTGTTTAGAGCCCCAGACTCTTGCAGAATGACTAGAGTAGGTACTGTACACCTCCATCTTTTCTTCCCCTAAATATTATATGTGACCTTGAGGCTTGGACCACAAAACCAGTTACAAGGGTCTTTTTTTTTTAATTGTTATGATAGGACAATATTTGGCCGAGATAAAACTATTAGAAATTTTGGAATCTGAAGGTGCAAAAATAAAAAAAACATTGAGAAAATCTCCTTTAAAGTTGTCCATTTATGTTCATGATTTTGCTGCATTCACTCACAAAAATATGTATTTTTTATATTTACGGTAGGAAATTTACAAAACATGATGTTTACTTAATATCCTACTGTCCGGGGTCACATATTTATTGTAGTATTTTCAGTTTTACAGACAAATAAACAGTACAATCACAGGAAAGGACTAAACAACTACACACACGTGAAACAACAACAACAACAACTAAAAATGAGAATTATGGACCAAATGAGATATAAAAAATATGTAAACTTGTAAATAAGTAAATAATAATAATAGATGCCGCTTAGGCAAATCTGCCGTGAAAACACTGACGAAATTTAAGGAAAGTGACAATTATAAAAGAAAACAATTAGATTTCAAATTGTGTCATCATTGTCTCTTTGACTAATAGTCAAGAAGTGAATTTCAAATCCACCTTATGTTTACAGAGATGTTCAAAATTAGGAAATAATAATAAAAAACGTCATGACACCTATGTACTTTTACCTAAAAATAAAAAAATAAATAAAACATTTTTTGAGGAAAGTAGCAATAATAATAACAATTAGTTTGCCAGGTGTCGTCATTGTAAAAGACTTTCAGATATTCAAATTAGATATTAAAACAGAACAAAAACCATGGGCATGATATTGAAGACAGAGGTTGAAATGCTTCATCTTTAAGTGTTCGTTGCTGTAGCTTTGAGCTCATTTATATGCAAGAATGATATTTTAATGTTGCACTCCAGGACACACACACATTTAAGCCAATCAGATGCTGTGTAGAATGAGAAAGCTCCTCCCCCCTGATCTCAGCTGCCAATCATGTGACGTCAACGAAAGCCTACTGGCTTATTGAGAAACAGAACAAGCCCTTTTAAACATCCTGCAACAACTTCCTGTTTTCAATGAAACAAAAGTTTGGGATCGGTACTATTTTTAATGTTTCTGAAAGAGTCTCTTCTGCTCACCAAAGCTGCATTTATTTGATCAAAAATACAGTAAAACAGTGAAATATTATTATAATGTAAATCAGCTGTTCTCTATGTGAATATAGTAAAGTGTAATTTATTCCTGTGATCAAAGCTGAATGTTCATCATCATTACTCCAGTCTTCAGTGTCACATGATCCTTCAGAAATCACTCTAATATGAGGATCTGATGATCAAGAGACATTTATGATTATTATCAGTGTTGGAAACAGTTCATATTTCTGTGGAAACTAATATTTTATTTTTCAGGATTTTTTGATGAATAGATACTTTTTTGGGGGGGGGAGGGGGGTGTAAAAGAAATCAATACTTTTACTCATCAAGGACACATTAAATTGATCAAAAGTTAAAAACATTTTCAACACTGATAATCCTCATAAAGGTTTCTTCGAATCCTCAAGCCATCAGTGCGCACGTCCCGGACGGGTTCGCCACTCGCTGGGTCCCCCGGGAACATTAGTGTCGTGGTCTGTGCTAGTCTCATCACGCTTCTGCGTTCGGTTGTGTTGGGAGTATCGGGAGCACACGTGTGTGTAAAACTGATGAAGATGTTTTCTTAATTTCAGTTCTTCTATCTGCATGTGTTTTCTTCAGCTGAGCTCTCTGGGCCACCGTACCAGACTAAGAGCTTTATTTGTCATTCTACAAAAGAGTGCAGTGGAATTATATGCGATCCTATTCATGCAAATCAATCTCCCACTTTACAAACAATAATCCTATGTGCAACAAAAAAAAAACATGTCTGCTATGTATCAAACTTTACAAAATAAGTGAGAATGATAAACAGTAAACGGTAATGTGTGTATATATATATATATATAGCTGCTTTGGCTTTACAGCTCTAGAATAGAGTTATAATAGAGTTAGTGAGTGTTAATGTCAGGGTTTAGTGCGGGTCTACTCACTGCTCTTGAGGGGCGGCGGCGGGACGTCTCTTCTCTCTCTCTCTCTCTCTCTCGGTCTGATCCGAGGCGGGACGTCCGGGAGTCGATCCGTGTCCGAGAGATCATCCGCAGGAGAGCTGAGACGAGCACACACAGAGGAGGAAGAGTTATCATCATCATCTTCCTCCGTCAGCTCAGAGGAGAAGCTGCGGAGAACACTGATCAGCCGACTGAACTTCTTCATGCTGGAGCGACAGAGAAGCGCTTGCAGAGAGAGAGAGCGGGAGAGCGTGTCTCCACACGCCTCGCTCTCGTGAGCGCAGAAGCACCTGACACAACAGGTTCATCAGATCCACCTGCACACCTGTGCTGAGCCTCACATGCGTCACTCGCAGCACAACAACACATTTCCAGTGTAATTCCACACATACACATTTGATGATTAATCATTAATCATATGAAATTCCAGGAAAACAAAACTTAAAGGGATAGTTCACCCAAAAATGAAAATTAGCCCATGATTTACTCAACCTCAAGTCAGACGGCCTTTATTAACCCCCTGGAGCCAGTGGAGCACTTTATGATGGACAGATGCACTTTTATGATGGACAGATGCACTTTTATGATGGACAGATGCACTTTTATGATGGACAGATGCACTTTTATGATGGATAGATGCACTTTTATGATGGACAGATGCACTTTTATGATGGACAGATGCACTTTTATGATGGACAGATGCACTTTTATGATGGATAGATGCACTTTTATGATGGACAGATGCACTTTATGATGGACAGATGCACTTTTATGATGGACAGATGAACTTTTATGATGGACAGATGCACTTTTATGATGGACAGATGCACTTTATGATGGACAGATGCACTTTTATGATGGACAGATGCACTTTTATGATGGATAGATGCAC
The DNA here is from genome assembly GCF_964197995.2 of Scardinius erythrophthalmus. NCBI lineage: Eukaryota > Metazoa > Chordata > Actinopteri > Cypriniformes > Leuciscidae > Scardinius > Scardinius erythrophthalmus. The sequence continues at coordinate 1,613,886 of NC_138227.1, forward strand.
TTTTATGATGGACAGATGCACTTTATGATGGACAGATGCACTTTTATGATGGACAGATGAACTTTTATGATGGACAGATGCACTTTTATGATGGACAGATGCACTTTATGATGGACAGATGCACTTTTATGATGGACAGATGCACTTTTATGATGGACAGATGAACTTTTATGATGGACAGATGCACTTTTATGATGGACAGATGCACTTTATGATGGACAGATGCACTTTTATGATGGACAGATGCACTTTTATGATGGACAGATGCACTTTTATGATGGACAGATGCACTTTTATGATGGACAGATGCACTTTTATGATGGATAGATGCACTTTTATGATGGACAGATGCACTTTATGATGGACAGATGCACTTTTATGATGGACAGATGCACTTTTATGATGGACAGATGCACTTTTATGATGGACAGATGCACTTTTATGATGGATAGATGCACTTTTATGATGGACAGATGCACTTTTATGATGGACAGATGCACTTTTATGATAGATAGATGCACTTTTATGATGGACAGATGAACTTTTATGATGGACAGATGCACTTTTATGATGGACAGATGCACTTTTATGATGATATATGCACTTTTATGATGATATATGCACTTTTATGATGGATAGATGCACTTTTATGATGACAGATGCACTTTTATGATGGACAGATGCACTTTTATGATGATATATGCACTTTTATGATGATATATGCACTTTTATGATGGATAGATGCACTTTTATGATGACAGATGCACTTTTATGATGGACAGATGCACTTTTATGATGACAGATGCACTTTTATGATGGACAGATGCACTTTTATGATGATATATGCACTTTTATGATGATATATGCACTTTTATGATGGATAGATGCACTTTTATGATGACAGATGAACTTTTATGATGGACAGATGCACTTTTATGATGGATAGATGCACTTTTATGATGACAGATGAACTTTTATGATGGACAGATGCACTTTTATGATGGACAGATGCACTTTTATGATGGATAGATGAACTTTTATCATGGACAGATGCACTTTTATGATGGACAGATGCACTTTTATGATGGACAGATGCACTTTTATGATGATATATGCACTTTTATGATGATATATGCACTTTTATGATGACAGATGCACTTTTATGATGGATAGATGCACTTTTATGGACTTCAAAACAGAAACGGCCATTCACTGCCATTATAAAGCTTGGAAGAGCCAGGACATTGGCTCTTCCAATGCCAATACATTTAACATAACTCCGATTGTATCCTTCTGAGAGAAGAAAGTCATATCCTGAGTAAAAAAATGGGCTAATTTTAATTTTTGGGTGAACAATCCCTTAAGGCACAGTTTCATGATAGATTATCATGACAGAATATGCTAATCAATGACTAGAAGATAGTTAACTCCACATCTGCTACATAAATTCATCAAAACAATAAAGCCGTAACTTGATGACGCTGTGAATGAGCAAGGAATCATGGGAGTTGTAGTCTTCACCTCCACAGTCGATGGAAAGCAATCCGACGGGATTCAGGCAGAAACCATGTTCATGGATGAGCGAATGTATTAAAGTTTTACTCCTGTTATGCTTATATGCTGCTGCCACTCTTTTAACTTTGTTGTTTATGTTTGTTTTATAATTAAAGTTGTCGTCTCCTTCCTCCCTGAACTTTGTTACAGTTGCATTATCAATTAAATTTACGTTATTTTATTTCATTCTAATGAAATAGCCGCAAGTGCTGAATTAATACTCACTTTATTTGACTAATTAAAATTGTGGGGTAACACAGTGTTGTTTTACTCGCTCAGAAAGTTCTGTTATATCGTTACTCTACTTGTTGCACACAGCTAGATCGATATTAGAATATGATATTATTAATAAAAGATTGATGACTTCTGTTGCTAAATGGCATGCAATTAATTTTAAAATCTATTGTTTCGTCTATCTATCTATTCTATCCATCTATCTATCTATCTATCTATCTATCTATTCTATCTATTATGTGTAGCATATGTGATGTTTGTTCATATGAGAGTAAAAGCCTAAATTAAATCCGTTCATCATATAAAGCGATAATATCTGATATCTCTTCACACAACTTGCTTGAATCATAGTGACACATTTATGGATCTTCAAAATGTTGGTTACATGGACAGAAACCTCTTGGAATTCATTATAAACATCTTAATTTGTGTGTCGAAGATGAATGAAAGTCTTATGGGTTTGGAACGACATGAGTAAATGATGACAATACTATACACACACACACACACACACACACACACACACAAGTTATATACACACAACACGCCACAAAGAAGTGTTCTGTGTAAAAGAGGGTAGGCTTGGGCACGTTGTGACCGTCATCTGGCATTCACCCTACACTTACAGGCATTAGAGGAAATCACAGGTTTATTTCGGTATCTGAACAGCATTTGTTTCAAGGTTTATCAAACAATGAAGTTTCCTGTGACCCGACAGAACAACTGACCGACAAAAGAAAGAAAGAGAGAGAGAGAGAGAGAGAGAGAGAGAGAGAGAGAGAGAGAGAGAGAGAGAGAGAGAGAGAGAGAGAGAGAGAGAGAGAGAGGGATGGAGAGAGAGAGAGAGAGAGAGAGAGAGAGAGAGAGAGAGAGAGAGAGAGAGAGAGAGAGAGAGAGAGAGAGAGAGAGAGAGAGAGAGAGAGAGAGATTTTAAAAAACAAAACATCTGCAAAAGTTATGAATGAACCCTTGACTTGACCTTCAGCTCTGACTGAGTTCTGCTCGTTCTGAAACTCTCCGCCGACTCAGGGAAGAAAAGACCTCAGGAAAATCCAGAGAGTTGAAATCAATGACCAAATAACCGAAGACCAGCAAAAGGAACGCTGAAGAGACTCATTCAGACTGATCCGTTCTGCTTTCACATCCTCAAACCAGCCAACAACTTAATTTAATCATCAACAAAAACTGAAAGATTTCTTTCAAAATATTACTCCATTCTCGCATTCCTGGACTTTCTGGATCAACCATAAATATATATTTCCGTACAAATGATGATTCATCTTAAGAGGACAATAACAAGACATATAATTAGCCAAATGCATGTACTCTTTAACTGTTGGACGTTACAGGATCTTCAGGGCTAGAGAATCCGTCCATTCATGCCGAGTCAGCTTTATTTACCTAGTGCTTTCAACACAGCTCGTTTCAAAGCAGCTCTACAGTGATAAGTAGCGTTGTGACAGTACCAATACTAGTCAAACTTCATTGTTCTTGCAGGGTTTTTTTCTGCATTTGAAATATTTTGAATGAAATCAGTCTTTGGCAAAGATGTATGTGATCATCTGAGGTGACGATCTGCAGGTTGAGCGAATGAACTCAAGGACCAATCAGATGCGTTTCATTCAGTCCGAATCAGAAGCACAGGCCAGTTTTTGTTCAGCATCAGTTCTGCGAAACCTAAGGCAAACGGAGCTGATTCTGACTCACTTAAAGGTGTGGTTGATTATGATGTCACTTTTCTAACTTTAGTTAGTGTGTAATGTTGCTGATTGAGCATAAACAGCATCTGCAAAGTTACAACTCAGAGTCCAAAGCAAAGGGAGATTTTTTCTTTTACCGAAATCTCTTTATAAGGACTACAACAAACGGCTGGTAGGGACTACATGAGCTCCTCCCGGGTTAGTGACATCACCAACCCTAGAATTTACATAAACCCCGCCCCCGGGAACAAATATAGATTATCAAGACAGAATATGCTAATCACTGACTAGAAGATAACTACACATAAGCAACATAAATTCATAAATCAAGTTCTTGAAGCTCCGCCCACTGTGCCGGGAGCAGCAGCTCATTTGCATTTAAAGGGACACACACAAAAACGCTGCGTTTTTGCTCACCTTTAAAAAGTGACTATTTTAACATGCGATATACAAATATCTGTGGGGCATTTTGAGCTAAACTTCACACATGCACACTCTGGGGACATCAGAGACATATTTTACATCTTGTGAAAAGGGCGTTATACCACCAATGTAAAAGCCTCTGTTTGGCCGTTGAGTTCATGCCCCGGTATATGAGCACACGTCACTCCTCTCCTCACTATATTGCACTGGTTGCCAGTTGCCACTGCTGAACGGCTGAAGACGCTTCTTTTTCGGCAGTAACATCCGTTAATACTAACACTTTCTCTTCTATTCTATCTATTCTATGTACGGTGTTAGAATACACTGGGAGGGGTCATAGCACTTGCATATTGTTGTCCTACTGTTAGTTTAACTGCTTCTACTGTTCTCATATAAACGCGTCTGCTGAATGAAACAATGTAAATGTAAACATGAAGTACAGGTACTTTTGACAGCCCTAATGCAAAGTTCAGCAAATGCTGCAGTGAGGCGTCTCTAAAAAAGGCAGTAGTGTGATTACTCAGCATGTGACAGCAGCTGCTTCCATACAAACATCCTTTTATAGATCGCAGACTGACCGAGATGACTGAAGTTTCACTAGTTCACATGTCATTGTGAAAACAGACACCGCTGCATTCTGGGAGTTTGACCTTCAACCCACCAGAGCCTGTGACAAAGCCCTTCCATCTCATCTGATGGTTTAGATCTTATGGATTAAAATCACTGAAAATGGCCTGGATATTATAACGACAACAATCTACCAATATAAAGTACACTTCAAGAGGTCATACGTTTGAAAATTAAAAAAGAAATGTAAATTTTTTTTTTATTAAGTTTGTTCTGCTCACCAAGGCTGCATTTATTTAATCAGAAATACAGTGATACAAACTGTTTTCTATTTGTATTTATTTCAAAATATAGTCAGTTTATTGTTGTGATGGCAAAGCTGACTTTTCAGAATTTTCCTTCTTTTTTACATTTTTCATGGGTTTTAGATGTTTGATTGATCACAGGAATAAATTACACTTTACTATATAGAAAACAGCTGATTTACATTGGAATAATATTTCACAGCAGTTTTATACTTTCCAGATAAAATTAAAATTTTGACTTGAGATCATTTTTATTTTTATAGAAAAGAATAATTCTCATTGGTTCTTTTTAGAGTTGAAAATCAACGGATTAACAAAACAGATTAAAGTTTCAATCCTATTAACACAACCTACTGTTCCTGCACTTTAAGTGACGAATACGTGAAAGAAACTATCAATGTGAATTCAAAATTATTATCATTTTTTTGGATAAATAACACTCTTTTTGTGAATGATTCATAAGCGCACATTATTCTACAAGACATTATGTATAATCTTTCATTAAAACAACTCTAAAACAAATGATGTGCACAAATATATCCTAACCCGACCGTATCACAGCCTAAAATATCAAATTAAACCAGTTGTTAGGAACTGCACAACTGAGATTCTGTACAAAGTGATTCATGCATCTAAATGTTTTTTACAATATACAAACGGTTTAAGTCCGGAAAACATGACGCTAATGGATCATTACAGTATATTGTCGGATTAATTCAAAATAATAATAAAAAACGCCTTGTGTTAAAGACGACTAGTGAGAACATCACTTGACCAAAGAAAATGCCAATCAATGAATAATCAGACGTCTTAAAAGTGTGTCCAACCAGATCAATTAATGAACAGACAATTAACTGGCCAATATTTGGCATTTTGATGTTTTCAGCCTCAACCATTGCTATAAAAACCCACATCAATCAATCAATACTAGCTAACTAACTTACTAATGTAAACCCACCTCGCGGTGCAACAGACCAGAGGAGTTTCTAATGAGTTTTTAAAGGCAGGTCAAACTCAAAAACACGACGCTAATGGAGTTTCCATGGATCATTACAGTATGTGGACGGATTCATTTAAAATAAAGATGACTAATGAGAACATGCCAATGAACAATCAAACGTCTTAAAAGTGCGTCCAACCAGATCAGTTATAGATTAACTGGTCAATTAACTGGTCAATATTTGGCATTTAGAAGTATTCAGCATCAACCACTGCTGTAAAACCCACATCAATCAATTGCCCAACACTAATATCTAACTAGCCTAACTACTGGCAGCGCAACAGAACAACCCTTGATGAACTCGACCCTGAGTTTCTGACGTGTTTTTAAAGGCCGGTCGATCTCATGCTGCTTTATACTGATGCTCATCAAACAAACCTTCATCTGAAACGAGCAAACCAACATCACAGAGCGTGAAAGCAGAGAACGGGTCAGTCGCGTTCCCTCGCTAAACGCCCAGAAGTGAACTAGTGGTCAACCGCGACCACGGAGATCAGTAGGAAGTTACTGATGATGACTGATAGTTTTAGTGCAAGAAAAGTGCGTTTATACCTGTGAAACGTTCACACACACACACAGATAAAGAAACGACATGAGCACACACCATGAGAAAGACAAACCTGCGGTTTTACAGTGCTCAGAAACACTGCCATCGGAAGTGAACGTGAGGCTCTGAAGAGGATCACACACACTGCACTCACAACAAAACACAACATCAGGGCACTAACGACATCTACACAACACACAGAAATCAAGGAATGACAGCAATACACACACACACACACACCCAGAACAGTGATCCTCATCATCAGCACAACAAACACTCACTTCCACATTGAACTTACGTGCTCAAACATGCCAAATAAGGCCATCACAGTCGGCAGAATCCCGCTCTACAGTGATAAACCAGGAGATAGGGTCCCGTAAACCAGTGTGAGGACCCGAGAGAGTCGGAGAACCCCGTGGAGAACGAGCGAGCCGACCACACAGAGAACAGACGGAAGTGGAAAACACTTTTAGACGCGAGTCTCTGAGCTGAGACCTTCACAAAAACTGAAAAAACAAAGAGCTTCCTGAATTCTGCCTCCCGTTTCGCATGCTCACAGACACGCTTGCACCACACGCTCACATGCAGAAACACAGATCACACACACCAACCCTGCATTCATGGGGGTTTCTGCATTGTGGCATTATTCATTACTAAATTCTCATTATTGAAGTGGGGGAAAAAAACATTGTTTTTAAGCGTAATGTGAAAAATATGATCTAATATTTGAATTGTAAAGCATTCAAATGTCATGCATCGTTATTACAGCAATCTTTATTGGTAATTAAGTAAATTTTACTTATATATTATATTATATACACAATAATAAAAATACTAATGAGCATTATTAAGAAACAAACTCAAAAGTAAAACATTTACAAGCATTAATAAGAATGATATTTTTGAATTCATGCGAGTCTTTAAATCATTATTACAGCGATCTAAAAGTTATAAAAGTAAATTGTACATGTATATTTAGGCTATATATAAAAATAATGAAAATGCATTATTGATAAAACAAACTCCAAAGTAAAACATTTACGTGCATTAATAAGAATGAGTTTTTTTCAACTTGAGAACTTAATTGCCGTGGAAATAATGTCTGACGAGACTTCTCAGAAATGGGGATCTAAAGCCACAGTTTCTCAAGGATATGAATCACAGGCTGACTTTGACTAGTGGAAAGCCACTAAAACTCGTTTCTTGTGGGATACAGCTGCAGAAGTGCTCTCGCGTGGCATTGTGGGTCAGCAGCTTCTGGTTAGAGGAACCCACACACGGACTGATGAGGAGAGAAGTGCTGCCATCTAGTGCTGGCGTGCAGAAACACTTCTGAACAAGACAACACCCAACATGTTCTACACTCCAAAACTGAGGATCAATCAGACCTGCGATCAAAAACAGGTAAAGCTGGTCAAATCCAGTATTTAGGCAGGGGTGTGTGATACTGACAAAAAGTTATATCTCAATATTTTCTGGGATTTCGCCGATAACGATGATCAGACAATATTTTGCTGAGTGTGTTATTGGCATGTTTAGGCAGTGACAGAAATTAAATGTAAAGCGGTGGTATAATGCCCTTTTCACAAGATGTACAATAAGTGTGTGTGTCTGTGTGTGAAGTTTTAGCTCAAACTTGTGTTAAAGTTAACACTTTTTGAGGGTGAGCAAAAACGCAGCGTTTAGTGTGTGTTCCTTTAAATACAAATGAGCTGCTGCTCCCGGCACAGGGGGCGGAGCTACAACAGCGTGCACTCACACAGACACGCACTGAACATTTCACAAACTTTAGCCTTTTATGATCAAACCGGAGTCAGACAATGATGGAGAGACTCAAGAAGAAGTGACAACATGTAGACAACATTTCTGAAGGGTTAGTTGATGAAGTTATGTAGTTTATGTATAGTTATCTTCTAGTCATTGATTAGCATATTCTGTCTTGATAATCTATAAATCGCGATCCAGGGGGCGGGGTTTATGTCAATTTTAGTTTGTACATTTGTTACAGGGAAAAAACGTTTAAATATGTAATTTTGGTGATCAAAGATGAGTTTTAAAGGATAAAATTATTAACTACTGGGGGACTTTAAGTTACAAAATAGTGGCATGGTTTCCAAGTTATACATTATACTAGATATATAAACACTGGGTGCAGTTTCTGTGAACACCACAGGGTGGCGCTCTCACCATCACAATACAAGAGTGTGTGATGATGTTGGTCTGAATCACAATAACCGAACACACTCCCACTGCCTGGAAGAACACGTCATTTCCCAGCGCTGACTCGTTTCCACTGGTCTGTTTGACCCTTGTGATGGTCTACGGGTCACATGACTCAATGACCTCCAGTCACAGGAAACACAAACACTAGATTGTGCAAATGCATTGAGTAAAAGCATTCAGAGTCATGAGTGCTCACAATGATACTACTCTCACTGTTCCTGCAGAATCTGGGAAATGTGCATTGCAGTATAAACACACTGTGTGAGGTGCTGTATCCCACAATGCACTGCACTCAATGAATAAACTGCAATTTGACACACTGCTCACACTATTTAAACTACAAATTGGCTTAGAATAGTGTGTAATATGTGAATAGGGGCGCTCCTCAGGTCATTCACTCGTCCGAGTGAAAATGTGCTTTTTTTAATGTAATTTTTTTATAAATGTGTTTGATTGTGGCGCAACAGCGATCAAAACTGCAAAATGGCTCATAATCCGTTTGTCCCAGACTCAAGTGTCTTATATCATTGGAAAGCAAAACTCAAGACGAACTTAACGTATATCTCCGATTTTATTTCCGGCATGCACATTTTTCCGCCATTTCGAATTTTGTCAAAAAACTACTTCTGTGAACTAGCCCTAAGTTTTTCGCCCGATCGGAACCAAACCAGTGCAGTACAAATCTCTGAACTCTCTAGATCAATAATTATCAAAAAAAAAGAAGTTTAACTTCCCTTTGGATAGCTATAACAGGGTCATTTAGAAATGGGCGTGGCAAAACATCCTCAAAAGCCTATAACTCCTAAACGACAACTTAAGACGTTATGAACACAAGTGGGCACATACGACATTTGTGATCCTGGACAACACAACCAGTCAGATGGGTTAATTTTTTTTAAATTGAGATTTTTGCATAATCTGAAAGCTGAATATATAAGCTTTCCATTAATGTATGGTTTGTTAGGATAGGACAATATTTGGCAGAGATTCAACTATTTGAAAATCTGGAATCTGAGGGTCCAAAAAAAAACGAAACATTGAGAAAATCTCCTTAAAGTTGTCAATTTATGTTGGCGATTGTGCTGCATTTACTAACATAAATGTTGTATTTATTTACGGTAGGAAAATCTCTTCATGGGACATGATCTTTACCTCATATCCTAATGATTTTTGGCATAAAAGAAAAATCGATAATTTTGACCCATACAATGTATTGTTGGCTACTGCCACAGATATACAAGCGTGCAAACTTTGATGGATATCGGACCATAGGTGGCGCTATAACTGTTAAAAAGCTTTTAAACCCATCGCTCTGTCTCTATTCACCTTATTTTCGAACGCGGAAGTAAACATGGGTCCAATATCCGGTTTTTGTGCGGCACTTCCGTTTCCTCACTTCCCTGGGCTAAATAACGATATCGATCGCGAAGGATTATGCAGAGTTGACAGAAAAATGTTACACATGCGTAGCAGATGAATACTACAAAGAACTAAAGCCCCGCCTCACTCAGTTAGGGTACCGGACCTGGTTGAAAACACTCATGCATCTAGCTGGCAGAGTGCCAAAACTTAGCCGGTGTCGTGCCGAAAAGTGATGGTCCGCCGAAAATTTATTGCGCACAGTCTCTTTACGTCTACAGCTGGACCAAACAGACTTAACGTGCAAATAACCATCAGTTTATGTCCGTGGTAATAGCAAAGGTATGTCTGTGTGATACTTTAACATTTCTTTTAACATAATAATAACAATTGTGGCCAAGTAAGTGTTTGCAGTTTATAGCTTAATCAGGTATGACATTTACATGATTATAGGAAATAATAGAAGTCTGTTGTTGCCGATGGAATACGTGTTTGTATTTGGAAAACAGACTGTAGCCAATAGCATGACTTTCTGCTGAGCTAGATAAAAAATAAAGACATTTTCTCTTTTGCAATTATCCTTATGACTCTGCATTATTTTACCTGCTGTGTACCAACCAATCCAGCCCTTTTTACCTGTTAAAATACCTTTAAATGTTGAAAACAACCCATAAAATGCAGTATTCTACTTAAAACAAAATGATTGAAGCCTCTACTTATTGCAATAAATAATGCAATCAATTTTCGGCAGACCATCACTTTTCGGCACGACACCGGCGCCTTCAGCACCGCCCTAAACACAGTCGAGCCAACGCTGGACTAATATATCTATGGAGGTATTTTGTCATGTCAAATGTATTAATAATGCCATCAGAATGCAACCAAAGCATAGGATAGCAATAAGTAGATGGCTATAAATAATTGTAAATCATACAAAATAAATGCCATGATCATGCCATTATGCCATGATCACTAGATTTTATACAGGGGTTACTATAATGATTTTGTTTCTCCTTGGAGTTTTTATCATGTAGTTTTTTATTGAGACTTCATAGCCCAGCCACTTTTCTGGTATCGGGTGGTCTTCTGTGGGTGCTCACGAAATGAAAAGAACAAACATACGGTCGTTTCGATGGTTTCTTCAAATGTAAAGCTTTTAACCACAGGCGAAGGGATTCCTCAGGCCGGCGACACACTGGCTGCGTGGCGTGTCCTTTTTTATTTCGGCTTTATTTTCGTTCTAACCTGTTATATGTTAACAGGTTAGAACAGGTTAGAACCATAGACAGTAAAAAAAGACGCGCGTCTCACAGGCGCGGAAAACGCGTGCATGCTATAAATAGAATCAACGCCTATTTTTCACGCGACACGCAAGCGTTTTGGAAGCGTTTCCAGGCAAAATAGAATAGGAAAATATGTTTGTATTTCATTTTGACATGAATACATATTAATAAATGACATTTTGATGTTTGAAAGTTTAGGTTTTGACAAATACAGATCTAAATGCAATGGAAAAAAAGTTCTAATATTGCACCTGTCAATACAGAACGAAATATTCTGTAGCCTATTTTGCCGTCAATACTGCCGACGTTGTCTTTGCTGCTATATATTTATGTTTAACATTAAGTAAAGGCCTTCCACAACTCTCTCCCCATTATGTTGAATTTAATCACCAATGAATGAGGCTTATCATATGTCACCTAGCAGTGCCGCGTCAGACACGTTTCTGGTGTGCAAAGACATGTAAAACGCCACGCAGTCTGTCTCTGGTCGTAGGGCGCCTGATAATTAAAATGTCAATGATTTCGATGATTAAAACACTCCTGCTCCAAGTAAACCTTTATTTTGTACCAGTTATTATGACAACCTCTAACTGCACAAACAATCCCGGTCTTCCTCGAAGCCATAAAGATGAGTTAGTTCTTACGAACACTTGTTTAATTAACCGCTATGGTGAAAAGTGAGTTAGCGCGCCAGTGACCGGAAGTGCCTGACCGGAAGTCTCGCACAAAATACCGTCAACTGGCTGCGCCCGTATTTCCGTTAAAAATAAGGTGAATAGTGAGCAGTACACATACTAAAGCAGCTCGCTACACCAAACAAAGTGTGTGTTGTACCTGAAAACGGGAGGGCTTCCGGTCGACATGCTTCTGGGATTTGTAGTCCTGGAGCACACGGACACACGAGGAGGAGGAACGGGGGGGGGTCTGTACGGCACCGGCGCCGGCTCGTCTTTAGGCTCTTTAGAGACACCCACGGCGTAGCTCTTCGGAGGAAGAGGAGGAGCGCCCGCTTCTCCCTGAGAGGAAGATGAACACTGCTCATACAGGTGGAAGCGCTCCGAAGACGAGGAAGAAGAAGAGGAGGAGGATGTAGGGGACTGAGGGGAGTGTTTGCTCTCGCTCTTCTGGAGTTGCTGCGCCGGCCCTTTAAGAGGAAGGTGTTGTGGGCGTGGCCTCGGAGTTGGGATGGGCGTGGCTCGTTCAGGTGTTTCCGTGATTACGGAGCCAGGAGTGAAGGGAACGGGAGGTCGATTAGGCATGAGACGAGGCGGGACGGGAGGCAAACGCTTGTTTTCCGTTACGAATTTCGTTCTTTCTCTGGCGACGGGTCTGTCGTCCTCTCGCTCCTCGTCGTCCTCCATCTCGGTGTCCGATGGGAAGATTTTGCGGAGACTCCCGAGGATCCGCTTTCTGTGGCCGGGAAGAGCCACGCCCATTCGCTGAAGCTTCGCAGAGGATAAATCCTGGCATTCCCACAGCGTTCCCAGCCCCCACTCCTGGAAGGCGGAGATGTACTGGTCGAGCCGGAGGTGGTTCAGCCACTCCGACACAAGCTGGGATCCTTCCAGCGGGACCGAGGACATGACGGGAACGCCCACAAACCCTCTGGGATGAGGCAGAACTACACGCTTAGGGAGTCATCGGGACTGGGGAAAGAGGGAGAAGAGATTAATAATCAATACAGGGTTCGTACAGATACTGTTAAATGAAATTCAAGGAGTTTTCAAGCACTACTTTTTTGGTTTTGAAGGATTACAATCAACAATCAAACAATATATTATCTTTTAAATTCTAAAAAAGGTAAATAGACAAATAAAAAAAAAATAGTACACATAAAGTTCAGCACATGCAATGGATGTGGTAACTTTAGCCATATTGAACAACTTTGCCTCAAGAACCACTGCTGTCAATCAAATTGTTCAATAAATATTCACAATTATATAAAAAACCTGCTTCTGTGAACTAGTCCTAGGTTTCTCGCCCGATCGGAACCAAACCAGTGCAGTACAACTCTCTGGACTCTCTAGATCAATAATTATCAAAAAAAAAGTGTAACTTCCCCCTTTGGATAGCTATAACAGGGTCATTTAGAAAATGGGCGTGGCAAAACATACTCAAATCTTACGAGTTATTAACCTTTAAGATTTATGGCCTTGATTTTCTTGCAGTTTTAGAATAAAATGTGATTTTGAAAATATATATAAATTGAAAATAGTATTTTTGTGCATTTTTCATAACAATATACTTAAAATTACTTTATACAATAGTACACTTAAAGTTACTTTAAGTTCACCTTTTAACCTTTAAGATTAATGGCTTTGATTTTCGTGCATTTTTATAGTAAAATAAAAAAAATATATAGCCTATTTCATATAAAAATTGAAAATAGTATTTTTGTGCATTTTTCATAACAATACACGTAAAATTCTGTCACTTTAAGTTCACTTTTTTAAACTTTTTTCACTTCAGCAATAATCTGCCTAATGTCGTCTCTGAAGAGATCAAACGTCAGTCTGTCGCTCTGAAGCGTTCGAGATTCACCAGTTTAAGCTGGAAATGTCATTTTCAGGTCTATGCTCAAAAAGTGAATAAATGGGTTATAAATACAGCGCAAACATAATTTAGTATCATAAAATCTCCTAAAAATACAAAATATTAAATAAAAAACATTATCAAACTAAAATATAGGCTAGTACATTCATTTAATTGACAAAAAAAAAAAACGGTAATTTTTTACCTACAGGCGAAGAGCACCAGAGGGTTAAAAGGATACTATGACAAAAATGTCGCTTTCCTTATAAAACTTGAATTTCTCTTCTTTAAATATATGATTGACCTGAAGAATGAAATCTGTATCACATACTTGAATAATGATATGAGCAATATCACGCTCATAGCCATGCGAAATGGCCCTATATCAATATCCGACGGTTGTTTTATCAACTAAATGAAACACTATTGTCTAATATAGCCTATCGTCGTCCACTAATTCTAGCACTTCTCAAGTATGGCTGTTTTCAAGGGTTTTCCAAGACTTACATTTCAAAGTGTCAAATTCAAGTTCAAGATCCCTGTCAATAATATCATCGCTAATGATAAACTGTGTGTGTGTAGCACGAGTGCGTCTGCATCTCTCAGTGAAACTGAGCCTGCATGCTTGACATTTACTGCATTTCTTCCTCATATTTTCATTGCATGTGGTGGGAAATGACACACAGAGTTCCTGCACGAGAAACAGAACCTCAGGCGTCCCAGAAACACCGACTCGGGCACATTCAGATGCCAGTCATTCAGCAGATGCCTTTACAAATGAGGAACACCACCAGCCATCCGTCACACAAGAGCAATAACACTCTCAGTCATTAACATTCACAAGTCTCAACAGCAAGGAGGACTCTATGAAATTCATTCGTTTTAATTACTCACTACGGAATTCATTCGGCATCTTAATTAAAACGTCAATTTAACAACTGAATAACTTATTAAAATATTAACCATTATATAGTGCACTATGAAATACGTTTGATTTCATTAGAAATTCTGCGTTTTCTGGATTCAGTTTTTATTTTTTAATCCAAATTTATTATCAAAAGCAGTGTGAAACGATGAATGCATACAACTTTAACACGCTAAATTAATATAATTCATTAACAATAATGAATCTTTTAAAATGTAATCAAGTTGATTTTTTAAAAACTTTCATTTTATAGCTGAACATCCTAATAAAGTTACACTGCCCAGATGCCGAACACCACCAGTAAATGTACTCACTAGATTCCCCACTTCAGCTCCAGTGTGGCAGTAGTTGCGTTTGAGCCCTGCTCATTTATTCGCCTTTGATTTTGTCTAATTCTGCAGTAAAACACACAGAGACAAAATCTAATATCAATGCCCACATCATAAAGACACAGCATTTCAGAAAAAAAGCTAATTTCCTGTTTGTAATTTCCTTTTCCTGCTCAGATAAGATCATTTTTCCAGTCGAGTTTATGATCAGTCAGATGAGCCACAGATATCTGCTGTGCGATATGAGCGCTACACGTGTCCCTATTATATCTCCTTTCACATAGTGTGTAATAGAGATGTTTGTGGATGTAAAAGCTCTGCAACGTTTCAAAGATCAAACTCTGCTCAACCTGCGTATATGTTTGTTACTCATTAGCATAATGCCAGCCTGTGGTCTTGATTGGCTGAGCAGCGTCTCTTAGCCCCGCCCTCAAACACTGTAGTGTATTTTTTGTCCAATTTCACCATTTTGAAGTGAAAATATATCATGTTATTCATTTGATGCAATTCGTAACGTACGTCAATGTGACAAGAGAAGAAACATTAACGAAGCCATTTTCATCATATTAGGAGTGACACTTTACAGTAAGGTTCATTAGTTAACATTAATTAACTACAGTAGTGAACATGAACTAAGAATAAACAACACTACTTCAGCATTTATTCATCTTAGTTAATATTAGTTTCAACGTTTACTAATGCATTATTAAAATCAAAGGTTGTATTAGTTAACATTAGTTAATGCACTGTGAACTAACATGGACAGCTGGATTATTATTAACTAACACGTTAAATAAATACTGTAACTCATTGTTAGTTCATGTTATAGTTAATGAACCTTATTGTAAAGTGTTACCGGCGTAACATTAATAAGCAATGTTCACATATAGTGAGTGAATAACAACAATATTATTGATTAATAAAACCTACGTAACATCAGTTCGGCCTAGCTCACACTGATCCGCTGTGTTTGAGCTGTCACACACGACATGCTGAAGCCGTGCGACGCAGACGCTGACCGTCCGTATCGATCTGATGAAGTCGGGGTAGCGCAGGTGCTGTTCACGAAACCCTGGTGAATCATGTTCAGCCGAAGCACTTCCTCTGCACAGTCTTATTAGCAGGAACCAGGAACTATATGAAGATATTCATCACATATCAAACTAAACTTAGCACTGGTCTCGCAGCTCTGAGGGCTGAGTGTGTTCTGCACAGGTATGATCTCATTCAGTCCTCATATATTAGGAAATATATATATATTAATATATTAAAACAGTTTCAGCATTTTAACTGTCACACACACACACACACACACACACACACACACACACTAACACACTCTCTCACACACACACACACGCACACGCACACACACACACACACGCGCACGCTTGCACACACACACACACACACACACACACACACACACACACACACACACACACACACACACACATTTTGTATTACTTCCTCATTTAAAAATATCATTTACCAGGAAGAGCATCTATTAAATGCAAACAAACACTTGAGTGAAATGGCAGGGTGTGTGTGTGTGTGTGTGTGTGTGTGTGTGTGTGTGTGTGTGTGTGTGTGTGTGTGTGTGTGTGTGTGTGTGTGCAAGCGTGCGCGTGTGTGTGTGTGCGTGTGCGTGTGTGTGTGTGTGTGTGTGTGTGAGAGTGTGTTAGTGTGTGTGTGTGTGTGTGTGTGTGTGTGTGTGTGTGTGTGTGTGTGTGTGTGTGTGTGTGTGTGTGTGTGTGTGTGTGTGTGTGTGTGTGTGTGTGTGTGTGTGAGAGAGAGAGAGAGAGAGAGAGAGAGAGAGAGAGAGAGAGAGAGAGAGAGAGAGAGAGAGAGAGAGAGAGAGTGAGTGTGTGTGTGTGTGTGTGTGTGTGTGTGTGTGTGTGTGTGTGTGTGTGTGTGTGTGTGTGTGTGTGTGTGTGTGTGAGATGTCAGGCTCTGAGGAAAGAGATCTTCTCAGACGTACAGTAAACACACACTCCTCAGCACATTCTCACCGGAGGAAAACTAAACAATCCACATTCATGACTGGATCTTCAGGTCACACGC
Source organism: Scardinius erythrophthalmus (assembly GCF_964197995.2). Classification (NCBI taxonomy): domain Eukaryota; kingdom Metazoa; phylum Chordata; class Actinopteri; order Cypriniformes; family Leuciscidae; genus Scardinius; species Scardinius erythrophthalmus. The sequence goes on from NC_138227.1 coordinate 1,630,931, forward strand.
GTTTGCAGAAACACCATGAACATGAGCACACACACACACACACACACACACACACACACACACACACACACACACACACACAAGAGCAGCTCATCTGAAAACATCAGGAATATAAAGCGCTGTCTGCATCCCCAGACTGGACTTATTGTGACTTTAGTAATAGTAGAGAAACGAACACGAGACTGAATCTGGCCGTCTCTACAGTCTCTGAACACCTGTGGGCGCTTCACTCACACCTGTGACCCTGGACCACAACACCACTCAAAAACTGAGATCTATACATCATCTGAGCGCTGGATAAATAAGCTTAACACTGATGTACGGTGTGTTAGGATAGGACAATATTTGTCCGAGATACTATTGAAAATCTGGAATCTGAGGGTCGAAATAATAGAAAATCTCCTTTATAGTTGTGCATATGTTGGCGATTGTGCTGCATTCACTCACAGAAACACATGTTTCATATATTTACGGTAGGAAATTTACTAAATATCCTCATGGGACATGATCTTTACTTAATATCCTCATGATTTTTGCCATAAAAGAAAAATCTATAATCTTGACCCATACAGTGTATTGTTGGCTATTGCCACAGATAAACCCGTGCGGCTCGAGACTGGGTTTGTGCACTCTCAGAAAAAAAGGTACAAAAGCTGTCACTGGGACAGTACCCTTAATTTAGGTACTAATATGTACACTTTTGGAACTAATATGTACACTTTTTTTGGTACCAATATGTACCTTTGAGGGACTAATATGCACTCTTTAGGTACAAAAGTGTACCTTTTGAAAAGGTACCGCCACAGTGACAGCTTTTGTACCTTTTTTTCTGAGAGTGTGGTCCAGGGTCACACATGTGACTAAAAATAGATATTTCGACAAGTTCCTCCAATCCTGTATGAATGCTCTTCTGCTGAAACTAAAGACATCTTGAGGAATATGGGTCACCAACACATCTGATTGGACCCCACTGACTTCCATAGTGTTTTTTTCATACTACTAGGTACCTAAAGTCTTTACTAAACTACTAAAACACACTAAAATACAATATTAAAATAAACTAAATCGTTTCCCGAGCGCCACTAATGATCCTGAACTGCACAGTCGCTGGCCTCTCGCTGTAGTTCAGCTGAGCGAGAGCGAGACGTGCTGAGTGAGAAGTGAAACATCCGGAGTGTGACGGACGGTGAGGTCACGTAAAGCGCTGAAGTTTTCAAATCCTCACTAAAGCTGACACACACACACACACAACGCTCATGACTCACACCTCTGCATCTGACTGATGGTCATGCTCAGCCTATGACCTTTGACCTGTGAGTGTATCAAACAGTTGCCTCTGTGTCTAGTCTATCAATGTCTTAAGGGGATAGTTCACTCACAAACAGGGCGACGGTATAAAAACGTTAGAGACTTTGCAGTATGTAAATATACACCGCACTACTAACACTTTAGAGTGATGAAATGAGACAATAAAGAGCATTAAGAGCAGTGAAAAACAACTCGATGTCGTGAATCCAGCTCTCTTTCACGTCTTATTGCGCTTTAATGTTCAGATAAGCACACACAGTCGAAGTGCCCACCGTGTGGAGTATTACTGTAAACACAGCTCATGTCTGGAGTGAGAGTAACCAGTGTGTGTATCAGTGTAATGGACCCGTGCATTCAGTCTTAAAGTGACAGCGGCCTAATATACATACTGTGGATCAAAGAGAAACTCTTGACTGAATAACTTTAGCAGCTTTAATAAGAACAAAAATATATTTAATTCATATAGTGAAGAATATGTAGTATTTTATGTTCACATTTGATTAAGCATCTTCTTCTGGGATTGGAATAGGGCTGGGCCGTATATCGAGTTTGTACGATATATTGATTTTATAAACGTTATAGGCAATACGGTTTATATCAATATACAGTAGGTCAATCAAAATGGCTGAAAAGCTAAATTCTATAGCTATATAGATATTATTTGCTATAAATATTAGCAAAATTTGAATTACATTTGAATTCTAAAGGCTGTACTTAAGAGATAAAAACTACTGTATTGTCTCTTATGCCCACAAGAGGACGCAAGCGAGCGCAATACGCACATATAAACCAAATCAAGCATTGTGTCTTTTACTGAAGTGAAATGACATTCACTTTTTAAAGTGCATTACCTTTTTAAATAATTGTTCTTACATAAAATATAATGTGGATACTTGGAAAATTACATATTGATCATCACAAACACCAGACGCTCAGCTTGATCTGAGACTTGACTTATGTTGACAGTGTTTCAGCTGATAAACACACACACACACACACTCAGCTCTGACCGATGTGCAGGTTTGGTCAAGTATGTGGTTGCACGTTTTTTTCCACCAACTCAGAGGGTTTTCGTCAACAGGAAGAACCTTTTCCCGCCCTTTTTCTGATTAGCAACGCAGCCGCACCGCGCTGTACTGGATAAGCTAACAGAAACAAACCACGACATCATCACGATTCGTGCGCCTCTCGACACAAATGCGCAATAATTCTGACTAAAATATAGCCTACATTTGTTGTTGGACATTAAATGTGCCATATTTCACATTTTAAACCTACAACTAAGTGTATTTTAACGGTAGCAGTTCATGTAACGTGACTAACAATCTCACACGAGTGAATCTGAGTTCCTCCATCTGCGCTTTATTAATTTGTATTAAAGTTTTGGATTGGTAAGATTTTAATGTTTTTAAAAGAAGTCTCTTCTGCTCACCATTCCTTTGATTAAAAATACAAAAGAAAACTGTAATAATGTGATTTTTGGCCATATTGTCCAGCTCTAGTCTGGACATTTATCCTCAGATGAACTATCCTTTTAACAGATGCCGTGTTTGTTTAAATATTAGACATGTTATATGAAGCAGAATGAAATATTACATTTTTATACAGTACAGGTCAAAATTTTGGAAACATTACGTTTTTTTTATATTTTTGAAAGAAGTCTCTAATGCTTATCAAGGCTGCGTTTCTTTGATCAAAAATACAGAAAAAAACAGTAATATTGTGAAATATTATTGCAACTTAAAATAATAGTTTTCTATTTGAATATACTTTAAAAAATAATTTATTCCTGTGATGCAAAGCTGAATTTTCAGCATCATTACTCCAGTCTATCACATGATCCTTCAGAAATCACTCTAATATGAGGATTTATTATGAGTGTTGGAAACAGTTCTGCTGCCTAATATATGAATAAAAGGTTAAAAAGAACTGGATTTATTCAAAATAAAAAATATTTTCTAATAATATTTACTATCACTTTTTATCAATTTAACACATCCTTGCTGAATAAAAGTATTGATTTATGTCAAAAAAAAAGAAAGAAAGAAAAATACTGCCCCCAAATTACTGACCAGTAGTGTATATTGTTGTTACAAAAGATTTCTATTTTTAAAACATTTGCTTCTTTTTTTTATTTGTTATTTTTTTTTTTTTTTACTTTTTATTCATCAACGTATCCTAAAAAAGTATCACAGGTTATGAAAAAATATTAAGCAGCAGAACTGTTTCCAGCTTTGATAATGAATCATCATATTAGAGTGATTAATATAGTAATGATCCTGAAAATTCAGCTTTGCATCACAGAAATAAATGATCATTTAAAGTATAATAAATTGAAAACCAATTCTTTTAAATTGTAATAATATATCACAATATTAAAAAAAAAAAATCTGTATTTTTGATCAAATAAATGCAGGCTTGATGAGCAGAAGAAACTTCTTTCAAAAACATTAAAAATAGTAATGTTTCCAAACTTTTGTCCTGTACTGTATATATATATATATATATATATATATATATATATATATATATATATATATATATATAATGTATGTATGTCTTAAGTGGACACATTAACTTAGCCCTAAAAACACATTAAATATATATTTTAAAAACACCTCTGTAAACACACACACACACACACACACACACACACACACACACACATGCAGTCCTCCTTCCTCACACAGCCGGTCTGAGAAGAAGAACACACACACACACATCGAGAGTCCAGAGGAACAGCAGAAAGTGAAGGCCATGAAACACCTCGATAAAACATTCCGCTCAGAACGACACGTTAGTCAGAAACAGGATGAAAAGAGCAAACAAGTGTCTAAGTTGTGGTTAAAGTCTCACTAACACATGCTTACAAAGTCACACACACACACACACACACGCCTGCTGTGAAGTGTTGGCCAGCTAATCATCATGCTGAGGAGAGACGTTCACAGCGCTAGCAAACACACACACTGCCAAAATACACCAGCTTTAACGTCTGGAGAACACATCATATCAATACACAGAAAAAGTTCAAAGATAGCAAATAATAGCAATAATAAATAACAGAAATGTTTATTCACTGTCGATAAAGTTGTTTTGGAACCGATACAAGAACTGCAACTTGATTATATCCTCATATAAACCAGTTTTAATGCCTGATAGTGACGTCTAGAGAACAAATCACATCAATATATGCGGAAAAAGTTCAAAGACAGCAAATAAAATGACACTTACACAATAATAAATACCATAAACTATCATTTGTAATTGGTTTTGGATACAAGAACTACAACTTCTGTTAATCAACAGATTTGGTTATTATTAATCAAAGTTATTCATCTGATTATATCCTAATATCAGTTAATGCTTGATATACCAATATACAGAGAAAAAAAACAGCAAATAAAATGACTGAAATGACACTTACACAATAATAAAAAACAGAACATGTTTATTAACTATCGATAATGGTTTTGTAACTGATACAAGAACTACAACTTCTGTTAATCAACAGATACGGTTATTATTAATCAAAGTTATTAATCTGATTATATCAGCTGATATATACATGTTTTATCACTCTCAGTCTCTCGTCGTGTTCTGCTTTACTAAAGGTGTGTGATAAAAGCTGAATTGCTCATAACTGTTTATAACCGACAAGGAACTGCAAGTGTTGAACATTCTCTGAGAAACAGAACAACATCAAGCGAGACTCAGTGTTCATAACAAACATCAAGCTGATTAACATTCCAGACACAGCACTGGACCTGCTAACCCCTCTACACACACACACACACACACACACACACACACACAGTTAAACGCCTCTGTGTGGGTGTGTGTGTCGCACAGATCTCCATTCTGTGTGTTAAAGGAACTGAATCCTCCGCATGAAGAACTTCACAGTTAGTATTAGTGCTGTATCTCTTTAAGAACTCTATTAGTTTCCCCACAACGACTGTGAAATCTTGTGGTTTCAGACCACATCACACACACACACACACACACACACACACTCATACCTGCTTGTGCTGTCTCAATCACACACGATCCAGTGTTTCCTTCAAACTCGACAAGTGCATCTAAACTCACTCACACATTATAAACACAGAAAAAGATAGATAGATAGATAGATAGATAGATAGATAGATAGATAGATAGATAGATAGATAGATAGATAGATAGATAGATAGATAGATAGATAGATAGATAGATAAAGTTAGTCCCGTGATATTAAATATAACGGATATTCACGGGTTTACTCCGAGACTGAGAGACTGGAGAATCACATGCTGAGATTTCCTCGAGTTTTGCTGATAAAATCATCTGTGTGTTTCAGTAAATTCAGTTTATTGACTGAACGCAAAACGCGCGCAGTGAACAAACTTGAGTAACGCTGATAAACTCAGTTAAACACAAACACACACACACACACACACACACACACACACACACACACTTACAGAATCTCTCTCGCAGAACTTGAGCCTGTTTTGTAGCTCTGGATATTGTTGTAGTTTTTCTCCGGACGGCTGTAAGTTACACTAGTCCGTGTGTGTTTCTCCACTGAAACAGAGAAAATCTGCAAGAAACTTCTTCCGTAGGCGGCGCGTCACATGAGCGCGTGTGAAACTCCGCAAGACCAAGACGCGACGCGACGCGACACTCGCGTCAAATACCGCTAACTGCGGTTGCTATGCGACACAACGGTCAAATTCTTCAGGGGCGCGCGGCACACAAACACCACTGAGCCGCATTCACACCTCACCTCGGTTTCGTCTTGTTTGGCACATTTGTATGATCGCTAGAACTCTAATAATTTAAACATATAACCTATAAGTGTTGTTATCTGGCATACGAAAGGAAACTTTCTTTTGGGTTTATTTATAAATATTATAATTTTCAAATCCTCTTCGAGTTCTTATGCTCGACACGTGATTGGTCCATCCTGATCAGCGCTGAGAAAAGTAACACATATGGTATGGTATAAGCGTTTCACGTAAATACATAAAATTAAACAATCAACAATATATAATATTTATTAACTCATTTATTTTTGTAAATTTCAGGATAATTAAACAGGACTTTCTGGGTTTTAAGCTTGTATTTCAGTGGTCTTTCAGTAAAGTATTTTGCAAGCATGCTTCACTGGTCATGCTCTTTAGAAGTGTTTAATTTGTGATCTGGCTGATATATGCTGTTGTTTATGGACCCTGCAGTTTTATTTTGTAGTTTTATAGTGTTGATTACAGCTGCATGTACAAGCTTTGGCCGGTAGGTGGCGCTACAGGTCTAGGAGTGAATATTAGACCGTGTTGGGATGGAATACTTGCATACTAGCATTCTGCAGCATATACTCCTTCTGTTCTGTTATAACATGCAGTATGCCATTTCAGACAATAGATATTGCCCTTATTACAATGCATGTTTGTTTATTCTCAGAAATAAGACTTTTTGTGTGCAAATGTGTCTGAAATGAGTCTGATTATATAATGTGTCAGTTGTAGGAAAAACACTTTATTTTCATCTGTTTGTTCATATGGATGCTGCTTCATAAAGACGTATTAAGTATGATTTTCATCATCATCATCATCAGTAGACTAGTGTAAGATAAGAGTGAGTCAGAGTCTAGCAGGCTCTAAAGTCTCGTGTGGGTGCGTTTAGCACGTTATCTGTATGATGGTGGTGCTAGGTGTGTGTGTGTGTGTGTGTGTGTGTGTGTAAGGGACTTTATAATCATTGAACTTAAAAAACAATAATAATTCCAAAAAGTGATTAATAATTTGCTCTTTTGAAGGCTGTAGTCTCAGAATAAGACTGATGAACTCTGTCAGTGTGACACTTTGGGCCTGAGGAGGGAAAATATGATTTCTACCAGAAAAACTCGAGAGGCAAGAGAATGTATGAATATGATTTATTTAACAGTTTGTATGCTAAATGAAATGTTAAAGTTCTTTGGCGTAGTCCCCGTCCGTAATCCAAATCTAGAGGGTTTTAGTTACTTGCAGTTCCTGCCTGAAGATGAAGATGAAGATGAAGACTCCCGATGGATGGACAGGAGGACGGGGGTGAACCCCAGCGTCAGTTTCTGCGAACATAGTAATGGGTGTGAACCGGTCTTAAACACTCCATATGTCGAGTGTTGGCCAGATCTGTGGTTAATGAATGACATGATTAATGAATGATGTTATAATGAGTCTTCCCGGTAGAGCTTGCGCTAGAGCTCCCATTTCTTCACAGTTTAGCTGTAACTGTTTCAAATGACCCAACAGACTTGTGTGTGTCACATGACTCTTTCTTGTGGTTTTACTGTACTGTCCACGTGGTGTTACAACAGCTCTCTAAAACAACAGGAAGTGATACACACACACACACACACACACACACACACACACAAAGGGACACTAAAGCTGACGAAACACACGTTTACAAAAGGAATAATAAACGGTCCATGAGCGCTCTCTAGCCCGCTGGTCCATTAGCTGTCCAGTAGTGTTTGATCTGGGTTGGAGATTAATTTTTTTGTGGTTTCTGCAGATCTATGCAAACTTGTTTTACAGATGCTAGAAACTTGACTTTCAAATGAAATATTGGTATCAAAGAGGTTAGGTTCCTAACCGACGACGAAGACTTGACAGAACATCCATCAAATATTAGACAGTATTCGGTTTTTTTATATATATATATATATTTGTGTATTATATTTTTGTTATATTTATGTAGTGTACGCGCTGTCACGTTCAGCTCTTGCGTTCAGCCTCCTCGTGTTCAGCCGACTCGGGTAAAGGCCTGTGACTCTACCTGTGCGACTCCACCGAGCGAGGACACCTGCAAGGCACTTCATTATCTTCTTCTCCCTTTCCTTTCACAGATTTTTCTTTTGAGCTTTCAGCACATTCCTGTTGTCTCTCAACAACGCTCTATCACACAACGAAGGCAGCGCAATACTGCTAATCTGCATCCCATTCATCTTTCCTTTTTTTTGTGGGTCTATGAATTGTCAGTCAGCAGTCAATAAAACTGACTTCATTCCAGCCTTTGCAACTTAATCTACTCTTAGTATCCTGGGCTTGACTGATTCGTCCAGAAGACTCAACAACTCCTTCTGCTCTCTCTAACACTTTCTCCTTCTCTCTCTCCCCTCACAGTCTGGGAGCGGTGGGGGTTCAGGGCTTCTCATTTCTAACAATTGGAAATACTCAACTCACTCTTACAACTCGTTTGAATATCATGCTATTACACTTACAACTCCCATTAAGATCCATATTGTAGTCATGTATCGCCCCCCAGGTCAGCTGGGAAGGAGAGGAGGAACTGGCTCCTCCACTCACACACATCACCAACTCATCCCTCCATACTGGCATTTTCCCTACAGCATTCAAGCATCCTCCAGGAATGGAAGAGAGTGAAGGGGCGTCGTCTATCTTTTTTTTTACAGTCTATGGTCCATTTTATATGCCAGGCGGGAAACACAGCGTATTGAAGTCGAGTCAAGTCTGTGGAGGCGGGGAAACAACGATCTCAGATATTTAGAATTGCCTATTTCAACCACTAGCTGTCAGTCTTACACACTGCACCTTTAAAGAGAGTGAAAGAGAGTGTTTGTTTGTGTGTGTGAGAGAATGATGTTTTTCTTTTAATAATATAATTTACTTTTTATTTTGTGGTTTAAACCACAAATAAATGTTAATATTATAGTGTTTTGTTCAATGTTAATGCATGTTTATATTAAAGTTTATTTCAGGCACGTGCAGAGGGGGGGGGGGGGGGCGTTGGGTGCTTGAGCACCTGCCCCTTTGCCCCTTGGTGCCCAAAGTGCCCTTTTGTCAAGGCAAAATTTCCTCTACTTTTTTTGTAATTAAAGGCCCTTTTGTGGATGCCTGCCCAACCTAACTATTAGTAAAATTAATTAATAATAATTTAGCCGTAAATAAAATGACCCACATGATGACCTTTCACCTGACTAACTCATTCCTCACGCTGCACGCACATTTCTTTTTAATTTCGCGTGGCTATGCGCACTACCAGAGGATATCATCAAATCTGCGGCTGCTGGTAAGTGGCGTTTCATTCTCAGCGAAGTGATTTTGATGTTCGTTTACTTATTATAATTATTTTACTAGGACGACGTGAAGAGAGCATGCAGAGATGTTGTTTAAATTGCTGTGTGGAACGTTAAGCTATAGAAGTAGCCTAACTGTTTTCCTGAATGCCATCAAGATTGAAACCGAGACTGATTTCATAGCTGGTCAATAAACAAATAGTTAAAATTAAGTCACTTACATTTTAGACGCAATGACTATTTTTGTTCTGTTTCAGCAACGAAAATAGTTCCAAACAAAGATCACAGCAACACTTGTTGCATTACTGTATGATTCAGCATTTTGAACGAATCGGTTGAGTCAAAGATTCAATTACCCATTCATAAACTGCCTCATTCTGAATAAATCAGCCGTTTGAACGAATCGTTTGAATGAATGACTCAATGACTCGCTCATTAAGACGGTCGCCTGCCGCCTCCTACTGGCGGTTTAGTTTCATAAAGTATCATTATTTTCAACATTCCTTATTTGTATATTCAAAAATATTTAAAATAATCTAATTTAATACAGTTATACTTTTTCAATGTTAATTATTTAATTTGATTGGTAACAGCCTAGTGTCTTATTATTTTAATACAATATATTGATCAAATTTGAGAATTTGAAATGAAAGATGGAGCATACATTTAATAAAATTAGGGGAAAAATGCCCTTTATAAAAGGTACAAAAAATTAGTGTTTTCAAACAGTGATGTAATGAAACATTGACAATTTAAGCTTGAAGGGAGTAAAGCCTCTGTTTAGGCTATTAAGGAAATGTAATTTTGCCAAAAGAAGAACTTTTATTTTAAATAAATGTTCGTTTTAAATCAGCCTACTTCAGTGTGATGTTACCATATTATCATGCTTAACACTGAGAATTTGAATAATTGTAATGTGATGATCAGATGCAGATATTTAAATCAAAGAATATGGGCGGTTTTGCGGATGGATTATTTATTTTTAACAGTGGATTCGGGTGACTCAAAGTGCACCAGATTAATGAATTTATCTTTAAAATGTACAAAATTTTCTTGCATGCCCCCCCGGACCCCCCTAGAGATACCAAGCTCCACCCACATAAATAATGTGGGAAACACATTAGGCTATATGATGATCTACAAAAAAAATACTAATTTAATTATCTTATTATTAAAATACATCCGCCTCATTTTGAGGCTGGAAAACTCCTGTTACTGTATTTTGATCACAGCCCTATTTAAAGCCTTGTTCCATGTGCCCCCTTTTATACTTTGAGCACCTGCCCCTCCAGAGGTCTCTGCACGGCCCTGGTTTATTTGTTAATTTTATAATAAAAATCCGGTAACACTTTAGATTACAGCCCGGAAAGTACTGTGTAATTAAGACGAATTTACAGTGTAACTTTTTGCAATTATAGTGTAGTGTACCTATAAAGTACTTACATGTAAATATAAGGGAACAATAAGTAGCCTAATGTTTTGGGAATAAAGGGGTAACAACCAGGAGAATTAACACATTATTTATATTGTAAGTATATTAGAACTAAGGGAAACTTATTCTACTATTATGATACAACAATCTTACACTGGGAGCAATTTAGCGAGAACCTTCACTGCGTACCTTTTTGTAATAATAGTGTATCAATACATACTGTATAGTCTTTAAAAAATTACAGGGTACATGTATGTGCATTTACACGGTAATATATTTATTTTTGATAGCAAAATTGCAGATGTTTTAGTTTATGATTATGTTGCCCCCTCGGATAATTACAACGCCAACCTTTTCTTTTCTGTAGATTTATTCGCCCGGTTGTTTTTCTTTTTTGTTTTCTGCGAAATAATTTGGGGCTGAAAGTTTTTACATGAACAACAACATGCGTTAACTGCGCTTCTTCTCTCCCTTTTACTCACTAGTCTTTTCTTCTCACAGCACACCCAACAGAATACATATTTTCTGAGGCTATATTTATCCCCTTTACATTATATTAGTGCAAATTATCTACAATAAACAAAGACATGAAACAAATTAAATAATTATTTAAGGTCATAACACCCTCCCCCACCCAAAAAAAATTAAATGTGTCAAAACACATTATTACTATTGCTGGGTAAATATTTAAAATGTAAGTTTCAATAACAGTGTAATGTACAGCTTAACAAATCAATAAAAATCTTTTACTTCCATACAACTGTGACAATAAGAATCATCTACACTTTTAGATTTGATGCATGTTGAGTCTTGTCTTAGGCTCGCTGGTGGACCCGCCAGAACATGTAATGACAAGTGGACACAACCACATACACCTCCACAATGTATAACTTTCACTTCAGTAATGCATTAATCTCTTAGTGCCTTTCAAATATACCTTGAGCTGATCAAACTATAAGTCTGCTGTATAGCATTATTACGACTTACAGTACCCTTAACTGTTTATAAGTCACTTAACAAAAATATTACTTTGAACGTTACTATTTCAACTCTCACTAGTCTTACTTAGTATGAAGGATACAGAGTCAGGTGATCGATGCTCAGCTGGGGCTGTACACAGCAGGTTACCACGTCAGTATTAAATTATACTGCCATTAAATTATAGTTTCTTACTACTATGCAATTAGATAAAATGTTCATTCATCACATCACTTTACCTCTGTCTTTATCCCCTTTTATCCACTTCTCTTCTTTTTGCCACTGTATCTATCGCAGACTATATTGCTACTTTATAATGTGTCATGTAAATTCGGCCATCCGTTACAATCAGGAACTTTCACCGTGTCTAGACCTGGCTCGAGCTGGCAGGCCCGTTTCTACAGGGGTGCCTGAGTGTGTTAGCGCCCTCAAACAAAAGCAATGCGGCGAGAGGCGACGCTACACAACAAATTATCAACAACTGATCGCGCGCGCTCTGTTTCTGAGGGTTTTTTGTTGTTGTTGTTGCTTTATTTGGTAGTAGTTCAAATTAATGGTTTTAAAATAGTATTATTAAAAAAAAATCACTCGTTCACTCATTTTGGCGCCCCATGGATGAGTGGTGCCCCTAGCATTTGCCTATTCCACGGGCTGGCCCTGTGTGGTTGAACTGAATACGCATACGGTCTCCAGTATTTTGGTACCCAAATGTTGACAGTATGGCTCAGATTTGTAAACCGTAGTTGCTTTGGTTTTTCAATCCGTACCCGTTTCGCCCCGTGGCTCAAAAGGGACACAACAAAAATAGGGAGAAAGCCAAAATAGAATGCAAAATGTATTAACAAAATAGAACTATACAGGAAACTACGTTTAAGGTAACAGTGAACAAATTCATAATCCGTGCACGCTTTCACAATCATTGTCTTGTAAATTGTTCTTTCGCAATAATTGTTTGTAATATTCAGTAAATGAAGTTATCCGTGACAGATAACCAAGTAAGGCTCCTGACGAATCTGTTGATTAACGGAACTGATGAGCGACCTTTGTTTATAATATTAACAGTTGCCATTGTCACACAAAAAACAGTCCCTCGGACCCGGAGTTTCCTCGTGCAGCGCCCCGACAGACCACCCCGAGTACCGCGCCATCCACACCATCGCCCTCGCCTCCCCGGACAGACAGCTCGGCCACAGTTGACGACGGGAACATAGGAAGGAGAGGATCAAGTTATTGTGCAGAGGAACACGGAGATGTACCTGAAGATACCTGTAAGGTATGAGTGGCGTGTTTGTCCTCTGCGGGTGGGTTAGCCTCTCCTCTCACATTAAGAAAGGAGACTTATCAAAAGGCCCAATCAGGAATCCTTTCTTAACTTCCTTTTCCAATAAAGAATCGACAGTTTCAGTTTCTTTTACAGCAGAAAGGAAAAAGAATGATTAGGCAACCATAACAATCCTGCAAAAAAACCTTGGATAAGTCCTGTTATTAAATAATTGACGAAGCAGTGGTTAGGATGATTTCTCAGTGCCTGTCCCAACTTTGGAACATTGACTGGGGTTAATGGCTTTATTTCTTTTTCACCTTTTTCATTAAGCAGGTTCATCTTGGGCACACAGATTTTGGGTGGCCGTCCCCGCAGTAACTACAAGTATAAACATATTTACAATTACATAGCAGCTTTTGCAGATAATGATTTATGATAGTCATAGAAGAGAGTTCGTCCATAAGTCAAAGCCAAGTCAGAAATAAATGCTAAAAATGTGTCCAGCTCGGCTCTATGAGACGGATAGATTTCGCATATGACATCTCTGTAAACCCCAAATGCCACGTTAAATTCAGCTAGTGTTAACATTTTTGAAAGCCGGGATCGCTGTCTTTAAGCATAACAGACACATCGGCGCAATCAACAACACGCTTCTCACTCCTTTCTGATCACAGCAATAACAGACTAAGGCATTTAAATAAGCCGCCCTGTTTGAAAGGAACCAATTGAGTGCTTAGGAATCGGATCAGCTGATAGTTCTGAGTATCAGCTGATAGCTGAGCTTGACTACGCTGTCTGCCTGAACTGACGCTGAACGCTATATTTATGGAAAAAGAAAAACTGTGATGGATCCATTATATGAACTATTTCAGTTCTCCAAAATTACCCAAATTGTCTGTGAGTTAGACAAGAGCTAAGTCATACAGAAGTTAATTTTAAACAACTATATTGTTGTAGTTGTCACTGGCCACTGCCAACTTCAGAGTATCCGAGGACTGGGGCGGTGACGGTGTGAGCGAGGAAAGAGGCGATGTCGAGGGGAAGGAGGAACCTGCTGCAGCCGAAGGGGTGGAGGGACGACTGGTGAGTGGCCTGGTGAGACGACTGACCAAGGGGGAGCCGGTGGGGCGAGTGAACCCGGAGGAGCCACTAGACTGAGGGTCTCTGGTGGAGCCGAAGGTGGGAGGAGCCAAGATGGAGCCGACAGGTTGACGGGCCGAGATGTTCAACCTGTGGCTCGACGTCAATGCAGGGACTCCCCAGAGATGGCGCAGCGCTGCAATCCGGCAGTGATGGGACTGGAGGACTGGCTGAGCTCTGTGGTAGTGGTGATGAAACGAGACTTGAGATGACAAAGGTAATCATCACACAGTTCACACAGGATAGAGCAAAAAAAAGTTCCCAGTTCTCAACGCTCTCTTTGAGTAATATAGATGATTCAGATAGCGGGTGGGAGTTGACAACTCCCCATCGAAATCTATCAGCCAGACCCCCGTTTCAGTTCCCTCGGCCGCTGGTGTCTCGGGCTTACACCCCTGGCCAGATCCACGTAGGGGCGCTTCTTACGGGGCAATGGCAAGCTCTGCCCTCTTATCCTCTGGCTCTGTCTCGCTCGTCGTGGTGGGTGGTGCCGCTCGGTCTGCGGGGGGCTCACGTGAGTTCTCCGCGGTCGATGGTGGTGAAACAGGCTCGGGGGCTGGCTGTGCTCTGGATCGGGGCGCAACGCTCTCCGGACACCTCATGACAGCTTCCCTCCAACTCAGTCCGTCTGGTGGTGTCTGGAAGGTTGATAGTGTTGTGGAAGTTAACCCCGATCCAGAACAGGTTCTTTAGGGTCTCGTCGTCCAGGGAGCTGGTGACGGCCAAACAAACAAAATCTTTGAAAAAATAAAAGAAATTATGGCTCTCCTGAGCCAGGACGATAAACTTTTGCATGTTTGTCCATATTGGGCGGTCCGATCATCTGTCACGTTATGCTTTAGGCAAGAAGGGGAAGACAGACCATGGTAACAAAGGAGTGGCGGGAAAACTGAACAAAGGAAAACATGTGACTAATAAAAAAACAAACTGTGACACTAACAAAATATGGTTAGGAAAATGGAGATAATATATGAAGCTGGGCATGGATTACTGGGTTCAAGAACAAGGCTGAATATGTGGGAGATATGATTGTATGTGTTATTCTGATCATTTTAATATTCATGTGTGTGTCAGCCTTGCATTTTGAAAATAATCAAAATGACAGTGTCCAACTTAGTTGGTTATAAAATGACCAATGTCGACTTAATAACGACAATGAATTTCCTGACATATATCCAAGACCACCATGGGTGCCAGGAGGTCCCCATGACAGAGAGTTTGGAGGTGACAGCTATTATTCTGAGGACGATGACATGTAAAGAGGGTTAAAAACAGCAGTCATCCATGTTACGAGATGGCGTTGTTTTGAAAGAATTTTGTTTTAACATGTCTGATGAAAATGTATGAAAGAATGTTAAAATATTTTTAGGTTGATTAATAATAATCAAAAGAGAGGAGTGTTATGGCAATTCATTTAACTTCATGTAATGAATGTGCTTGCATGACAACATGCAAGTTTAGTGGAAAATTACTGGGTAACACTTTACTTGAAGGGGTGTGCATAAGACTGACATGACATCTTCATAATCATGACATGACACATGTCATGAATATGAAGGAGGTCTTATGCATGTTTATGACAACTGTCGTTAAGTGTCATTCACTCAATTATGACATTTTTAATGCAAATATGACTGTTTGAGATGTCTTTGTTATGACAACTTGACATAAACCAATACATCATAAGCTGTCAGTGTCTTGGTAATGACAACTTGACATTACAAGTAGCATTCAATATAGATATGTTAAAATATTTAAACCGATTTAAACAAATAAGAGAGCAAGTATATAATCGATTCTACTCAACCCGCTCCGAGTGGAATTCGCACTGTCAAGTATTCAGGTGTATGGAGCTTATAATATGACAAAATGATTTGAATTTGAATTGTGCAAATTTGAATTATTTGCAAGTGTAATCTAACAAAATTTAATTTTAGGTGATAGTTTAAATAGTTCTGAATTTGATTTTTTTAAATGAATATTGAACATTTGAAATTTAACAAATTGAAATGTTTTTATGGCTGAATTTTATAGACATGTATTTTTGCTCTGAATTCTTATACTGCAAATATTCAGTTTAAAAAAATACAGATTCAAGTTTTCAAGATGAAGAAATTTGGAACTTCAAATTCATTTTTCTAAAATTCAATCTCAAAAATTCAGATCTTACAGAAAGTAGGTCACAGGTCATCCACAGGGAAGAGTAAAGGATCTCAGATAAGTTTGGCTGCACTGCAGTAGTTTTCTGCCTCAAACGCGGTGGTGGCTCAAGACAAGAGAATCCGTGTATCTTTCGTTCAGTCGTTTTTTTATTTAATATTAAGAGTAGAAAAATGAGAAAACAGCTTGAGTATTAGATTTCTAATATTCTAGTAATAATAGTCCGCTGCAGCAGTTGCATGGAGCTTACAAAACTTAACGTGTGTATTGCAACTTAGGCTACATTTAATTTTCTCATCAAACTAGACTAACGAATGGCTCGGCACAACAGAAGAGCCCAGAAAGGGCTTTTTCTCTGTGTAGACCAGCAGTTGGTCTGAATTTGCTATAATAGCCTATTTTCCGGACTGTATAGGCTAAGTCACGTTTTATCATGAAACACGCTGTGATTTATTCCAAAGTGACTCAGGCATATATATTGCATTTAACGTTAAATAATCTAAATGTTGACTTTCAAAAGTAGGCGCGCCAAGAAGGCTATTCTCTGTAGTTTGGTTCATTTTTGGTGAGCGCCAGAAAGATCTAAAGAGACCGTGACATCATGTTGTTTTATTTATTTTTCAATGGCATGATATTTTGTAGTCATTTTGAATACACACAAATAAAGATATACATTTTACTGTTTCGAATGATGCCATATTATATGTATGACTATAAATAACAGAGTATTAAGTTATTTCCCAGCAGTGGAACAAATCCAAGTGATGGCGCAGGCGCATCGCGCTCCCACACAACATAGTATCAGTCATATTACGATACATTAACAAGTCATGAATTCATGTTACTTCATAAGTAATTAATGATGAGTTAGTAATAATGTGCACAGCAGTTGTTTGTTATAAAAAAAACAACTAAAAACAAAGATAAAGATTATGTGTAGTTCTTTTATTTTTATTTATACAATTAAAAATATATGGACTTAAAAGAAAGTCCAAACATACCTATAAAGACACACATAAGACACGTTTACATGTAAAATAGGGAATAAGCTATAAGCTAATGCTAATTAAAGCATATATATTTAAACAAGAAAAAATACAGTTAAAGGTATAGCGGAGGATTTTTTTTACTTCCGGGTGGATAGTGTATACTATTGGTCCTCCTAATTGTCAATCATTCTGGTGAATCAATCAAACTTATTCAAAAAGTGGAGAGGGTGGGTCTTATCTAAAATCGGAAAGATCCTCCGCTATACCTTTAATTATTGTACATAACCTCCTGAAACCTCCCAAATACAACATACATGCAAACATGTCTTTAATTATTAATTCTGTTTACCAAAGAAATCAACATTTATGAGATAAAAATGCCAGCATTACCATAGGAACACAACCAATGTGCCGAGCGAGCACCGAGTGTGCCACTAATGAGTGTCCCACCAGAAACAAACCCTACATACTGTAGTTCCAGGAAGAAAAGTAGCTATTTCTAAACATAGGCCTAAATAAACTATGAAAATCAGAAAACATTTAAAGATCAAATTCAATTTATTAGTGCTAGTTTTTAGTCTATTTTCCACGTTTGATTAGACGGATCTGTGTAATTAATGGCTAAAAAATCATGTGCCATTCCAATTATTTGTTGCAAAGCTGCAGATAGTAGATTATGATATTACAGTTTAAATTATTGTAGTATTAAATTATGTTTAATTCAAATTTAGATTACTTCTTATTAATTCTTACGTAGATTGATTGATTTAGTTTACCCCTAAACGTTAATTAATGCATTAACTATCAAACATATACTAACATGTTTAAGGCTGATGTTATTCATGCATGAATCAGTATGACTCCTGTCCTGTTGTAGTTAAGGATTGCTCTTCATTGGTTCATGATTAGTTCATTTTTACTAATCATGAGTTAATGTTGAAGTAACTATTAATTCAGTTATTAATACAGCGTTCTGTCACAATCCCACAGTAACCCCAGCTGTCTCCCACCCAGCACCAGTTATATTTTTGACCATTCCTTCCACATGGACTGTTTAAATTACACTTTTTGTTCTTGTAATCTACGTTTTCTGATGGCGAGCAGTAATCCCATCCATACGCAGTATTGCACCAAAAGTAGTTTTCATTTTTTAGGTCACAGTCGTTGTTACACTGCAATCCATAATAAGACCCATAGTGCTTCTTGCCATCATTCCACCGTCCACTCAAATGAACGGGATCAATTCTGCTCAAATTGTCGTCTTGACCATCCTTCCCACACTTACTGCCATAGCTTTTAGACGTGGTGAATGAAGTTCAACTGTTCGAGGTTGTGATGGTCGTCCGATATCCCTTGCCAGTTATTATGTGAACAGCAAATCTTCTTGTATGAATATGGTCAATTTTAGTGTTTATATCCAAAAAGAAACGATGCTGGGAGATGTTTTTGTATTTAGCGCGCTCACCGCGATGTATGTTTTTTTCTGGGCTTGTGCAGCGTCACGCAATCACGCAGAATCTGATGACTGGCGTCAATGGTTCCGTTGCTTTCATTTTGATCATCAGTTGATGTTGCGATGATTTATATAAAAATATATATCGAGTCATACAGTTCAAGTCAAGCCAAGTCTCGAGTCATTTAATCTTAAGTCAAAGTCTAGTCGAGTCATTTTCTTAATTTAGTCAAGCAAGTCTCAAGTCCTTAAATTTGCGACTAGAGTCAAGTCATATGACTCGAGTCCCACATCTCGGCTGATTCATACACAAACAGACACAGGACGCATTCAGCCTAAGTTTTTAAGTTTTATAATTGATAGTACAATCAAAAATTTAAAGTCAAAAGACATCATTTTTATTATCACCAATATAATCCAATTGAAATAGGCTATCTTCATTTATTTTATAAAAGTCAAAAGTACAACAGTCTAATGATATTAAATGTACAGCTGTAACAAGCATTGTATATATATATATATATATATATATATATATATATATATATATTATATAAAACACTATAACACTTACTTTGATGTCTGTCTTTGGATGCCTTGAGGACAACTGTTAATAAAATTCATACAATTCATTAACACAAGGGCATTGCATAAAAACAAATTATTATTTGACATTATAAAATTGTATTACCTCTGAAGTTCACAACACTTTTTTCTTGTTGGTGAAAGAACAGCCTTATATAATAAGCCGATTCGTCAACCACACCTTCTCTGTCATGCATGAATCTCACACACCCACTTTTGTGTAGATGTACTGGTGTTGCAATACTATGCTCTTTACTATAGCTTTTGTTTCTTTTAATTAATGATGCTGCTCATTTTTGCTCAAGTTCGCAGATCACTTTTATTGAGAATAGCAAATAGCTACCTTCAAATAGCAATTCATACATCAGAATTGTTTGCTCTTTCACATTTCACCATAGTAAAAATATATCCTTCAAAGCAAAGTGTACACATGATGTGATTAATATAATGCACAAACTACAGTGATGTTACAAAACATATCATCTAATTCTGTTGCTGAATGAATGATGAGCTTACCTGAAATACTAAAGACTTATGCATTTTAGCAGCAGATTTTAATCAAATACTCAAATGTTTTTAAAACCATGACTATTATAACCAGATCTTTTCTTGTCGTGAATAAGGTACCTTTTATCTCTAGTATTGCAAATTTGTGTTTATGAATCTGTCCGCAATTTCAATTCAATTCATGGCAGCGAACTAGACTCTTTACGTAACATACCGATAAAAACATCTGTAAAATACTTGGGGATAATTATTACTGGAGATAGCAATCTAAGCGTCCAAGAAAATTTTGTTAAAAATCTTTCAAGAGCTAAAGTTATTCTCAATAATTGGATACAAAGAGATATCTGTCACAGTGTCTGGTTTGTGTATTCCTGGTCTCCACTAGAGGTCCTCTTCCCCACGGTGTCATCCACATATTGAACTGCATTCCCCACAATTCCTTGTCTGCACTCATCACTATTAATTGTGCCCAGCTGTTCCCCATCATGATTGTTAGTTCTGTGTGTATTTATACCCTGTCTGTTTCAGTGTTTGTTACGGAGTCCTTGTTGATTGTCACGTCACTTCTGTAGTCTCTTGCTTGCCTGTTCTTGTTTGTGTTTCTTGTTTATGGACTGTTTATTTGGATTTTGACCCCTGCCTGATGACTACGATTTTGGATTACATTTAAATAAACATACTGCTATTGGATCTTCCTGATTCCCGTGTGTGTTCGTGACAGAAGGACTCCGTCACACCTAGATCCAGCGGTATGTGTTCCAACTTCTCCTCCCCAGCCCCCGAGCGGGAGAGGAGAGATATGTTTGAAGGAACCCGCCTAGTCATCTTTCGTGGGACCCGGGGAGGTCGCAGAGGAGGGGGGCGAGTGGAAGTCCAACACCACTCTTCACCATGGCCCCCCTTCGATCCTGAGCAGGTGAGAGGCAGATCTGAGCCACCATGTCGCCGTCACGGACGGAGAAGGGGGAAGAAACACACGTTTGCCGATCCAGAGACTGTTCACGTCACGTCTGCCGAGCCTGTGTCTCCGGACAAGATGGCCGCCGCAGAGCCTGTGTCCCCTGACAAGATGGCCGCAGCCGAACCTGTTCAGATCACGTCGGCCCAGCCAGAGACTGTTCACATCACGTCTGCCCAGCCAGAGACAGCTCACGTCACGTCTGCCCAGCCAGAGACTGTTCACGAGCCTATGTCTTCGGACAAGATGGCCGCCGCCGAGCCTGTTCACGTCACGCCTGCCGAGCCTGTGTCTTCGGACAAGATGGCCGCCGACGAGCCTGTTCACGTCACGCCTGCCGAGCCTGTGTCTTCGGACAAGAAGGCCGCCGCCGAGCCTGTTCACGTCACGCCTGCCGAGCCTGTGTCCCCTGACAAGATGGCCGCCGTCGAGCCTGTGTCTGTTCCTGAGCCTGAGCCGGTGGCGTCTGTTTCTGAGCCTGAGCCGGTGGCGTCTGTTCCTGAGCCGGTGGTGTCTGTTCCTGAGCCTGAGCCGGTAGTGTCTGTTCCTGAGCCGGTGGTGTCAGTTCCTGAGCCGGAGCCAGTGTCTGTTCCTGAGCCGGAGCCAGTGTCTGTTCCTGAGCCGGAGCCAGTGTCTGTTCCTGAGCCGGAGCCAGTGTCTGTTCCTGAGCCGGAGCCAGTGTCTGTTCCTGAGCCGGAGCCTGTGTCTGTTCCTGAGCCTGTGTCTGTGTCTGTGTCTGTTCCTGAGCCTGTGTCTGTGTCTGTGTCTGTGTCTGTGTTTGTGTCTGTATCTGTGTCTGTGTCTGTTCCTGAGCCTGAGCCTGTGTCTGTGTCTGTGTCTGTGTCTGTGTTTGTGTCTGTGTCTGTTCCTGAACCTGAGCCTGTGGTGCCAGTTCCAGTGCCTGAGCCGGTGGTGCCAGTCCCAGTGCCCAGGCCGGTGGTGCCAGTTCCAGTGCCCGAGCCGGTGGTGCCAGTTCCAGTGCCCGAGCCGGGGGTGCCAGTTCCAGTGCCCGAGCCGGTGGTGCCAGTTCCAGTAATTCCAGTGCCTGAGCCGGTGGTGCCAGTTCCAGTGGTGCCAGTTCCAGTGCCTGAGCCGGTGGTGCCAGTTCCAGTGCCTGAGCCGGTGGTGCCAGTTCCAGTGCCTGAGCCGGTGGTGCCAGTTCCAGTCCCTGAGCCGGTGGTGCCAGTTCCAGTGCCAGTTCCGGTGGTGCCAGTTCCGGTAGTGCCAGTTCCGGTAGTGCCAGTTCCGGTAGTGCCAGTTCCGGTGGTGCCAGTTCCTGTTCCTGAGTCGGTGGTGCCAGTTCCAGTTCCTGAGTCGGTGGTGCCAGTTCCAGTGCCAGTTCCGGTGGTGCCAGTTCCAGTGCCAGTTCCGGTAGTGCCAGTTCCGGTGGTGCCAGTTCCGGTGGTGCCAGTTCCTGTTCCTGAGTCGGTGGTGCCAGTTCCAGTTCCTGAGCCGGTGGTGTCTGAACCGGTGGTGTCTGAACCGGTGGTGTCTGAACCGGTGGTGTCTGAACCGGTGGTGTCTGAGCCGGTGGTGTCTGTTCCTGAGCCGGTGTCTGTATCTGTTCCTGAGCCGGTGTCTGTATCTGTTCCTGAGCCGGTGTCTGTATCTGTTCCTGAGCCGGTGTCTGTATCTGTTCCTGAGCCGGTGTCTGTATCTGTTCCTGAGCCGGTGTCTGTATCTGTTCCTGAGCCGGTGTCTGTATCTGTTACTGAGCCGGTGTCTGTATCTGTTCCTGAGCCGGTGTCTGTATCTGTTCCTGAGCCGGTGGTGTCTGAGCCGGTGGTGTCTGTTCCTGAGCCGGTGTCTGTATCTGTTCCTGAGCCGGTGTCTGTATCTGTTCCTGAGCCGGTGGTGTCTGTTCCAGTGCCTGAGCCGGTGGTGTCTGTTCCAGTGCCTGAGCCGGTGGGGTCTGTTCCAGTGCCTGAGCCGGTGGGGTCTGTTCCAGTGCCTGAGCCGGTGGGGTCTGTTCCAGTGCCTGAGCCGGTGGGGTCTGTTCCAGTGCCTGAGCCGGTGGGGTCTGTTCCAGTGCCTGAGCCGGTGGGGTCTGTTCCAGTGCCTGAGCCGGTGGGGTCTGTTCCAGTGCCTGAGCCGGTGGGGTCTGTTCCAGTGCCTGAGCCGGTGGGGTCTGTTCCAGTGCCTGAGCCGGTGGGGTCTGTTCCTGTGCCCTGGCCGCCCGAGGGAGAGTCTCCGCCCTGGCCACCCGAGGGAAAGTCTCCGCCCTGGCCGCCCGATGGACTGTCTGCTCTGTCCTGGCCGCCCGATGGACGGTCGTCTTCGCCCTGGCCGCCAGATGAACTGTCGTCTTCGCCCTGGCCGCCAGATGAACTGTCGTCTTCGCCCTGGCCGCCAGATGAACTGTCGTCTTCGCCCTGGCCGCCAGATGAACTGTCGTCTTCGCCCTGGCCGCCAGATGAACTGTCGTCGTCGCCCTGGCCGCCAGATGAACTGTCGTCGTCGCCCTGGCCGCCAGATGAACTGTCACTCCCTGTTCCCGTTTCCCTCCATGGACCTGGCCCCCCATCCCTCCCCCTGATCCTCCACCGGTCCACCTCCCGCCTGGACTCTTGTTTTGTTTTTTTTGTCTTGGAGCGTCTGGTAGCCGCTCCGTAGAGTGGGGGTTATGTCACAGTGTCTGGTTTGTGTATTCCTGGTCTCCACTAGAGGTCCTCTTCCCCACGGTGTCATCCACATATTGAACTGCATTCCCCACAATTCCTTGTCTGCACTCATCACTATTAATTGTGCCCAGCTGTTCCCCATCATGATTGTTAGTTCTGTGTGTATTTATACCCTGTCTGTTTCAGTGTTTGTTACGGAGTCCTTGTTGATTGTCACGTCACTTCTGTAGTCTCTTGCTTGCCTGTTCTTGTTTGTGTTTCTTGTTTATGGACTGTTTATTTGGATTTTGACCCCTGCCTGATGACTACGATTTTGGATTACATTTAAATAAACATACTGCTATTGGATCTTCCTGATTCCCGTGTGTGTTCGTGACAATATCTCAATCTTTGGAAGAGTTTTGTTAACCAAGATGGAACTGCTCTCTAGGTTTGTTTACCCAGCCTCCTCGCTAGCTATCCCACCTCACTTACTTAAAGAATGTAACATTGCAATATTTAACTTTATTTGGAAAAATAAGCCTCACTATATTAACAAAAATGATTTAGTTCACAGTTACGAAGAAGGATTAAATGTTCTTGACTTAGAAATAATGAATAGTGTTTTAAAAATTCAGTGGTTAAAATCTTTTCTTTGTAATGCAAACGGCTTATGGTTTACTGTTTCTTCTTCAATATTTCAGAAAGTAGGTGGTTTGGAATGTTTGATTAGATGTGATTTTGAGTTGAACAAATTACCTCTTAAATTGTCTGCATTCCATCAACAAGTTCTCCTTTATTGGAAGTTAGCTTTTTCCCACAATTTTAGTCCACACAAAACCTGTATTTGGAACAATCGCTTTATCTTACACCAAAACAAATCTTTATTTTATGAAAATTGGATTCAATATAATATTTTTTCCCTGCTGGACATGATGGACAGCTATGGTAATGTTTTAAATTACAATGATTTTTGTTTGAAACATGGATTTGTATGTCATCCTAAAGAGTTTTACACAATTGTAAACGCCATACCCAAAAACATAGTATTACTAGTAAAGAGTACTCTTTCACACTATTCTGTGACTTTCTCTCTCCCTTCTCCTTCTCTGGGTGAATTATCTATTAGAGATCATAAATGCAACAACAAATATATCAGAAGTGTTTTTATTGATAGACTTCATCCAAATAGAATTAAACGTTACTATATTTTCAAAGATTTTAGCCTGGAGGAGGTGAAGGAACTGAGAATGAATTATCTTACCTTTCCAAGTCTTCCTAAAATGAAAGAAGTTCATTTTAAAATTATAAACGACATATACCCTTCTAAAGCCTTCTTAAAATCTAAATTTGATATCGGAGAAAACTCTTGTCAGTTTTGTGAGACGAGTATTGAAACCACTCATCATATTTTTTATCATTGTAATCACTCAAAATTGTTTTGGTCTCAATTGTACAGTAAAATGTCATGCATTATTACATGTGCAAATCCCATTGAATACAAACAAATTAAGTTTGGTGTACTTAAGAAGGATTGTCCACAATACTATTTAGTTAATAATCTTTTTGAACTTGCTAAATATTTCATTCATAAATGCAGATTTTTGAAAACCCCCCATCCTTTCCTCACTTTGCTAATGAACTTAAAGCTTTTGCTGCTTCACTCTGCACCCTTTCAAATGTAAAAGCTTCTACAGTAGCAGATTTCCTCAATGAGCTAAGTGCTCTTTAAATCCTTACCCCTTGCAAGGACCTACTTTCACGTAAATGTTATTCATTTGTTTATTATTTTATTTATTTATTATTATTATTTTTATCATTATTTTATTTACTTTTTTTTATTGTCTTTCTTGATTGTATATTTGATTTGAAACTTTGTCGCTGTTACTTATTATAATTTGTAATTATGTCTGCCTTTGAAACTTGTAAGTTAAAATTGTTTGTTCAATACCTATTTTGTTTGTAAATTTGAATTCAATAAAAAAAATTTTTTTTAAATCATAATGGACGTCCATACTGACAGAGAGTGGATCGCTAGACGCCAGCTGGTTTTTTTTTCTGAGGTAAGTACTTTTTACTGAACAAATTTATTTTATAAGTTACTTTTACAAAGTAAACCATTACCAATATAAATTAAATATAGCTAAATTTATAAAGAAAGTAAATAATAAAATCGAATAGGCTTTTAATAACAGCTCACAGGACAGTCTAATTTTCCTCGAAACTGCCGCTTTAATATCCCATTAAATGCCATAGAATTGAATGACTGCCTTTTCCAGTAGATGGACCCAATCTAATATTTACACAAACAAAGGTTTTCGGTCTTTTTTGAAGTTTTGAAGTAAGTTAGGCCTAGCCTGTTCCCTTTCGAAAGGGAACTCTACACTACGTCAGAATGACGCTATGGGGAACGCCTCAGGCGTGACAGGTGTCTGAAATCAAATATCAACTCACATCAATCATGTTGACCGGCGACAGCCCGTGAATTATCAGCTTGATTGATTAACGAGCGACCTGGATGTATAAAGGGGAGCCTTGCACACATGACAACATCCTCTTCGTCTTCAGGGACTGTTTGTCTGTTTTGAGAATATCGCAAGTGAAGCGCGGGAGGCTCTCTCTTGCACAATAGCCTCTTGTGCAAACTGTGAGCGTTTTTTTAAAGATGCTCCGCTCTCTTCGGACCCTTTTCTCGAGGGAGGAGGGTTCAGCATCTCCGTGGTGTGAAGAAATATCTCGGCGAGCGTGAGAAAGGAAAATCCGTGCGCTGTCGGATGTTTCAACCTCGCACCTGTTGACTTTCTTCTCGAGGGATGAAAGCTATATTTATTTTAACGGCTCGTTTCTCGCGCTTGCCGAGGCAGTGTGTAGATTACGAGAACGTATGAATAAGTATTAAAACAGTATTGTCTGGTGGTTATGGCTGCATTTAATTCTATGAATTAAAATGATGAGCAGTGAACAAAAAGAGCAGGTGTAATTCTGGTCTTTTTGTAAAATGTGAAATTAACATATTTCTGTTTCTTTTCAGACCACGTCTCCTGTTTTAGAGTCTGGGGCAAAATGGTTTGGGTAAGAAAGTAAATCTAAAGATTTTTTCGATGGTCAGGTAGTAGGTCTTAACAGGCCTCCTTGACCAGACAGTCCCCATTTTGCAACCGGACAGCGCTTGGAATGTGGTTATCAGGTTATAGGCCTCACTAGGCCTTCCTGAATATAGCTTCCACATACTATGGTTGAATGAGCTCCCACATACTGTGGCTATCAGGTCATAGGCCTCACTAGGCCTTCCTGAGTATGAGCTCTCACATTCTGTGGTTTAATATTCAGCTCCCACATACTGTGTTCACCAGGTGCTGCGGTTGCCAGGTTACAGGCCTCACCAGGCCTTCCTGGTATGACATTAATTTAGACATTGACAAGTTCTCTTAGCTTATAATAAGCTAGCTTTTAACAGTATTTGTAGTAGGCTTCCTCTCCATATGAGGGTCGTATTGCTGAGGCCTCCATATACTTATTGAGCCTAGGCTGCCTAGTTATTGCCAAATATATGTGCTAGGCTTCCTCTCCGGGTGAGAGTCGTACTGCTGAGGCCTCCATATACATATTGCATGTGTCAGGCTTCCTCTACTTTCAGAGTCATCCTGCAGAGGCCTTCATGCAAATAGCAAGCTAGCTTTTGTCAGTATATGTTGTAGGCTTCCTCTCCATTTGAGAGTCGTACTGCTGAGGCCTCCATGTATTTATTTCATTGCATATGTTTATTGCTAGATATATGTGTTAGGCTTCCTCTCCATTTGAGAGTCGTACTGCTGAGGCCTCCATATACTTACTGTATTACGTATGTTATTGCTAGATATGTGTTAGGCTTCCTCTCCATGTGAGAGTCGTACTGTTGAGGCCTCCATATACATATTGCATGTTTCAGGCTTCCTCTACTTTCAGAGTCATCCTGCAGAGGCCTTCATGCAAATAGCAAGCTAGTTTTCTGTTAGTATATGTAGTAGGCTTCCTCTCCATATGAGGGTCGTATTGTTGAGGCCTCCATATACTTATTGTATTGCTGATATATGTGCTAGGCTTCCTCTCCATATGAGAGTCGTACTGCTGAGGCCTCCATATACATACTGCATGTGTCAGGCTTCCTCTGCTTTCAGAGTCATCCTGCAGAGGCCTTCATGCAAATAGCAAGCTAGTTTTGTGTTAGTATATGTTGTAGGCTTCCTCTCCATATAAGGGTCGTATTGTTGTGAGCTTCCACATACTGTGGCCTTCCTAAGAATGAGCTCCCACTTACTGTGGTCGCCAGGTTACAGGCCTCATCAGGCCTTCTTGGATTCAGAATGGCTAAGTACATGCACTTTCTTTCATGTACTTTCTATAATCCATATTTATGGTAAGGGTTGTGTGCTGTACTCTTAATTCCCTTTCTTACGTGGCCCAGACTTCGGTTCTAGGGCCTTTCTGAAAGTAAGCACAGGTTGTGGTCCCCAGGTTACAGGCCTCATCGGCCTTCCTGATATGAGCTCCCACATGCTGTGGTCACCAGGTTAGAGGCCTCACCGGCCTTCCTGAAGGTAAGCTCCCACACATTGTGGTTGAATACAAGCTCCCCCATGTTGTAGTTGCCAGGTTAGAGGTCCTACCAGGCTTTCCTAGAGGTAGCTCTCTTTAGGCCCTCACAGGCCTCCTCAGTGTTTTGAAACACAAACACTGGGTAGATCCATGGATCGAGTAGAGAAACTCCCCTCGCTGGCAAGGGTTGTAAAGCACTATGCTGAGTCATACTCTCCAGGATGTCCCGTCTCTGAGATCCGGGCTGAGTGGTTCACTGCCTGCTTCGCAGTCCCTCGGGTTGGATGCCTTCCTAAGGCTCTGTCTTCGGACAGACAGGAAGTGGCCAGACTGTAGTGATGTCTTATGTAGTGACACCAGGTCAGGCCTGCCTGGTGGCATTTCAGGTGGCACGTTCCCCTGAATAGTGACTGGCTGGGGTTCCCTCGGGTCCCCTAGCCACATTCCCTAGAAGGGACCCTTTCTAGTTTTTTAATTGTGGTCCTAGGCCTTTGAGCTGGCCCAGGTAGACCTTCCTTTAAATCTGTGGAGGTTTTTCTGTGGTATCCTTTAGCTTGGGCTATGACCGTAGAGAATGTCACTGACAGCCCAGTGTGACCTGAGGGCATGCACTCCCCTTAGCATGGTGGCGTTGGTATATCGTTCCCCATAGCGTCATTCTGACGTAGTGTAGAGTTCCCTTTCGAAAGGGAACGTCTCAGGTTACGACTGTAACCTATGTTCCCTGAGAACAGGGAACGAGACACTACGTCTTCCTGCCATGCCTCGGGGCCTGCCTGCAACAGTCCCTTCAGACGATAGGATGTTGTCATGTGTGCAAGGCTCCCCTTTATACATCCAGGTCGCTCGTTAATCAATCAAGCTGATAATTCACAGGCTGTCGCCGGTCAACATGATTGATGTGAGTTGATATTTGATTTCAGACACCTGTCACGCCTGAGGCGTTCCCCATAGCGTCATTCTGACGTAGTGTAGAGTTCCCTGTTCTCAGGGAACATAGGTTACAGTTGTAACCTGAGACGTTTTCTCAAAGGCACTCTCTCACGCTCTCTCTGCCCCAGGGCAGATTTGTAAACCGTAGTTGCTTTGGTTTTTCAATCCGTACCCGTTCCGCCCCGTGGCTCAAAAGGGACACAACAAAAATAGGGAGAAAGCCAAAATAGAATGCAAAATGTATTAACAAAATAGAACTATACAGAAAAAAAAGGGAAAAAAACCTACGTTCAAGGTAACAGTGAACAAATTCATAATCCGTGCACGCTTTCACAATCATTGTCTTGTAAATTGTTCTTTTGCAATAATTGTTTGTAATATTCCTGTGAAAAATTTTGAAATACTGTTCCAACAGGTGAAGTTACACAACAATATGCTGATTGATTACATAATATTTGGATGTAATATTCAGTTCCAGTGAAAATCTGCTCCAGTAAATGGGAGTATACACAGGTGATGTGTAATATTCATTACCAGTAAACTCCACCCGCTGGAACAGTTTCGTACAATAACTGAATATTACACAATATCACCTGTTCAGTTTTGCAAACTGTACTCACAGATTTGTGGCCTATGCCTTATTTTAGAAATCTGTTTTTCTGTATATTGATTTGTTGTGTATTGTTAAGATGAATACAACTGTCTTAACTGAATTTTTCTATGATTTGGCGATGGGGTGTGTAATGTATAGATGACATGAAACCGCATGTGGTTGGACTGAAACCCCCCAGGTCTCCCCTATTTTGGTACCCAAATGTTGACGGGTATGCCCCAGGCCCGGTTCTATGGGAGTGCTATGCACCCTCAAACGCAAGCAAGAGAAGCCTCGATTGATACTGTTATAATATATTGGCGAAACAGATTTGCCAAACCAAAAGCTCCAGTGCATATTTGTGCTTATTTGTTTTCACGCTCTGGAGAACGCAGGAGTTTTAATTCAGTACCGAATTATGCAGGCTCGCGAAAACTCTCATTAACAAAGTGTAGCAGCTAGACACGATGTAAAAGATGTGACAGCTACATATAAATGCTTGATCTGTCATTTATCATGTTCATAACATATAGGCTAGTCATTTGCCAATAATCATTGCTGAAAAATAATGTTTCTTCTATTTCTCTCTTTTCCCTGTGTCAACAGGAGCTAACTACAGCCCAAATGCTCTTTTAAGAGCCTCAGCACTGAGCATCTTTGGCTTTGTAAGTATGTTTTGACTAACTATCAGATGCATTATGTGATTAACATATTGTAATGCATAACTTGCAGGGCTCTACACTTACATTTTTTTAGGAGCACTTGTGTGAATCAAGAAACATTTCGGATTATTTTCAGTTGTACACTTTTTTTTTCAGGATTCTTTGAATAGAAAGTTCAAAACAACAGCATTTATCTGAAATAGAAAGCACTACTGTTCAGTCAGTATTTTTTTTTTTTTTTTTTTTTTTGGTTGTTGAATGAAATTAATACTTTAATTCGGCAAGGATGCATTAAATTGACCTAAAGTGGCAGTAAAAACATTTGTAATGTTACAAAAGCTTTCTATTTCAGATTTAAGTTTGAAGGGCCATAAAGTTACTCAGTGTACTTTTAACGTAATTGTATATTCAGGCAATTAATAGAGTTCTCTAACAAGGGATGTGCAATAAAGCTATACTATTTAAACTAACTCGACTGGTAATAACTGCTGTTGCACAAGTTGATTCCTCGTCTGTCCATGAACAAATTTAGATTAAATAAACTCATGACCATTTCTCACATTTTCTCTGTTTGTTTGTTTGTTTGTTTGTTTGTTTGTTTGTTTGTTTGTTTGTTTTTTTCGGATCAGCCATGTCTGTGGTGAAGTAGTGAGTTTGACGTGTAATTATACTCGAGGTTCTGTGGGGTGCGGACTGGATCGATTCCATTCCTAGAGCTTCCGGAAAAATCTTTGGGGTGCGGACTGATGGGGCAGTGAACCCGAGGTTACCCCATGAGCATCCTAGAGCTTCTCATGTACGATTTTAGGGAAAAATCAGGTTTTTTGGATACGTTGATCTTTTAGGCGTGCCGCAAGAACTGGGAGATATAAAAATATGATACACCGGTGTTTTCCCAGATGAGAAGTTTATCTATGTATTATCTTTTAACTCTTTTAATTCATTTTATAACTGTACTGTACATCTTTTTAAATTGTTTTTATAACTGTTTTAAAGTGCCCCTATTATGCTATTTACTACAACACTTACCTACAACAGGTTAATGTGCATCAAAGGTAAAAAAAAAAACTGTTGAATTTTCTCATAATATACATTTGCACATCACCACATTTTTCAAAGATTCTTGAACGGCTTGTCAGAGTATTCTCAGAACCCAAACTCAGCAAAATCCATGACTCAGATCTAAAGATATTCCTCATGGAGTTGTAACACACGAACCCCCAGAGGCGCACATAGATCTTTAAAATATATATAAACACTTATGTCACATTTTAACTCATAACTCAATGAAGCATGCATAAATTGTGGAAAATGGCACATAATTATTTACAGCAGATTGTTAAGATTAAAAAGAGCCCAAACTCACCATAATCCATCACTCAGATCTAAAGATATTCCTCATGGCGTTCTAACACAAAAAATACCACGGCAGATCTATGAAGTAGCAATAGCAGTGATGCTATGTTGTTTTGATGTGACGTTTCAGCTCAAAACTCAATGAAACATGCATGGATTGTGAAAAACCATTATTAGGATATACCATATATGGACCCTGCAAACCTATGCCGCGGGAAGCCCGCCCCTCTCCCCCTCATATTCAGTTCAGTCGAGAAAGATGGAGAAACCGAGTACATACCTGAGTTGCTCTGTGGTTGACTGCCACAAACAACATGTAAATGTGTTTCCTCTACCAAAAACGGACCAAACTATCAGGGACCAGTGGATGAAATTCATTTTTAATGATGCTGTCCCAACAACCCTTTCAACTGGCTTATCGTTAGGAGTCTGCGCTAAACATTTCACACAGGAATCACACACAAATTTGGGGCAATATCAGGCGAAGTTGGCCTCGAAGCTCTGTTTGGAAAAAGGTGCAATTCCAACCATCAGAGACTTGCCTGAAATTGAAACGGTAATACTGAGTTTATATTGCTCTACTGTGTGTTACGTTAACAAACAGCAGCTAACTGCTAATGCGGCTATTGTATGCTATCGGGAGTATTAGCTTCGAGGTAAACATAGGGAATGGCTGCTAACGTTACTTTGCAAACAACAAATGACTGAGATCATCATGAATTCGGCTATTGTATATTGATTGCCCAACGCTTATATGAGGCGCCGTCTAGTTTGTGTGTGTGTGTGCTCGCGTCTTATATGAGTATGTGCGCGAGTTTGTGTGTGTGTGTGCTTGCGTCTCATATGAGTATGTGCGTGGAGAGTTCATATACATGTTTGTGTGACTACTTAGTATGTATGCAAGCGTGTTTTATATATGTGTGCGTGAATGAAGTTTGATTTAAGCCCTAAACGGCGCCTCATACTTATACACCGGCCGGGAAGCCGGTCGCGGCCAGGTTGGGTTCATTCATAACTTGGCACCATGATGTCATTTTGGAATGATATGCTAAAGCATTACCTGCGGTGTCAACCCCCCTCCTTCCTGCCACCAATCAACGCGCCCCTCATTTGCATTATTAAAATGAGCGTCCACGACAGCCAAAATATCGCATCAGATCTCGCGAGACAATAATGCCTTCAGAAATAAGGGTCTGAGGAGCTCTGTGTTTATTTTTTTTCCACTTTACTTTTTTAGAAGGGCCTGAAAGACTATAATACAGCAGTAGGTATCCAATGTAATACTAGGTTATGACTCCTTTAAAGCATCTAAACACTTCAATCAACTCTGAACGAGTGCTGACTAGGCTCTCTAAACCGGAGTGTACTGCCCGCAGGCGCCACCTAGCTGCAAAAATATTCATTATCATATTTTTCAAAACAATTGCCTTGATTAACACAGAATTGGTGTCATTTGAAAGCTTAGAGTCTGAACTTTACAGTGAATGTAGCCAATTTGAAAAACTCCTAAGTATTCTGAGTTATTTGCTACGGTGACCGGGAGGGGACATGTTCGGTTCACTTATTTTTGTCGTGGCCACAACATATAAACTCGTGGGAACGTGATATTAAGTCGTGGGAACGTCATAATATCTCGTGGGAACGTCATATTAAGTCGTGGCCACAAGATCATTTTCTTGAGGTAACGACATCATTATGTCGTGGCCACGCGATGCAAAGTCGTGGCCTCAAGATCATATGTTGAGGGAACGATATATTTTTCTCGTGGCCACGAGATCATTTTGTTGAGGTTACGACATCATTATGTAGTGGCCACGCGTTGAAAGAGCCACAGCGGCCAATACTGTAACCGTACCATAGACTGGGCTACAGCAGAGATGGAGATGACAGAAGAAATAACATTTTACTTTAAATTAGGAATGTCATATAAAGATATAGTGCGGTCTTTGGCATTAAGACATGGGTACGTTATAAAGATAAGCGCATTCTTAGACTTTTTTTGTCGCACGCATATTTAGGGACCGTCTCAAAATTACATGCGACATTGGCATAAACGTTTCTAACTTCGATAGCATTTGAAGACAATGACTCACAGTCATAAAACCAATTGTACATTGTTCACCCAGGTCTCATGTATGATGCACACCTTTTAGATTTTTGATATTTATGACAATAAACTGCTGAATCATATGCAAATATTGTAGGCCTATTTCACATCTCTACTGTATGGGATCATACACAAAATATGACAATATTTAAAGCTCAATATCATTTGAAGACAATGACTCATAAAACCAACTGTATATTGTTCATATAGGTCTCATGTATGATGCACACCTTTAATATTTTTGATATTTATGACATAAACTGCTAAATAGTATGTGAAAATATTGCTATGTATTTCACTACTGTATGGGATCATATACAGAATATGACAATATTTAAAGCTCAATAGCATTTGAAGACAGTGACTTACAGTCATAAAACCAACTGTACATTGTTCATATAGGTCTCATGTATGATGCACACCTTTAATATTTTTGATATGTATGACAGTAAACTGCTAAATCATATGCAAATAATGCTATGTATTTCACTACTGTGTGGGATCATATACAGAATATGACCACATTTAAAGCTCAATAGCATTTGAAGACAATGACTTACAGTCATAAAACCAACTGTAGCCTACATTGTTCATCTAGGTGTCAGGTATGTGGCAGTAGTGAAATAGGCCTACAATAATTGCATATGATTTAGCAGTTTATTGTCATAAATATCAAAAATCTAAAAGGTGTGCATCATACATGAGACCTGGGTGAACAGTGTACAGTTGGTTTTATGACTTTAAGTCATTGTCTTCAAATGCTATTGAAGTTAGAAATGTTTATGCCAATGTCGCATGTAATTTTGAGACGGTCCCTAAATATGCGTGCGACAAAGTCTAAGAATGCGCTTCATGTGTCTTTCACTTATAACGTACGCATGTCTTAATGCCAAAGACCGCACTATATCTTTATATGACATTCCTAATTTAAAGTAAAATGTTATTTCTTCTGTCATCTCCATCTCTGCTGTAGCCCAGTCTATGGTTACAGTATTGGCCGCTGTGGCTCCCTCAACGCGTGGCCACTACATAATGATGTCGTTACCTCAACAAAATGATCTCGTGGCCACGAGAAAAATATATCGTTCCCTCAACATATGATCTCGAGGCCACGACTTTGCATCGCGTGGCCACGACATAATGATGTCGTTACCTCAACAAAATGATCTCGTGGCCACGACTTAATATGACGTTCCCACGAGATATTATGACGTTCCCACGACTTAATATCACGTTCCCACGAGTTTATATGTTGTGGCCACAACAAAAATAAGTGAACCGAACATGTCCCCTCCCGGTCATAATCTATAAAACACTTTTTTGTACTATGTACTGCAATGTGTCAAAAACATCATACATCTCATGAAACATTCAAAAATCGTACAGCATATTAGTAGAATTAAAATGAGCCCCAAATTAACTTAATCTATTGCTTTTATGACAAGATATTCTTCATTAAAAATGCCCATGAGGGGGCGTCAAGCACTCAACAAAAAGGCTATCTTGGTTACAAATGCTGTAACTTTTGATTCCTTCATCTAATCACCACAAAATTTGATCCAGATGCAGCTCACATTTAGGGGTACTTCCCCAAACAAGATATTTTTCCCTACCGTATTTCCTTCCCGACTTATTGCATTTCAAACAAGAGAGATATGCAAAATCATAATAAAAATTATAAATATGTTTCTCGGCAGGAGAATATCCAAATGTAATGTAATTTATATTTTCAAAAAATTTGAAAAGAGTTCTATCAAACGATACCTACCTTTTGACTCTCCTTGTTATAGTTTTGGAGTTATGAGTCTTTAGTTTTGTGTGTGTCACTCAGACAAAACAACTCTAAAAATGCCTTCAGGTTAAGGGGTTAAACAAAAACACCCATTGCCACAATAACATCAGCTGTCCTGAGGCTTCCTACACCGTAAACTAAACACCGTAACGAACAAATATCAATCCGAACGTGAGTCCAATAATGAAACACTGGAAGAACTAGTTATTCAACCTGAACCTCCATCACAAGGACGACTCGAGCAGGACGTTTCTCAGTGATACACTGCATTAATAGACACAGCTATAGATAATCGTGGCCCACAAACTGATTAGCATTGGTATTTAAGTAAGACAGTGATAATGTGAGTTAGCCAGTTAGCAGGAGACCAATACAATATAAAACTCAAAAAGTATTTTGAACTCCATCTTCCAAGAGCAAGCGGTTTGCGAATCGTGCATTGAATTCTGAGATTTGAGAAGCTGTCGTCAGTGAAATAAAGGGAACACAGCAAAAGTTTAGGATTATACTGTGATGATATCATGGTAAAGATGAACTTTAACCACTGATTCTTCACATGCTTGTCCTTGGGCAGGGAAAATAAAACTGGCTTAAAGCCGCTTTACCGTCACATTGTAGAGCACAGCGTCTTCTCAACATGATGCTATCAAGCATCCACAGGGATCAGCTGTAGTGTTTGAGGGGTTTCAAGTTTTCCCTGGTGTTGGCAATATGCTAATGTTTCGTCTTGACGTCACAACTAAATGGCTTATGACTCGTTTGAAAAACGATTAGGCCTCAGAGGCCTCGTTTTACACTGCAGGTCTTAATGCCCCATTCTCATTTATTGGCTATATTCGATTTTTTTTGACCGTCCATTTACATGTTCTTTTAATTGTGACCCATATCCGATTCATGTGTTTACACTTGCCATACTATCTGAAACATTGCGCATGCATAAAGGGTTAAATTATCTTACACAGATGGACAAACGCGAAATATGCTTGATGCTAGCTCTGCGATATATGGCGAAGATGGCGGCACGCAGCTCAGATGTTGAATGGAGCTCTGGCTTTGTTGGCATTTCACCACATTAATTTATTATACTAATTACATTTTTGAAAACAATCTAAGCAAGTATGGGGGGCCCCACGATTGCACAGATGAAAAGAGTGGAGGAACAATTGGAACTGATCAGCTTAACGCTGAGAAACGTAACTAAACAGGAAAACTTGACGGCATTGAATGAGAAACTGTCAGCTGACATTCAGTCGCTTAAGATGTTACTGATGAAGAAAGATGAGAAAATAGCTATGTTGGAGAAACGAATCGACGATCTTGAACAGCACACGAGAATGAACGACCTCATTATAACTGGCTTGGAAACGAAACACCGTACCTATGCGAGGGTGGCGGATCCAGTGGCTGGAGTCCTCGATGCTAATGCACCGGAGTCAGAGACCCAATCTCTGGAACAGCAGGTTGTTTCATTCTTGGCGAGCAAAGATATTGAAGTTCAGAGTGATAACTTTTCTGCCTGTCACTTGCTACCTAAGAAGCGTCATTCTACGATCCCTGGGCCTCCTGCCATCATTGTGCGCTTTGTGAACCACAAACATAAAGTCGCGCTGCTGAGTCAAGGGGGGAAATTGAAGGGCACGAAAGTTTACCTAAACGAACATCTCACTAAAAAGAATGCCGATATTGCTAAGGACGCTAGATTATTACGTAAAAATGGAAAGATTCAGTCGACATGGACCCGGAACTGTAAAGTGTGGATTAAGACGAATGGATTACGACCAGAGGATGTGAAGGTTTTGGCGATACGGGAATTAAATCAGC
Source organism: Scardinius erythrophthalmus (assembly GCF_964197995.2). Lineage (NCBI taxonomy): Eukaryota > Metazoa > Chordata > Actinopteri > Cypriniformes > Leuciscidae > Scardinius > Scardinius erythrophthalmus. Next base: position 1,668,205 of record NC_138227.1, read on the forward strand.
TGGATGAATATAAATGAATCATTTCAGTCTCAAGAACTACTGTTTCCACTGCTGCCGATGGATTGTTCGGGTTTCTCGAGTGAAAGGATTAACCTTGATGTGTTGGTGGAACGTGAGTCGTTTTGGTGTGATGACGTTCTTTCAAGGTACTATCTTATCATTCCTTTATTATGACATCAATTTACTCTAGTTTCATAACAAGTGACTGGAAACACGCAGCACCTGAAATAGATTCACGGACTCTGAACCCATTTGAGCTGAACATGGACAACAACTCTGGAATTTATGAAACCTTTTTTAATCCTGACTCCAATAACAATTATCTGAACTCTGTTAATTTGTCGTGTGAATATTATACCGAACAGCAGTTTAATTTCTTGTCTTGCTTGTCTCCTACACATTCTGATCAAACCTCGTTCTCCACGATTCATGTGAATGCACGTAGCTTTAGAGAAAACTTTGATCACTTTAAAACCTTCTTATCTACCTTGTCACACTCCTTCTCAGCTCTAGCATTTACGGAAACATGGCTCCATAATGACACATCACACCTCTATAATCTATCACACTATAATGCTATCCACTCCTGTAGAGAGATGAAAAGAGGAGGAGGAGTTTCTCTGTACGTGTCAGATTCATTTAATTATATTCTCAGAAAGGATTTAAGTAATGACTTTAACTTAACATTAGTAGAATCTCTATTTATTGAGATTCCCTCATGTTATTTATTTAAAGGGAAAAGCATTGTGATTGGATGCATTTACAGACCACCTGCTTCAGATATAAATACTTTTATTGATGCACTTGATTCAACCTTAGATATTATTTCAAAGGAACATAAGCTCTGTTTGCTACACGGTGACTTCAATTTGAATATCTTACACGCTGATCACACTGCTACACATGATTTTCTTAATACCCTGTACTCTGTAAACTTCTACCCTTTAATTACAAAACCTACCAGAGTTACCGCACACTCAGCCTCTCTTATAGATAATATTTTGTTTAACTCATGTGACTATAAAGTGTCATCAGGGTTGTTATGGTGTGACGTGTCTGACCATTTTCCAGTTTTTCAAATGATACATTTTGTTTCTGGAGCTTGTATTACTAATAATGTGCATGTAAAATATCGAAATTTCACCCTTAAAAATATTGGAATATTCAAATCAGCCATCAGCTCTATCGTATGGGATGAGGTCATGTTGTTGCAGGATGCTATCAAAGCCTATGATTTATTTTTGACTCTATTTAATTCTGCTCTGGAATCCAGTTTTCCTCTGATAGCTGTGAAATCCAGAGTAGCTAGAGACAAACCCTGGTTTACCGGTGAATTGAGGAAACTATCCAGAAAGAAAAATAGGTTGTATCGCAAGTCTATCACCAAGCCTACTCCTCATAACCTAGAAACATACAAAAAATATAGGAACCAATTCACAAGCTTAATTAAGGCGACTAAAAAAAAGTTTTATGCCGACCAGTTTAATCGAGTCTCTAATGACATTAAATCAACCTGGAACATTATAAATCAGGTTCTGAGTCGTAATAGGAAGGCTGCATCTGCACCCACAGAGATGAGGGACTATGATAGGTGTCTATCAGACCCTATTGATATAGCTGATGGCTGCAATAATTTCTTTACCAAAATTGGTTCTGATTTAGCACACAATATCCAGAAAACTTATAATGATCCATGTAGTCAAATAAATGGGCGGTACTCTCCCCTCCCTAATCTTGATCACCCAACTACGCAGGAGGTTCGTGATATTATTTTTTCTTTAAAGAACTCAGCCCCTGGCCACGATGGCATTAAGAGTATCCTCCTTAAGGAGACCATTGATCATATTATTCAACCTCTTACTTATGTAATCTCTTTATCATTTCAATCTGGAATTATTCCCCAAGCTCTTAAAATTGCAAAAGTTATTCCCATTTTTAAATCGGGTGATACAAAGGTGTTTAGCAATTATCGTCCCATATCCATTCTGCCCTGTATCTCTAAAATATTCGAGAAACTTGTTTATGAACGATTAAATAAACATTTAATTATTAACAACATTATATATAAACACCAATATGGGTTTCGGAAAAAATATTCAACAGAACATGCATTAATACAGCTTGTAAATTATATATCAAATGCCCTTAATAATAAAAAATTTGCTCTCGGTGTTTTTCTCGATTTAAGTAAGGCTTTTGACACTGTTTCACATGATATTTTGATTTCTAAGCTTAATAGATAGTTTAGTTTGGTTTCGCAATTACTTTATTAACAGAGAACAATTTGTTTATCTCAATGGTTTTTTTTCTAAAACTTCTAAAATTTCATTTGGGGTTCCTCAGGGTTCTATTTTGGGTCCTTAATTGTTTTTAATTTATATTAATGATTTATTCCTTTGTTGTGATCATTTTCTACCCATATTATTTGCAGATGACACCAATCTTATTGCAGTACACGAGGATTTTGTCACCTTGATCCAACAGGTTAATGACGAGTTAAAAATATTATCAAATTGGTTTCGCACTAACAAGCTAACGCTCAATGTCAAAAAATGTAATTTTATGATATTTCACAATATTAATAAATTCTACCCCAAAGAACATGCTGCTATAGAAATTGATGGAGCTCCAGTTACTCAAGTGGCTTCAACAAAATTTCTCGGTGTTCTGATTGACGAAGGTTTAACTTGGTCTAAACATGTTGATCTAGTCTGTACAAGATCCTCTAAAATGTTAAATATTCTAAGAATTGTTTTACCTTCAATCCACTCATCTGCTTATCTAACGCTTTACTACAGTTTTTTATTTCCCTATATGAATTATTGCAATATTGTCTGGGGTGCTACTTTTCTCACTTATCTCGCTAAAATTTCTAAAATCCAGAAGAAGTTCTTGCGTATGATCTCCTATTCTTCTAAATATGCTCCTTCTGCACCTCTATTTCTCAGATACAAGATTTTATCAATTGAGAAAGTCAATGTCTATTTATCATGCATATTTATTCATAAGTTTATTTATAAGAGAGATGATTTCCCACCAACATTACAACACTTCTTTACTTTTATTTCAGATATTCATATCCATCATACAAGGCATAGTGAAATAAATCTTGTCTTACCGTTCTCTAGAACTTCAGGTCATAAAACTGACCTCAGTTTTAGGGGTCCTCAATTATGGAGTGAATTAAGTTTGTCCCTAAGATCCATGTCTTCTCTGTTTGTCTTTAAAAAACAGTTGAAAGACCTTTTGATTTTACAATGACAGTTTCTTTTTGCTATAAGTTCCCTGCAGTATACTATAGTCTTACTGACCTTTATATGCTGCTCTTTACTTTTGTTCCTCCTTTACCTTTACCTTTACCCTTTAACATCTATAACTTTAAGTTACTTCCATTAGGATAATCATGCTTCTGAAAATATGTTTTTCCCCTTTTTTTATTATTCAACTTATTTGTCTGCGTGTCTTTTTTTGTTTATTCATGCAAGTGGAGTGGAACTCTGTATAAACCCAAGTGGGTTTCGTTCCCCTCCTTGTACTGTATCTATGCGATATCTGTGCAGAACTAATAAAATAAAAAAAAATATATGCGAAGTTATCATGATTATGAGGCGGAGGAGGATGAAAAGTGCCATTATTGCAGCTTGTGCATATGCTTCAGTTATTGTGTGCGAGAGAGATCTCAGGACTGGCGGGAGCATATTGTGGTGAGCTTTAACGAATTTTTTTTTTTTTTTAGGATGAGCAAGCCAACCTTTGATATGTTGTGTCAACGTTTGTCCACATTCCTCTCCTACGACGACACAACTATATAAATAAAACTGCCTTGCCTAATGTTGCATCACAATAAATAAATAAAATGGATGTAATTGATTGTGAGAGTGAATAAAAAATATGCTGATGTACATGGACTCAAGTTCCTTTTTTGGAATTTATTAAATTCAATGGCATTCATGTAAAATATAATTAATAAAATAGTGTAAAATGGGCATAATACTGTAAAATGAAATTGCGGTATGGACATCATACTGTAAAATTAAATTGCGGTAAGGGCATCATACCGTAAAACACATTTACAGGTAAGCTACTGTAAAGGGGAACTTACAGTAACTTACTGGCAATAGTGCTGCCAAAATAGGGGAGACCTGGGGGGGTTTCAGTCCAACCACATGCGGTTTCATGTCATCTATACATTACACACCCCATCGCCAAAAAAATTCAGTTAAGACAGTTGTATTCATCTTAACAATACACAACAAATCAATATACAGAAAAACAGATTTCTAAAATAAGGCATAGGCCACAAATCTGTGAGTACAGTTTGCAAAACTGAACAGGTGATATTGTGTAATATTCAGTTATTGTACGAAACTGTTCCAGCGGGTGGAGTTTACTGGTAATGAATATTACACATCACCTGTGTATACTCCCATTTACTGGAGCAGATTTTCACTGGAACTGAATATTACATCCAAATATTATGTAATCAATCAGCATATTGTTGTTTAACTTCACCTATTGGAACAGTATTTAAAAAAAATTCACAGGAACTGAATATTACAAACAATTATTGCGAAAGAACAATTTACAAGACAATGATTGTGAAAGCGTGCACGGATTATGAATTTGTTCACTGTTACCTTGAACGTAGGGTTTTTTTTTCTTTTTTTTTCTGTATAGTTCTATTTTGTTAATACATTTTGCATTCTATTTTGGCTTTCTCCCTATTTTTGTTGTGTCCCTTTTGAGCCACGGGGTGAAACGGGTACGGATTGAAAAACCAAAGCAACTACGGTTTACAAATCTGCCCTGGGGCAGAGAGAGCGTGAGAGAGTGCCTTTGAGAAAACAGGCTAGGCCTAACTTACTTCAAAACTTCAAAAAAGACCGAAAACCTTTGTTTGTGTAAATATTAGATTGGGTCCATCTACTGGAAAAGGCAGTCATTCAATTCTATGGCATTTAATGGGATATTAAAGCGGCAGTTTCGAGGAAAATTAGACTGTCCTGTGAGCTGTTATTAAAAGCCTATTCGATTTTATTATTTACTTTATAAATTTAGCTATATTTAATTTATATTGGTAATGGTTTACTTTGTAAAAGTAACTTATAAAATAAATTTGTTCAGTAAAAAGTACTTACCTCAGAAAAAAACCCCAGCTGGCGTCTAGCGATCCACTCTCTGTCAGTATGGGCGTCCATTATGATTTTAAAAAAAAAATTTTTTATTGAATTCAAATTTACAAACAAAATAGGTATTGAACAAACAATTTTAACTTACAAGTTTCAAAGGCAGACATAATTACAAATTATAATAAGTAACAGTGACAAAGTTTCAAATCAAATATACAATCAAGAAAGACAATAAAAAAAGTAAATAAAATAATGATAAAAAATAATAATAAATAAATAAAATAATAAACAAATGAATAACATTTACGTGAAAGTAGGTCCTTGCAAGGGGTAAGGATTTAAAGAGCACTTAGCTCATTGAGGAAATCTGCTACTGTAGAAGCTTTTACATTTGAAAGGGTGCAAAGTGAAGCAGCAAAAGCTTTAAGATCATTAGCAAAGTGAGGAAAGGATGGGGGGTTTTCAAAAATCTGCATTTATGAATGAAATATTTAGCAAGTTCAAAAAGATTATTAACTAAATAGTATTGTGGACAATCCTTCTTAAGTACACCAAACTTAATTTGTTTGTATTCAATGGGATTTGCACATGTAATAATGCATGACATTTTACTGTACAATTGAGACCAAAACAATTTTGAGTGATTACAATGATAAAAAATATGATCAGTGGTTTCAATACTCGTCTCACAAAACTGACAAGAGTTTTCTCCGATATCAAATTTAGATTTTAAGAATGCTTTAGAAGGGTATATGTCGTTTATAATTTTAAAATGAACTTCTTTCATTTTAGGAAGACTTGGAAAGGTAAGATAATTCATTCTCAGTTCCTTCACCTCCTCCAGGCTAAAATCTTTGAAAATATAGTAACCTTTAATTCTATTTGGATGAAGTCTATCAATAAAAACACTTCTGATATATTTGTTATTGCATTTATGATCTCTAATAGATAATTCACCCAGAGAAGGAGAAGGGAGAGAGAAAGTCACAGAATAGTGTGAAAGAGTACTCTTTACTAGTAATACTATGTTTTTGGGTATGGCGTTTACAATTGTGTAAAACTCTTTAGGATGACATACAAATCCACGTTTCAAACAAAAATCATTGTAATTTAAAACATTACCATAGCTGTCCATCATGTCCAGCAGGGAAAAAATATTATATTGAATCCAATTTTCATAAAATAAAGATTTGTTTTGGTGTAAGATAAAGCGATTGTTCCAAATACAGGTTTTGTGTGGACTAAAATTGTGGGAAAAAGCTAACTTCCAATTAAGGAGAACTTGTTGATGGAATGCAGACAATTTAAGAGGTAATTTGTTCAACTCAAAATCACATCTAATCAAAAATTCCAAACCACCTACTTTCTGAAATATTGAAGAAGAAACAGTAAACCATAAGCCGTTTGCATTACAAAGAAAAGATTTTAACCACTGAATTTTTAAAACACTATTCATTATTTCTAAGTCAATAACATTTAATCCTTCCTCGTAACTGTGAACTAAATCATTTTTGTTAATATAGTGAGGCTTATTTTTCCAAATAAAGTTAAATATTGCAATGTTACATTCTTTAAGTAAGTGAGGTGGGATAGCTAGCGAGGAGGCTGGGTAAACAAACCTAGAGAGCAGTTCCATCTTGGTTAACAAAACTCTTCCAAAAATTGAGATATCTCTTTGTATCCAATTATTGAGAATAACTTTAGCTCTTGTCTTGAAAGATTTTTAACAAAATTTTCTTGGACGCTTAGATTGCTATCTCCAGTAATAATTATCCCCAAGTATTTTACAGATGTTTTTATCGGTATGTTACATAAAGAGTCTAGTTCGCTGCCATGAATTGAATTGGCATATGGCATATACAAACTTAAAAAAATCTGTCTTCATTTACAGTAGCACTACTGCTTTTGCGTAAACAGTAAAGTACTGTAAATTCCATATACAGGAAGTTACTGTAAATGTCATAAAAATACCCATAATGCAGTGCATATTACAGTAGTTAACCTTAAATAATATAAATGGTATTTTACTGGGCTTTTTTGCAGTAAGTAACTGTAAAATTACGGCAAAGTCTAACAGTGCGCTTATCCGGGGCCGGGTCGCGGAAACATGGAAACATGCAAAAATTGTAAACTGACACATTCCTTTTGCACGCTTTCTTTTGACACACATAACTCTTTGTTCCTACATCCAAGAGATTTTGTGTCCAACTTGGTATCCACTTTATAAATTAAAAAGATCTTAAAAGATTATGTCCACATAGGATGTTTACTGTATTTACCAGTCTTTAATATGCCAGACTGTTAGCAGGAAATTGCAGACAGATTCATAAACACAAATTTGCAATACTAGAGATAAAAGGTACCTTATTCACGACAAGAAAATATCTGGGTATAATAGTCATGGTTTTAAAAACATTTGAGTATTTGATTAAAATCTGCTGCTAAAATGCATAAGTCTTTAGTATTTCAGGTAAGCTCATCATTCATTCAGCAACAGAATTAGATGATATGTTTTGTAACATCACTGTAGTTTGTTCATTATATTAATCACATCATGTGTACAGCAAACACTTTGCTTTGAAGGATATATTTTTACTATGGTGAAATGTGAAAGAGCAAACAATTCTGATGTATGAATTGCTATTTGAAGGTAGCTATTTGCTATTCTCAATAAAAGTGATCTGCGAACTTGAGCAAAAATGAGCAGCATCATTAATTAAAAGAAACAAAAGCTATAGTAAAGAGCATAGTATTGCAACACCAGTACATCTACACAAAAGTGGGTGTGTGAGATTCATGCATGACAGAGAAGGTGTGGTTGACGAATCGGCTTATTATATAAGGCTGTTCTTTCACCAACAAGAAAAAACTGTTGTGAACTTCAAAGGTAATACAATTTTCTAATGTCAAATAATAATTTGTTTTTATGCAATTCCCTTGTGTTAATGAATTGTATGAATTTTATTAACAGTTGTCCTCAAGGCATCCAAAGACAGACATAAAAGTTAGTGTTATAGTGTTTTATATGTATATATATATATATATATATATATATATATATATATATATATATATATATATATACAATGCTTGTTACAGCTGTACATTTAATATCATTAGACTGTTGTACTTTTGACTTTTATAAAATAAATGAACAGATAGCCTATTTCAATTGGATTATAGGCTATTGGTGATCATAAAAATGACGTCTTTTGACTTTAATTTTTTATTGTACTATCAATTATAAAACTTAAAAACTTAGGCTGAATGCGTCCTGTGTCTGTTTGTGTATGAATCAGCCGAGATGTGGGACTCGAGTCACATGACTTGACTCTAGTCGCAAATTTAAGGACTTGAGACTTGCTTGACTAAATTAAGAAAATGACTCGATTTACCTTTGATTTAAGATTAAATTACTCGAGACTTGGCTTGACTTGAACTGTATGACTCGATATATATTTTTATATAAATCATCGCAACATCAACTGATGATCAAAATGAAAGCAACGGAACCATTGACGCCAGTCATCAGATTCTGCGTGATTGCGTGACGCTGCACAAGCCCAGAAAAAAACATACATCGCGGTGAGCGCGCTAAATACAAAAACATCTCCCAGCATCATTTCTTTTTGGATATAAACACTAAAATTGACCATATTCATACAAGAAGATTTGCTGTTCAGATAATAACTGGCAAGGGATATCGGACGACCATCACAACCTCGAACAGTTGAACTTCATTCACCACGTCTAAAAGCTATGGCTTGTTTAACCTGTTTGCGCATCCCTGTGTGTGTAATAAGCAGAGTGTATTCACTTCACTTCATTCTCCTCTTCACAGAAAGAATGGGACATCTACACACCTCTCTTGTTTTGTTCCTCCTCTTCTTTTCACTGTGGCCATGCAATGGGACAACTTCATTGACTGATCATGAGAGGCAGTCTATAGAAGACTGCAAGAACAACTGGAGCGGGAACAAGTGCAGGACTACTGATGAAGACGGAAAATGCCAAGAAAAGTATTGTTCACCTCAGGAAAACATGGACAACTTGGATAGCCATGGCAGCGCTAACAGTAAGTGTGGGAAGGATGGTCAAGACGACAATTTGAGCAGAATTGATCCCGTTCATTTGAGTGGACGGTGGAATGATGGCAAGAAGCACTATGGGTCTTATTATGGATTGCAGTGTAACAACGACTGTGACCTAAAAAATGAAAACTACTTTTGGTGCAATACTGCGTATGGATGGGATTACTGCTCGCCATCAGAAAACGTAGATTACAAGAACAAAAAGTGTAATTTAAACAGTCCATGTGGAAGGAAAGGTCAAAAATATAACTGGTGCTGGGTGGGAGACAGCTGGGATTACTGTGGGATTGTGACAGAACGCTGTATTAATAACTGAATTAATAGTTACTTCAACATTAACTCATGATTAGTAAAAATGAACTAATCATGAACCAATGAAGAGCAATCCTTAACTACAACAGGACAGGAGTCATACTGATTCATGCATGAATAACATCAGCCTTAAACATGTTAGTATATGTTTGATAGTTAATGCATTAATTAACGTTTAGGGGTAAACTAAATCAATCAATCTACGTAAGAATTAATAAGAAGTAATCTAAATTTGAATTAAACATAATTTAATACTACAATAATTTAAACTTTAATATCATAATCTACTATCTGCAGCTTTGCAACAAATAATTGGAATGGCACATGATTTTTTAGCCATTAATTACACAGATCTGTCTAATCAAACGTGGAAAATAGACTAAAAACTAGCACTAATAAATTGAATTTGGTCTTTAAATGTTTTCTGATTTTCATATTTTATTTAGGCCTATGTTTAGAAATAGCTACTTTTCTTCCTGGAACTACAGTATGTAGGGTTTGTTTCTGGTGGGACACTCATTAGTGGCACACTCGGTGCTCGCTCGGCACATTGGTTGTGTTCCTATGGTAATGCTGGCATTTTTATCTCATAAATGTTGATTTCTTTGGTAAACAGAATTAATAATTAAAGACATGTTTGCATGTATGTTGTATTTGGGAGGTTTCAGGAGGTTATGTACAATAATTAAAGGTATAGCGGAGGATCTTTCCGATTTTAGATAAGACCCACCCTCTCCACTTTTTGAATAAGTTTGATTGATTCACCAGAATGATTGACAATTAGGAGGACCAATAGTATACACTATCCACCCGGAAGTAAAAAAAATCCTCCGCTATACCTTTAACTGTATTTTTTCTTGTTTAAATATATATGCTTTAATTAGCATTAGCTTATAGCTTATTCCCTATTTTACATGTAAACGTGTCTTATGTGTGTCTTTATAGGTATGTTTGGACTTTCTTTTAAGTCCATATATTTTTAATTGTATAAATAAAAATAAAAGAACTACACATAATCTTTATCTTTGTTTTTAGTTGTTTTTTTTATAACAAACAACTGCTGTGCACATTATTACTAACTCATCATTAATTTCTTATGAAGTAACATGAATTCATGACTTGTTAATGTATCGTAATATGACTGATACTATGTTGTGTGAGAGCGCGATGTGCCTGCGCCATCACTTGGATTTGTTCCACTGCTGGGAAATAACTTAATACTCTGTTATTTATAGTCATACAGATAATATGGCATCATTCGAAACAGTAAAATGTATATCTTTATTTGTGTGTATTCAAAATGACTACAAAATATCATGCCATTGAAAAATAAATAAAACAACATGATGTCACGGTCTCTTTAGATCTTTCTGGCGCTCACCAAAAATGAACCAAACTACAGAGAATAGCCTTCTTGGCGCGCCTACTTTTGAAAGTCAACATTTAGATTATTTAACGTTACATGCAATATATATGCCTGAGTCACTTTGGAATAAATCACAGCGTGTTTCATGATAAAACGTGACTTAGCCTATACGGTCCGGAAAATAGGCTATATGTTATAGCAAATTCAGACCAACTGCTGGTCTACACAGAGAAAAAGCCCTTTCTGGGCTCTTCTGTTGTGCCGAGCCATTCGTTAGTCTAGTTTGATGAGAAAATTAAATGTAGCCTATAGTTGCAATACACACGTTAAGTTTTGTAAGCTCCATGCAACTGCTGCAGCGGACTATTATTACTAGAATATTAGAAATCTAATACTCAAGCTGTTTTCTCATTTTTCTACTCTTAATATTAAATAAAAAAAAACGACTGAACGAAAGATACACGGATTCTCTTGTCTTGAGCCACCACCGCGTTTGAGGCAGAAAACTACTGCAGTGCAGCCAAACTTATCTGAGATCCTTTACTCTTCCCTGTGGATGACCTGTGACCTACTTTCTGTAAGATCTGAATTTTTGAGATTGAATTTTAGAAAAATGAATTTGAAGTTCCAAATTTCTTCATCTTGAAAACTTGAATCTGTATTTTTTTAAACTGAATATTTGCAGTATAAGAATTCAGAGCAAAATACATGTCTATAAAATTCAGCCATAAAAACATTTCAATTTGTTAAATTTCAAATGTTCAATATTCATTTAAAAAAATCAAATTCAGAACTATTTAAACTATCACCTAAAATTCAATTTTGTTAGATTACACTTGCAAATAATTCAAATTTGCACAATTCAAATTCAAATCATTTTGTCATATTATAAGCTCCATACACCTGAATACTTGACAGTGCGAATTCCACTCGGAGCGGGTTGAGTAGAATCGATTATATACTTGCTCTCTTATTTGTTTAAATCGGTTTAAATATTTTAACATATCTATATTGAATGTTACTTGTAATGTCAAGTTGTCATTACCAAGACACTGACAGCTTATGATGTATTGGTTTATGTCAAGTTGTCATAACAAAGACATCTCAAACAGTCATATTTGCATTAAAAATGTCATAATTGAGTGAATGACACTTAACGACAGTTGTCATAAACATGCATAAGACCTCCTTCATATTCATGACATGTGTCATGTCATGATTATGAAGATGTCATGTCAGTCTTATGCACACCCCTTCAAGTAAAGTGTTACCCAGTAATTTTCCACTAAACTTGCATGTTGTCATGCAAGCACATACATTACATGAAGTTAAATGAATTGCCATAACACTCCTCTCTTTTGATTATTATTAATCAACCTAAAAATATTTAACATTCTATCATACATTTTCATCAGACATGTTAAAACAAAATTCTTTCAAAACAACGCCATCTCGTAACATGGATGACTGCTGTTTTTAACCCTCTTTACATGTCATCGTCCTCAGAATAATAGCTGTCACCTCCAAACTCTCTGTCATGGGGACCTCCTGGCACCCATGGTGGTCTTGGATATATGTCAGGAAATTCATTGTCGTTATTAAGTCGACATTGGTCATTTTATAACCAACTAAGTTGGACACTGTCATTTTGATTATTTTCAAAATGCAAGGCTGACACACACATGAATATTAAAATGATCAGAATAACACATACAATCATATCTCCCACATATTCAGCCTTGTTCTTGAACCCAGTAATCCATGCCCAGCTTCATATATTATCTCCATTTTCCTAACCATATTTTGTTAGTGTCACAGTTTGTTTTTTTATTAGTCACATGTTTTCCTTTGTTCAGTTTTCCCGCCACTCCTTTGTTACCATGGTCTGTCTTCCCCTTCTTGCCTAAAGCATAACGTGACAGATGATCGGACCGCCCAATATGGACAAACACGCAAAAGTTTATCGTCCTGGCTCAGGAGAGCCATAATTTCTTTTATTTTTTCAAAGATTTTGTTTGTTTGGCCGTCACCAGCTCCCTGGACGACGAGACCCTAAAGAACCTGTTCTGGATCGGGGTTAACTTCCACAACACTATCAACCTTCCAGACACCACCAGACGGACTGAGTTGGAGGGAAGCTGTCATGAGGTGTCCGGAGAGCGTTGCGCCCCGATCCAGAGCACAGCCAGCCCCCGAGCCTGTTTCACCACCATCGACCGCGGAGAACTCACGTGAGCCCCCCGCAGACCGAGCGGCACCACCCACCACGACGAGCGAGACAGAGCCAGAGGATAAGAGGGCAGAGCTTGCCATTGCCCCGTAAGAAGCGCCCCTACGTGGATCTGGCCAGGGGTGTAAGCCCGAGACACCAGCGGCCGAGGGAACTGAAACGGGGGTCTGGCTGATAGATTTCGATGGGGAGTTGTCAACTCCCACCCGCTATCTGAATCATCTATATTACTCAAAGAGAGCGTTGAGAACTGGGAACTTTTTTTTGCTCTATCCTGTGTGAACTGTGTGATGATTACCTTTGTCATCTCAAGTCTCGTTTCATCACCACTACCACAGAGCTCAGCCAGTCCTCCAGTCCCATCACTGCCGGATTGCAGCGCTGCGCCATCTCTGGGGAGTCCCTGCATTGACGTCGAGCCACAGGTTGAACATCTCGGCCCGTCAACCTGTCGGCTCCATCTTGGCTCCTCCCACCTTCGGCTCCACCAGAGACCCTCAGTCTAGTGGCTCCTCCGGGTTCACTCGCCCCACCGGCTCCCCCTTGGTCAGTCGTCTCACCAGGCCACTCACCAGTCGTCCCTCCACCCCTTCGGCTGCAGCAGGTTCCTCCTTCCCCTCGACATCGCCTCTTTCCTCGCTCACACCGTCACCGCCCCAGTCCTCGGATACTCTGAAGTTGGCAGTGGCCAGTGACAACTACAACAATATAGTTGTTTAAAATTAACTTCTGTATGACTTAGCTCTTGTCTAACTCACAGACAATTTGGGTAATTTTGGAGAACTGAAATAGTTCATATAATGGATCCATCACAGTTTTTCTTTTTCCATAAATATAGCGTTCAGCGTCAGTTCAGGCAGACCGCGTAGTCAAGCTCAGCTATCAGCTGATACTCAGAACTATCAGCTGATCCGATTCCTAAGCACTCAATTGGTTCCTTTCAAACAGGGCGGCTTATTTAAATGCCTTAGTCTGTTATTGCTGTGATCAGAAAGGAGTGAGAAGCGTGTTGTTGATTGCGCCGATGTGTCTGTTATGCTTAAAGACAGCGATCCCGGCTTTCAAAAATGTTAACACTAGCTGAATTTAACGTGGCATTTGGGGTTTACAGAGATGTCATATGCGAAATCTATCCGTCTCATAGAGCCGAGCTGGACACATTTTTAGCATTTATTTCTGACTTGGCTTTGACTTATGGAGGAACTCTCTTCTATGACTATCATAAATCATTATCTGCAAAAGCTGCTATGTAATTGTAAATATGTTTATACTTGTAGTTACTGCGGGGACGGCCACCCAAAATCTGTGTGCCCAAGATGAACCTGCTTAATGAAAAATGTGAAAAAGAAATAAAGCCATTAACCCCAGTCAATGTTCCAAAGTTGGGACAGGCACTGAGAAATCATCCTAACCACTGCTTCGTCAATTATTTAATAACAGGACTTATCCAAGGTTTTTTTGCAGGATTGTTATGGTTGCCTAATCATTCTTTTTCCTTTCTGCTGTAAAAGAAACTGAAATTGTCGATTCTTTATTGGAAAAGGAAGTTAAGAAAGGATTCCTGATTGGGCCTTTTGATAAGTCTCCTTTCTTAATGTGAGAGGAGAGGCTAACCCACCCGCAGAGGACAAACACGCCACTCATACCTTTTTCGAGCTGCTCACATTCCAGGCTTAAACAATGAAATTGCTGATTCTCTTTCTCGATTTGAATTTCATAAATTATACCTCCTGTGTCCAGGTTCAGCATCAGCCAGCTTGGTCTGCCCTCCCTTCAGCCAAAATGTAATAGATTAGACCTGACCCTTCAATCTTATTTACATTCAGCAGCCAAGTACATGCGCAGTGGACCAGCAACATTGACATTAAAAATGTACGACTCTGCTTGGTCTCATTTTAGTTCTTTCTGTGCCACCTGCCCCGTAGATGTACTTCTTGTCAATGTTTCATATGTTAGTGCTTTTATAGTCCACTGTTTTGAGTCCCGTAAAATGCAGCCTTTATCCATCAAAAGTATGATGGCCGGCATCCAATTTCACCTGCACTGCTTGGATCCATCCACCATCAGCTTGCTCGAAAATTCATCAGTTCATCTCCTGCTTAATGGACTTAAAAAAGAGAAACCTAAAGGCAATGATCATCGTCTCCCTCTCAGACTTCCACTTTTGAAAAAAATTATATTACGTCTGAGAGAGGGATGCTTTGGGATTTATTCTGATATGATGTTAGAATTTGTTTTGCTTTCGGGCATTCTATGGCTTTCTCAGATTCCTTTAATCCGTCACATGACCTCACAATCTGTGATGTTTCAGTTTTTTTCTCACCACTTCACCATATTTCTAAAGCACTCAAAAACTGATAGTAGCAGGGATGGATCTTTTGTTTATGTTTCTGAAACTAACTCTGCTTTGTCATCTATGTTGGCTTATCCAAGGAGGCGTCCACAAGCTCGTATGGAGGACCCATTATTTATAATGGAGGAGGGAAAGCCTATGTGTCCAGAGCCTGGTTTGCATCCCATTTCCACCTGCTTTGTCAATACTGCGGGCTTCCCCCAGAGTGTTATTCGGCTCATTCATTGCGCATAAGGGCTTCCTCTACTCCCGTTTCTACCCTTACTTAAAGCTATTCGAAGATGGTCTTCGGCAGCTTTTGAACGGTATCTCCGGCCAGATACTCGAGCCATCCTTGAGGCTCAGAAAGCTATGAGTGATGCTTGTGATCTGTAGTTGAAATAAATATTGCTTCAGTAACTAACCGGCTTATTTAATTACAGCTTCTTTAGCTTTAGCTTCATTTCTCTTGCTAGCTTCATGTAGATCTATTGGCTTATTTCGTTTAACTAAATAAGATTGGCTTCTTGAAATGCTCATTTTCGATATTCTGCTGGCTCTTCGATTTAGCTGGAAGAGCAGGGATGATTGCCTGGTATGGTCTGTTTTGGGGTGGGGTGGGGTGGGGTGGTGGGGTGGGGGGGTGGGACTAGTTCCCTGACTCGCTTTCATGGAGCTCATGAAAAGGATGGGTAATTCAGAACCGAGCCATACCACCAAATGTAACTTTTAACAATCATGCAAAAAAAATTAGAAAAATTTGACTAAAATAATTGTTTATGGTATTTTTGACTCAAGTGGTCCTGACTGAACTATTATCATACTTCACAGATTTTCATGATTTGCCAGAATTTCTTTTTGCCCTGTATTGCGAGCTTTAATCGAATTGCATGAGTATATTCTGACCTGGTCTTGCAAAGCTACTTATCACACATTCTCTCTTATTTGGAGAACTGTTGCAACTATTAACAAATTGTAGCATCTATGGTTGTCTGCATTTGGAATTTAAAACCCTCCAGTTTCTTCAATAATAATATATAGTATTAAGAGATTTAACTATTTTCAATTTACATGTACCTGAAATATTTTCAAATAAATCAGTAACTAATCAAATCGAGAGATTTATATCAATACTCAGCCCTTTGGTTTGATTCAATCGAATAAAATCATCAAAATCACCACATAACCAGATTCTTACTAAACTTAATCCATCCATTCATTCGCCCCGTGGACGTTCCCTCTTCACCATGGGTGTCTCTTTGCGAGCTGTGGCAATGGGCTTTCCCTCAACAACATAAAAGGTACTCCAAGGCACTCGAATAACGTAGAAAATAAGTTTAAAAAGCCTTTATTTGATCATGGCTTTAGGTACATAAAATTGGTGACGCGTTGCGGCCTTATGCCTTCGTCAGGGTGTGTGTAACAAACAAGTCACAAGTTCATTTTAAGCAGCAGTTAATTAATTTAAATAACAAACACCTGGTCGCACTGTGTACGGCGACCTGAAGGGAAAAAAAGTTCAAGGAATGGAAGAGTATCTCACATAATATGAAGTTAAGTCAAACTCAATATAAGGAAGAAAAAATAAGCTCCAGCATAAGTTCTGCCGGGAATACTCAATTGTTACGTCAATCATTACCTTCTCATCTATCCAATCATGTTCTAATACTTGTGGTATAAAAGATAGGTACTTACACATGTCTGAGTTCGCAGATGCTGACGCTTCCATTTATGCTCTCGTTTTGTCACCAATCAACATGTTTCAGGACACGCATATTGTTTACGATTATCAAGTTCCGACGATGAATTTGTCCCGTTGTCTCTCCTGCTGCACGTCGCAGTTCCCGCATTCAGTGCCACATCTCGCCATGGGCACAGTGGTCTTCGGAGAGTTTGATCAGCCAAGGCCTCTCAAGAGAAGTCCTGCTCCTTCTAAGCCCAAAACACCCTGGGTAACCCATCGGTTTCCATTTCCACGTCATCAAAAGCCTCAACATCGTCAGCTCAGCCAAATAATCCTCAACTTGTCTAGCAAAAAGAACCTTGCTGTCTGCTCAGGTGCCATTTGTTCTGCAGATCACCGATCCCACCGCTCCTGCAATTCACGAGAGGCGATCTTCTCACACTGGTTTTCAAGTTTAAGCTCCACTTCCAAGGCTTTCAAGTCGGTTTTTCAAGTTTTGGTAGGCGCTTCCACCAGCCACTGTTAATATGTCCCCTCTACCATGATTAAACTTCATTCAGGTAAGTATTTCTCCGCTGCTTCCTACAGAGTTCAAATTGGTGACTATGGTGACGTGGCGTGTTCCTATTAACTGCTGATCTGCAGACTGCAACGCAACATACTGCAACGCTTTAAACAGCAGGGCCGGATAGCTCGTCTTAATGTTTGTAACAAAGTGTAAACAAAGATTAGTACTTAAGAGCTTTTTATGCAGATACCATATTCACAGGTCGCACTCCTCATAACGTTCATATTATAAAGTCCTTTAATTCTTCAAATTAGATCTACAATATTAGAAAATGTGTACAATCGCTGTAACTCACAACCTTTTCTGGTGACTACTTTAATCCACTGATATGTGTGATAGAAATATTTTATGTGATGGGTTTTTCCACATTAAATGTACAGAGAAATTCAGACTAAGAATGCTCCGGTCAAAGGCCACAAAAATTGCTTAACTCAGTATAACTAACAGTCATATTAGTTTCATCATAACAAAACAATCACTGGAACTAATCACAGTAAAGAAGACTCGAGTGACATTATAGTTGTAGTTCTTGGGTTGTAGTTCTTGTGTGACACTACAGAGATCGATTGCTCCTGTCTGCCTCGCTGCCTGCTGTGAGTTTGTTTGCTTCGAGGCTGTAAGCTCTTTCTAAGCCTCGTATTGAACAACAGGAGCTACAATGAACAGTATGTGAATAAATAATGTGTTTATAACATTAAAGCATGGTAACATTCTATTACACCAAATACACAAAATAATGATGTTTGAAATATCATGATATGACTGGTGTAAAACAGCATGATGGGGCAGTTTAAGACACTAGAGCTTGTGTTCATGCAGTGGTTCACGAGTGTCTGATCGTCTGTCAGTTCCAGTGAAGGAGCAGCAGTCGCGACTCTCTCAGCTGATCTCAGGTCAGATCAATCCTGTGTTTTCTTCATTATTCAGTTTGACTGTATTTAAATGGGAAAATGCTGTCGTATTCACACTGCCCCAACAAACATCAACTTGTGTGAGTTTGTGCGCTTTAAAGGCAGTGACTAAAAAATGAATCGTCTTGTTCTGCTTGACGCCATTTGATAAATAAAGAGCATATATATTAAACATGTTAATGTTTTAAAATGTGCATCTATTCAATGCAACAGTAACGCGTGATCATTTCTCAACATTTATTAAATTGCAAGTGTCAGCATAAACTGGTTAAAGCTTTTGTCGCTGAATAAGACATTGTATGAATGGCATAAGTTATAAGTGAGGAGAGATGCTGTAAAACTGTCATGATCAGAGGTAAGCCTGCTGTATGTAGACCTCTTATGGTTAATTGAGTTGATTAACTGAATGTGCTCCTCCTGTGTTAATTAGGTTAATTATCTGAACATGCTTCTAAACTTTGTTAATAAAACATCATCTGTCGGCACTGAAGTTGTCATGGCGTGATCAAGTCAGATTATGTCAGTGTGTTTGGGCCGTGTGAATTAGTCTTTATTGAACTCAGAATTGTGGGATAAAAAGAGACAGCCCTAGTGTGGTCTAAATGTAGTTTTTCATTATGTTGAATATGTCATAACATTGTAATTTATCAACACAAAATACTTGAAGTTATTTTATAATCATCTAAAGTTTGCGGACATGAGCCTATATTCTAGTGATGGGAAACCGAGGCTTTCTGAAGCATTTGAGGCTTTCGTCAAATTGTGCCGAAAAAAGGTTCATTACTGGAAGCTTTTAACACAATGCGCATTAGTGACATCTGGTGGTCACACTTGTTTTCTCCACTATATCTAACAAATCACCACAGAGCAGTAAAAAGCCCGTGACCAAACAAAGCTTCGGGAGTCGATGGCATACAAGTGTGGATCAATACAGTTCTGGCTAATCTCATCTAAATTAATCTCTGCCAATGAGACACAACTCGTGTCATGTGTAGCCTGGCCAACGCATTCACATATTGGAAAAACAACCAAAGCACAGGTTGATCACAGAATCTCCACCAGTTCAGGGTCTCGCCATGCAATGAAAGCACGAGTGAAATCATATAATAGGCCTATATATATACAAAACACAGTATGTATCTAATAAATAATAATCAAAACATTGTATTAGTCTATTAGTTTATTACATAGACTACTTTAATTGACTAAACATAAGCTGTAACTGTCATTCAATATGAAAATAATCTTTGATTTGGTTATCTATATATAAATGTGCTCTTAATATGATCTTAATAATTGTTGAGGTCTAATCTCAAGAGCTTTCTTTCCCGCGCCGCTGCATAGCAAACATTCCTGAGGTAAATAAAGTAAAATAAAGAAATGACAATATAACATTTGACAGATATATGAGCTGTTCAACTCCTCGTTCAGCTCTGAAATCAGCATGAAAATGAATATAAATGTGTAAATGTGATGTATGTGGTCCGGCACATAAAGCACAGCTGCCATCAAATAACACCATGCCTGATGTTCAGTCAGCATATGTGTGAGTGTGTGTGTGTGGAGGAGCACAAGCACTGAGAGAACACACTCCTGATGTTCAGTCAGCATATGTGTGTGTGTGTGTGTGTGTGTGTGTGTGTGTGTGTGTGTGTGTGTGTGTGTGTGTGTGTGTGTGTGTGTGGAGGAGCACAAGCACTGAGAGAACACACTCCTGATGTTCAGTCAGCATATGTGTGAGTGTGTGTGTGTGGAGGAGCACAAGCACTGAGAGAACACACTCCTGATGTTCAGTCAGCATATGTGTGTGTGTGTGTGTGTGTGTGTGTGTGTGTGTGTGTGTGTGTGTGTGTGTGTGTGTGTGTGTGTGTGTGTGTGGAGGAGCACAAGCACTGAGAGAACACACTCCTGATGTTCAGTCAGCATATCTGTGAGTGTGTGTGTGTGTGTGGAGGAGCACAAGCACTGAGAGAACACACTCCTGATGTTCAGTCAGCATATGTGTGAGTGTGTGTGTGTGGAGGAGCACAAGCACTGAGAGAACACACTCCTGATGTTCAGTCAGCATATGTGTGAGTGTGTGTGTGTGGAGGAGCACAAGCACTGAGAGAACACACTCCTGATGTTCAGTCAGCATATGTGTGTGTGTGTGTGTGTGTGGAGGAGCACAAGCACTGAGAGAACACACTCCTGATGTTCAGTCAGCATATGTGTGTGTGTGTGTGTGTGTGTGTGTGTGTGTGGAGGAGCACAAGCACTGAGAGAACACACTCCTGATGTTCAGTCAGCATATGTGTGAGTGTGTGTGTGTGTGTGTGTGTGTGTGTGTGTGTGTGTGTGTGTGTGTGTGTGGAGGAGCACAAGCACTGAGAGAACACACTCCTGATGTTCAGTCAGCATATGTGTGTGTGTGTGTGTGTGTGGAGGAGCACAAGCACTGAGAGAACACACTCCTGATGTTCAGTCAGCATATGTGTGAGTGTGTGTGTGTGTGAAGGAGCACAAGCACTGAGAGAACACACTCCTGATGTTCAGTCAGCATATGTGTGTGTGTGTGTGTGTGTGTGTGTGTGTGTGGAGGAGCACAAGCACTGAGAGAACACACTCCTGATGTTCAGTCAGCATATGTGTGAGTGTGTGTGTG
>NC_138227.1:1694471-1699471 GCF_964197995.2 Scardinius erythrophthalmus
GCATATGTGTGAGTGTGTGTGGTGTGTGGAGGAGCACAAGCACTGAGAGAACACACTCCTGATGTTCAGTCAGCATATGTGTGAGTGTGTGTGTGTGTGTGGAGGAGCACAAGCACTGAGAGAACACACTCCTGATGTTCAGTCAGCATATGTGTGTGTGTGTGTGTGTGTGTGGAGGAGCACAAGCACTGAGAGAACACACTCCTGATGTTCAGTCAGCATATGTGTGTGTGTGTGTGTGTGTGGAGGAGCACAAGCACTGAGAGAACACACTCCTGATGTTCAGTCAGCATATGTGTGAGTGTGTGTGAGTGTGTGTGTGTGTGTGTGTGTGAGTGTGTGTGTGTGGAGGAGCACAAGCACTGAGAGAACACACTCCTGATGTTCAGTCAGCATATGTGTGAGTGTGTGTGTGTGTGTGTGTGTGTGTGTGTGAGTGTGTGTGTGTGGAGGAGCACAAGCACTGAGAGAACACACTCCTGATGTTCAGTCAGCATATGTGTGAGTGTGTGTGTGTGTGTGTGTGTGTGTGTGTGAGTGTGTGTGTGTGGAGGAGCACAAGCACTGAGAGAACACACTCCTGATGTTCAGTCAGCATATGTGTGAGTGTGTGTGTGTGTGTGGAGGAGCACAAGCACTGAGAGAACACACTCCTGATGTTCAGTCAGCATATGTGTGAGTGTGTGTGAGTGTGGAGGAGCACAAGCACTGAGAGAACACACTCCTGATGTTCAGTCAGCATATGTGTGAGTGTGTGTGTGTGTGGAGGAGCACAAGCACTGAGAGAACACACTCCTGATGTTCAGTCAGCATATGTGTGAGTGTGTGTGGTGTGTGGAGGAGCACAAGCACTGAGAGAACACACTCCTGATGTTCAGTCAGCATATGTGTGTGTGTGTGTGTGTGTGGAGGAGCACAAGCACTGAGAGAACACACTCCTGATGTTCAGTCAGCATATGTGTGAGTGTGTGTGAGTGTGTGTGTGTGGAGGAGCACAAGCACTGAGAGAACACACTCCTGATGTTCAGTCAGCATATGTGTGAGTGTGTGTGTGTGTGAAGGAGCACAAGCACTGAGAGAACACACTCCTGATGTTCAGTCAGCATATGTGTGAGTGTGTGTGTGTGTGTGTGAAGGAGCACAAGCACTGAGAGAACACACTCCTGATGTTCAGTCAGCATATGTGTGAGTGTGTGTGTGTGTGTGTGTGTGTGTGTGTGTGTGTGTGTGTGTGTGTGGAGGAGCACAAGCACTGAGAGAACACACTCCTGATGTTCAGTCAGCATATGTGTGTGTGTGTGTGTGTGTGTGTGTGTGTGTGTGTGTGGAGGAGCACAAGCACTGAGAGAACACACTCCTGATGTTCAGTCAGCATATGTGTGAGTGTGTGTGTGTGTGTGGAGGAGCACAAGCACTGAGAGAACACACTCCTGATGTTCAGTCAGCATATGTGTGAGTGTGTGTGTGTGTGGAGGAGCACAAGCACTGAGAGAACACACTCCTGATGTTCAGTCAGCATATGTGTGAGTGTGTGTGTGTGTGAAGGAGCACAAGCACTGAGAGAACACACTCCTGATGTTCAGTCAGCATATGTGTGAGTGTGTGTGTGTGTGTGTGTGTGTGTGTGTGTGTGTGTGTGGAGGAGCACAAGCACTGAGAGAACACACTCCTGATGTTCAGTCAGCATATGTGTGTGTGTGTGTGTGTGTGTGTGTGTGTGTGTGTGTGTGTGTGTGTGTGTGTGTGGAGGAGCACAAGCACTGAGAGAACACACTCCTGATGTTCAGTCAGCATATGTGTGTGTGTGTGTGTGTGTGTGTGTGTGTGTGTGTGTGTGTGGAGGAGCACAAGCACTGAGAGAACACACTCCTGATGTTCAGTCAGCATATGTGTGAGTGTGTGTGTGTGTGTGTGGAGGAGCACAAGCACTGAGAGAACACACTCCTGATGTTCAGTCAGCATATGTGTGAGTGTGTGTGTGTGTGTGTGTGTGTGTGTGTGTGTGTGTGAAGGAGCACAAGCACTGAGAGAACACACTCCTGATGTTCAGTCAGCATATGTGTGAGTGTGTGTGTGTGTGTGTGTGTGTGTGTGTGTGTGTGTGTGTGTGTGTGGAGGAGCACAAGCACTGAGAGAACACACTCCTGATGTTCAGTCAG
Source organism: Scardinius erythrophthalmus (assembly GCF_964197995.2). Taxonomy (NCBI): domain Eukaryota; kingdom Metazoa; phylum Chordata; class Actinopteri; order Cypriniformes; family Leuciscidae; genus Scardinius; species Scardinius erythrophthalmus. Next base: position 1,696,631 of record NC_138227.1, read on the forward strand.
CATATGTGTGTGTGTGTGTGTGTGTGTGTGTGTGTGTGTGTGTGTGGAGGAGCACAAGCACTGAGAGAACACACTCCTGATGTTCAGTCAGCATATGTGTGAGTGTGTGTGTGTGTGTGTGTGGAGGAGCACAAGCACTGAGAGAACACACTCCTGATGTTCAGTCAGCATATGTGTGAGTGTGTGTGTGTGTGTGTGTGTGTGTGTGTGTGTGTGTGTGTGTGTGTGTGTGTGTGTGTGTGTGGAGGAGCACAAGCACTGAGAGAACACACTCCTGATGTTCAGTCAGCATATGTGTGAGTGTGTGTGTGTGTGTGGAGGAGCACAAGCACTGAGAGAACACACTCCTGAGGTTCAGTCAGCATATGTGTGTGTGTGTGTGTTGTGTGTGGAGGAGCACAAGCACTGAGAGAACACACTCCTGATGTTCAGTCAGCATATGTGTGAGTGTGTGTGTGTGTGTGTGTGTGTGTGAGGAGCACAAGCACTGAGAGAACACACTCCTGATGTTCAGTCAGCATATGTGTGAGTGTGTGTGTGTGTGTGGAGGAGCACAAGCACTGAGAGAACACACTCCTGATGTTCAGTCAGCATATGTGTGAGTGTGTGTGTGTGTGTGTGTGTGTGTGTGTGTGTGTGTGTGTGTGTGTGTGTGTGTGTGTGTGTGTGTGTGTGTGTGTGTGTGTGTGTGTGTGTGTGTGTGTGAAGGAGCACAAGCACTGAGAGAACACACTCCTGATGTTCAGTCAGCATATGTGTGAGTGTGTGTGTGTGTGTGTGTGGAGGAGCACAAGCACTGAGAGAACACACTCCTGATGTTCAGTCAGCATATGTGTGAGTGTGTGTGTGTGTGTGTGTGGAGGAGCACAAGCACTGAGAGAACACACTCCTGATGTTCAGTCAGCATATGTGTGAGTGTGTGTGTGTGAAGGAGCACAAGCACTGAGAGAACACACTCCTGATGTTCAGTCAGCATATGTGTGTGTGTGTGTGTGTGGAGGAGCACAAGCACTGAGAGAACACACTCCTGATGTTCAGTCAGCATATGTGTGAGTGTTGTGTGTGTGTGTGTGTGTGTGTGTGTGTGTGTGTGTGTGTGTGGAGGAGCACAAGCACTGAGAGAACACACTCCTGATGTTCAGTCAGCATATGTGTGAGTGTGTGTGTGTGGAGGAGCACAAGCACTGAGAGAACACACTCCTGATGTTCAGTCAGCATATGTGTGTGTGTGTGTGTGTGTGTGAGGAGCACAAGCACTGAGAGAACACACTCCTGATGTTCAGTCAGCATATGTGTGTGTGTGTGTGTGTGTGGGAGGAGCACAAGCACTGAGAGAACACACTCCTGATGTTCAGTCAGCATATGTGTGAGTGTGTGTGTGTGTGGAGGAGCACAAGCACTGAGAGAACACACATCCTGATGTTCAGTCAGCATATGTGTGTGTGTGTGTGTGTGGAGGAGCACAAGCACTGAGAGAACACACTCCTGATGTTCAGTCAGCATATGTGTGTGTGTGTGTGTGTGTGAGGAGCACAGCACTGAGAGAACACACTCCTGATGTTCAGTCAGCATATGTGTGAGTGTGTGTGTGTGTGTGTGGAGGAGCACAAGCACTGAGAGAACACACTCCTGATGTTCAGTCAGCATATGTGTGAGTGTGTGTGTGTGTGGAGGAGCACAAGCACTGAGAGAACACACTCCTGATGTTCAGTCAGCATATGTGTGTGTGTGTGTGTGTGTGGAGGGCACAAGCACTGAGAGAACACACTCCTGATGTTCAGTCAGCATATGTGTGAGTGTGTGTGTGTGGAGGAGCACAAGCACTGAGAGAACACACTCCTGATGTTCAGTCAGCATATGTGTGAGTGTGTGTGTGTGTGAAGGAGCACAAGCACTGAGAGAACACACTCCTGATGTTCAGTCAGCATATGTGTGAGTGTGTGTGGTGTGTGAGGAGCACAAGCACTGAGAGAACACACTCCTGATGTTCAGTCAGCATATGTGTGAGTGTGTGTGTGTGTGTGAAGGAGCACAAGCACTGAGAGAACACACTCCTGATGTTCAGTCAGCATATGTGTGTGTGTGTGTGAGTGTGTGTGTGTGGAGGAGCACAAGCACTGAGAGAACACACTCCTGATGTTCAGTCAGCATATGTGTGTGTGTGTGTGTGTGTGTGGTAGGAGCACAAGCACTGAGAGAACACACTCCTGATGTTCAGTCAGCATATGTGTGTGTGTGTGTGTGTGTGTGTGTGTGGAGGAGCACAAGCACTGAGAGAACACACTCCTGATGTTCAGTCAGCATATGTGTGTGTGTGTGTGTGTGTGTGTGTGTGTGTGTGTGTGTGTGTGTGGAGGAGCACAAGCACTGAGAGAACACACTCCTGATGTTCAGTCAGCATATGTGTGAGTGTGTGTGTGTGTGTGTGTGTGTGTGTGTGTGTGTGAAGGAGCACAAGCACTGAGAGAACACACTCCTGATGTTCAGTCAGCATATGTGTGTGTGTGTGTGTGTGTGTGTGTGTGTGTGTGTGTGTGTGTGTGGAGGAGCACAAGCACTGAGAGAACACACTCCTGATGTTCAGTCAGCATATGTGTGAGTGTGTGTGTGTGTGTGTGTGTGTGTGTGTGTGTGTGGAGGAGCACAAGCACTGAGAGAACACACTCCTGATGTTCAGTCAGCATATGTGTGTGTGTGGTGTGTGTGTGTGTGTGTGTGTGTGTGTGTGTGTGGGAGGAGCACAAGCACTGAGAGAACACACTCCTGATGTTCAGTCGGCATATGTGTGAGTGTGTGTGTGTGTGTGGAGGAGCACAAGCACTGAGAGAACACACTCCTGAT
>NC_138227.1:1704471-1779471 GCF_964197995.2 Scardinius erythrophthalmus
GCCCTGACAGACACGACACCAGCGCTTCATGTGGAGCTGATCTCAGGCTTTTGGGATGTTCTCCTGTTTTTATGTCTTTCTTTCAACCTTTCCGCTTCTCTTTCGCTTTGTCCACCGTCTCTTCAGGATTCTCCACGATTCTCTCTTTCTTCCTCACTTCTTATTCTCTGATAGTTATCATTGCAATATGTTACAAGACAATGTTTTTATTTTCAAACATTAGGTCATAGATCCTGAATAATGTGCCTTAATATTGTTATGATAAAGTCACTAACAAAAACAATTAAATTCAGACTCTCTCAGGGGAATCTTGTCCCGACTGTCATCTGAAGTTTATAGAGTCTACGGTATAATATAAAGGGACAATAATGTCTAATAAAAACATTTTTGTTTCATTATTAGGATAATATTACTTAAAACAAGGTAATGATTAAATAATAATTCTATGCATTAATTAACTAATAGAATTATTATAATTCTGAATTATTTTTAATTAATGAAGGAACATCTTACCACTAACTTTATCAAAACTGTTCCAATGTTATAAATCTCTCAAATGTTGATGTTGAGAGTAAATGATGAAATGCTGGGATGAGATTTAGTGTCTTCTAGGAGTGTGTCGATACACTGATCTAACGAGACGAGACACGATATTGGGTTCACGGGAACGAGACGAGACCATATTTTAACACTATTTTTAAGAAATCTTCAATGATGAAATATAAGACTGTCTTTTATTCGACTGAAAGTCACAGAATGCAAAACAATGCAGGGACATTATGTAATGTTTTAACTACTAATCATCTTGAAATGAATGTCACTTCAGTTCTACTTTCTGAATATGAATTATCATATGCAGTAAAAGACAGAATAATATAATGCAAGCGCTGTAAAAGCTCAAACTCGACTCCGTCTGATGTCTGACAGCTTTTCACCTCCAGGAGAAATATGGTCTGGTTTTAATATGGCGAGATCTGGATTATGTTCTCCGGTCCGTATCCAGATCAGATGGTGGACCTGCACCCTAAACCCAGCACAACGCAGCCCTGAATGTCAAAGTTCAAAAGGTCAAAGTTCAAATGTATTTGTATAGCACATTTAAACACAACCACAGTTGACCAAAGTGCTTAACAATGTCAGGATACACACAAATAAACACATAAACACAGTAGAGAATGTCACAGGAGCAAAACTCCACTGGAAATGAAAGCTAAGGAACACAGGAGGGTCTTAAGCAACGACTTAAACATGTCATCAGTCCGAGCTGGTCTTATATGAACCGGTAGACTCTTCCAGAGATCAGGACCAGCACTGAGAAGGCTCGCTCACCTTTATGTGTTAACCTGGATCTCAGAACATGGAGGACCATCTGACTGGACGACCTCAGTGCTTTGACAGGAGAGCGCATGTGTAAAAGCTCTGAGAAATAAGAAGGTGCCAACCCATTCAAAACCTTAAAAACAAGCAATAAAATCTTCAAATCAATCCTGAGACGGACAGAAGCCAGTGGAGCGAGGCTAAAACTGGGGTAATGTGCTCACGCTTTTAGTCCCAGTTAGGAGCCGAGCTGCTGCATTCTGGACTAACTGTAAGAGATGAAGAGCTGACTGATCCAATCACACATATAAAGAGTTCCAGTAGTCTAGTCTAGACGTAATAAAAGCATGGTCAGCAGAGACCAGGACAACTAGACGAGCCCTAGAGACAAAGCGCCTGTGAAGACCTCGTGGACTCGACAGTCATCGGCACAGATCCTCAGCAAAGACCAGGAGACCCAGACAAGTCCTCCACACAGACCCGATGACCAGCTTCAGATTCTCACACCTAATGCTGGCGTGATCAATCCCAATCTTCAAGCAGAAGGAGCTCAATCAAACACTCTGAATCATATCAATCCACAATCTGACTTGTGAGGCAGCCTGGACTCATAATCACACCATGTTCCTTCGTTTGTCCAGAGGAGAACTGGTCAGGTTTCTCCTCCATTCTGTCTCCTGATGGAGTTTGGGTTCTTGCTACTGTTGCCTCCGGCTCGCTTAGTTTACGACACTTCATATTCAGCACTATTATTGATCTGACGGCACTGACACTATTGAGGAGAACTGAGCTGAGCTGGACGAGGACGTCACTGCTTTATAGCTGAACTGAACTCGCTTCATATTTGATGAACTTTACACAGTTATTGAACTGAATCAACACTGAACTGACTTCAGCTGATCAATGACACTATTGTCTTTCTAAAGCCGCTTTACAGCAGAACTGAACTCTGATCATTGATCATTATTTCCCTGTTTATCCCTGTAAAGCTGCTTTTAATCAATCTGTACTGTATAAAGCACTATATCATTAAATATGACTGGACTTTTGCAAAAGGAAATTATTTAGTGTTAAAGAGAGTGAAAGAGTTTTGTGTGTGTTTTTCTATTGTTTATTTTGTGGTTTAAAAGTGTTGTTAATATATGTTAAAGTCCACATGAAATCAAAATTGACCATATTTACTTTGTTTGCCTAAATTGATCGTTTTGTGGTGAACAATTCATCCATGCAAGTCAATCCACACAAAAAAAATTTTTGGCTTCGTAATCTTTAATCAAAATCTGAAAATGCCCCTCCCCTCTGCATTGGAGGACCTTCTCTGATGACGTAGGTTGGAAGAATTGGTTTGGGAAACGCTTAACCACTCCCCTCAAACCGTAGTCTGTTATGAGCGAGAGATGGAGAGGAGGAGCGCTAGAGTAAAACCCTGCCCTCTGTTCAATATTCCTGTCACGGTTCATGAATCGGCTGTCTCTCACTGATGTGTCTGCGTGAGTGTAATTGTGTGGGTGTGGTTACTCGTTGTGTTAATTAGTGTCACCAGCTGTCATCAATCCCAGGTTCCTTTATATGCCCAGTAACTTCACTCTCATGTTGTCAGATCGTTGTGGTTGTTTCCCGGTGTGTGTCCTGTGCTCGTGTCTCGTCTACAAGGTTCCTCGTCTGGATTTCGTCAGTTCTTCGTGTCGTCTGGATTTCGTCAGTTCCTCGTGTCGTCTGGATGTTCCACGGTTCCTGGGTTTCACTCGAGCACGCTTACCACTGCACCACCACCGGATCGCCATCTCGTCCCTGTTTCAACAGCCACCTGAGTGTTTGTCCCCGACCTGTGTCTTTACATCTTACCACCAACAATAAACTGAGTTTTACTTGCATCTTGCATCCTCCTATTATTTCCTCACAGAACGATCTGACCAATCATGGACGCAGCAAGCACAACTCAACTCAACGATTTCATCGCTCACTGCATCACACGTATGGACCAACAAGAGGAGAACGTCTCGGGCACAGGTCGTGCGGTACAAGCACTCATGAAGCAGGTGTCCGAGCTCTCCCAACAGGTACAACAGCTACGGATTCCCACTGCGCCCCCCACACCGCCCGTTCCCCCACCACCAGCGCCCGCAGCAGCGGAAGGACCGGAGCCACGCCTACCTACACCTGAGGGGTATTCCGGTGAGCCTGAATATTGCAGAGCATTCCTCACGAGATGTTCCATGCATTTTGCCTTGCAGCCACGCACTTTCCAGAGTGAACATGCAAAGGTGGCATTTGTATTGACCCTGCTGTCAGGGAAAGCAGCGCTTTGGGGAACGGCGGTGTGGGAGAACGGAAACAACTGCTGCACCTCGTTCCAGGCACTCTCCGAGGAGATGAGGAGAGTGTTCGACCGTGCAGTGGCGGGTAAGGAGGCGGCCAGATTACTCGCCGAACTGCGACAGGGGGAAGGCTCGGTGGCGGACTATTCCATTCAGTTCCGCACCCTGGCCGCAGAGTGCCGTTGGAACGAGGAGGCGCAGTGGGATATGTTCCTGCATGGGCTGGCTGACCGCGTTCAAAAGGAGATATATACTTTGGACTTACCTGAGTCATTGAACGGACTGGTGGATCTTGCTCTGAGAGTGGACGCTCGACTGAATCGTGTGACCAGATTGACGCATCCCAGCCATCCACAGCCCGACACGGGGGACCACCAGCCCGGTGGTGTGAGCGCGGTCAGCCCCCCATTCGACCACGAGCCCATGCAGGTGGGGAGAGCTCGGCTTTCCCGGGAGGAGAGGGAAAGGCGGAGATCCCAAGGACTCTGCCTATACTGTGGCCGGGTGGGCCATTTCATCCACTCCTGCCCGGCAAAAGAAGCAAGCCCGGTAGTAAGTATGAGGCTACTATCGGGTGGGATCTCAGCCGAAAAGACCTCATCACCATCATCGACCCTCCTCCCGGTAAGACTGAGATGGCGAACGTCGACGCACTGCACCAATGCACTACTGGATTCGGGAGCGGAGGGTAATTTCATGGACTCCAAACTTGCACTTAAACTTCAGATTCCCGTCACTCCCCTCCCGCACCAGATTATCGTCAACGCACTCAATGGACAGGAACTTCCCCGGATTACGCATTCTACTGAAAACATCACCCTCATCACTTCTGGCAATCACACAGAACTCATCTCATTTTTACTCATGGACTCACCACTTGCACCAGTGGTTTTGGGACACCCGTGGCTTTCAAGACACAACCCCCGTGTCGACTGGTGCACTAATACTGTTTCCACATGGAGTAACCACTGTCATGAGTCCTGTTTAGTGTCTGCCTGTCCCTCTATGTCTGGTTCTGTGTTTCAGGGTGAGGCAGCGGATTTGTCTAACGTGCCCGCGGAGTACCTCGACCTGAAGGAAGTGTTCAGTAAGTCTCGTGCTGCTTCTCTCCCTCCGCATCGTTCCTATGACTGTGCGATAGATCTACTGCCAGGTAAATCTCCGCCTAAGGGCAAACTTTACTCTCTTTCTGTTCCCGAGAGGGAGGCCATGGAGAAATATATTTCTGATTCTCTAGCCTCTGGATTCATCCAGCCTTCCTCTTCTCCTGCGGGGGCGGGGTTCTTTTTCGTTGGGAAGAAGGATGGTTCTCTGCGACCTTGCATTGATTACCGAGAGCTGAACAACATCACGGTAAAGAATTCTTATCCTTTGCCGTTGATGTCTTCAGCTTTCGAGAGGTTGCAGGGAGCATCCATTTTCACGAAACTGGACTTACGCAATGCATATCATTTGGTTCGCATCAGGAAGGGGGATGAATGGAAAACCGCTTTTAATACCCCCAGGGGGCACTTTGAATATTTGGTTATGCCTTTCGGGCTTTCCAACAGCCCAGCGGTTTTCCAGGCACTCGTGAATGACGTGTTGAGAGACATGGTAGATCAGTTCATATATGTTTACCTGGATGACATATTGATTTTTTCTTCGTCTCTCCAGGAACACGTTCAACATGTCAGACGAGTGCTCCAGAGACTGTTAGAGAATGGGCTTTTTGTCAAGGCGGAGAAATGCGCGTTTCATGCACAGTCTGTTCCCTTCCTAGGGTACATCATCTCTTCTGAGGGAGTGCGCATGGATCCTGACAAGGTTAAGGCTGTGGTTGATTGGCCAAGTCCAGATTCCCGTAAGGCCCTACAGCGGTTTCTGGGGTTCGCCAATTTTTACCGGCGTTTCATTCGCAATTTCAGCCAACTAGTCGCACCTCTGACTGCCTTGACCTCCCCCCGAACGACGTTCAGGTGGTCGAACACTGCCGAGGGGGTACCCTTTATCGTTTGGACCGATCACAAGAATCTTGAATACATCAGATCTGCTAAAAGACTCAACTCCAGGCAAGCTCGGTGGGCTCTTTTTTTCGGACGTTTTGATTTTGTTCTCTCGTACCGCCCGGGTTCCAAGAACATCAAACCCGACTCTTTATCTCGTATTTTTGATCCATCCGAACGCCCGGTGACTCCCGAGTGTATTTTACCTGAGAAGGTTGTCATCTCCACTCTGGTATGGGAGGTCGAATCGAGGGTCAAGACAGCCCTAGAAGGGGTAACGCCTCCGTCTGGTTGCCCACTGAGTCGTTTGTTTGTTCCGGAGGGGTTACGGTCCGACGTTATTCGATGGGGTCATTGCTCCAACGTGGCGTGTCATCCAGGAGTGACTCGCACGAGTTTTCTAGTTAAGCAACGATTCTGGTGGCCATTAATGGCTCGCGACATTCACGATTTTGTTTTGGCTTGCTCAGTCTGTGCCACTGGTAAGACATCTAACCAACCCCCAGACGGGTTACTTCGACCGCTGCCTGTCCCTTCGAGACCCTGGTCCCATATCGCTCTAGATTTTGTCACCGCCCTCCCGCCCTCCAAAGGCATGACGGTTGTTTTAACCGTAGTGGACCGGTTCTCGAAGGCGGCACATTTCATCCCCTTGCCCAAATTACCTTCAGCCAAGGAGACAGCGGTCACAGTCATAGATCACGTCTTTCGGTTACATGGCCTCCCGATGGACGTGGTCTCTGACAGAGGTTCCCAATTCGTATCCAAATTTTGGCGAGAATTTTGTAAGTTACTGGGGGCCACGGTCAGTCTGTCCTCGGGCTATCATCCACAGAGCAATGGTCAGTCTGAACGAGCCAACCAGGACCTCGAGAGAATGTTGCGATGTTTGGTTGCCAAGAATCCGTCGTCCTGGAGCCAACAGCTTTCTATGGTGGAGTACGCCCACAATTCATTACCAGTGTCATCCACGGGCCTTTCGCCATTTAAGTGTAGTTTAGGTTACCAGCCACCAATTTTTCCGAGTCTGGAATCCGAGGTCGCGGTCCCCTCCGCTCACGCATTCGTCCAGAGGTGCCGCCGTACTTGGACTAGAGCCCTTGAGACTCTACTCCAAGCGGGGGGGCGCATGAAGGCCAAGGCCGATCGCCACCGGTCAAAGCCTCCCGTCTACGTCGTGGGTCAAAAAGTGTGGCTTTCTACCAAGAATATTCCGCTCCGCTCCGTGTCTAACAAGTTAGCTCCCAAATTCATTGGCCCGTTTCCTGTCACCAAGATTATTAGTCCGGTGACAGTCCGACTCAAACTCCCTCCTGCGTACAGGAGAATTCACCCCGCCTTCCATGTGTCTAAAGTCAAGCCCGTGTTTTATTCTCACTTTAATCCGCCTGCCCCGGTTCCCCCCCCGCCGCGACTCGTAGATGGGGAACCTACGTATTTGGTACACCGTATTCTGGACTCGAGACGGAGGGGACGCGGATTTCAGTACTTGGTGGACTGGGAGGGTTACGGTCCGGAGGAGAGAAGTTGGGTACCTGCTAGAGACATTCTGGATCACTCCCTTATCGATGATTACAATCGACAGGTAAGGTTGTCTGGGAACGCCAGGAGGCGTTCCTAGGGAGGGGGGTACTGTCACGGTTCATGAATCGGCTGTCTCTCACTGATGTGTCTGCGTGAGTGTAATTGTGTGGGTGTGGTTACTCGTTGTGTTAATTAGTGTCACCAGCTGTCATCAATCCCAGGTTCCTTTATATGCCCAGTAACTTCACTCTCATGTTGTCAGATCGTTGTGGTTGTTTCCCGGTGTGTGTCCTGTGCTCGTGTCTCGTCTACAAGGTTCCTCGTCTGGATTTCGTCAGTTCTTCGTGTCGTCTGGATTTCGTCAGTTCCTCGTGTCGTCTGGATGTTCCACGGTTCCTGGGTTTCACTCGAGCACGCTTACCACTGCACCACCACCGGATCGCCATCTCGTCCCTGTTTCAACAGCCACCTGAGTGTTTGTCCCCGACCTGTGTGTTTACATCTTACCACCAACAATAAACTGAGTTTTACTTGCATCTTGCATCCTCCTATTATTTCCTCACAATTCCCTTTCACTGGGAAATACGTCACAACACTGGAGAAAAGTCGTTTGCATCTTCCGGTTCACGCGGACTTTAATATCATTGGCTGCGTCCGAAACCGCATACTTCCCTACTATTTAGTATGGGAAAAAGAGTAGGCGAGCGAAAAAGTATGTTCGAATCCAAAAGAGTAGGCGAGAATTACCTGGGTGACGTACTAATTATCGCGAGATTCGGACTTAAGTGCGTCCGAATATGCCTACTTTCCTACTATATAGTAGGCGAAAACAGTACGTGAAGGAAGCAGTACGTTCGAAACATCAGTATTTACAAAAGAGTAGGCGAGAAGTTCCCGGATGGCTTACTGCTTTCGGCCAGATTTTTGAGTGCTCGACCGATGAATACTCTTCTATCCCAGGAGGCCACGCGAGAGGATACGTCATTATTAAACATCGCAGAGATCAGCGACGCGGTTGCTTTCAAATGTGAGTAAACACGGTTCCTTGTGTTAAAATTGCATGTTTTGAACTACTGTAGAGTAAACTGTTGAATTGTTGGAGGTGTAAAAACGTTACACAGTGAAGTATAGTTGTGATTTTGCTGTAAAAACACTTTTTATTATGTATAACGTTAGCTAACCAGAGGGGAGCTCCAGTAAGGACACGTAAGTTACGTCTCTAAGGTGGATTTACATAAACCATATACATCTTAAAACGCTTATTTTAAATGTCTATTTACTTCTGACAGGAAAATCTTCAGTAAGTATTGCAGAAGAGCACATCACAACATGAAATAGACATCTGAGTGATGAATGTGTGCTATTATGTAGAACAAATCTATAAAGTAACATAAGTTATCTATTTTATTTGTCCATTAGTATTGTTGATAAATTGAGGAATATTTATGTTGGATAAAAAGTTAAAACAACCTCAACATGTAAATATAGTGTTGAGCTCATAAATCACAGAGGTAATGTGAATCTTGTCTGGATGTTACAGGGACAGATGAACATGTGTGTTTATCATCCAGTGGAGAGTGGCTCATGAAGCTGAATGCTGCCATCAAATGCTTTGAGTATACTACAGAAATGAATAACAACTACTATTTAAATCTTAAGTTGTAGTTTATTTTAATTATTGTAATTTCAAACAGAGCTATTACAGCACTTTTCTGATTCTTGATTTCTGTGCATTTGCTGCAGATCTTTTGTGGTGGAGCAGGACCTGCAAGGGAAGATGATGGCGGCATTTGTGAAAAAAGCGGTTTTGTCTTCTAAATAATACTGAAATCAAATGACATTGTGCTGTTAAAATTACTGCTTTTGTGTTATGTTTGTGCATTTAGTAGGATCTGAAATGTCAGTAGGCTGGTGTGAGGCGCTGAGGATGAAGAGCCCAGAGCTGAATCCTGGAGATGGTGCCATGGACGAGACCCTCCATCACTCCACCTGCCCTTACGAGACCCTCCTACACTCCACCTGTTCTTATTGCCTCAGATTGTGAAGCACAACACATCACGCAACAACCTCAAAGCCTTCAGCCTACATACATGATTGTAGTTTGAATAAAGCTTTGTTTCATGTGTTGACTTGTATATGCATTTGTTTATTGTGTGATGGTGACTTTCATTCATTCTTTTATTAATATTTCTCATTGTTGTCAGTAAATACAATATAATTATTTAATTAATGTTTTATTTAATTGTTTGAATGAAAATGTAGATATGTTCATTATATACACATCTAGAGTATTCAATCTTGCATAGCTATGTCATATGACATACATTACATTTTGTTTGTTTTATTGAATTGAATATAATTTTCAGTAAAAAGTAAGATAATTAAGTATTGGTCAGCATTTATCGTTGTTATTATTGTATGTTTTGGGGTGGGATAGCAATGCAATTCATTCTGGGGTAATATTAATTTTTAATATTAATGATACTTAAATTTTTTGAGTATAAAATCAACAGTTTTCTCCAAAGGCAAATCTTTGCACAGCTGCCCTTTGTGCAGACATTACAAACGCTGAGGAACACCGTTCTAGGTAGGGCTGTTGAGTTACTGATGTTATGAGGTATATATATATATATCATAGGTTTGCATACATAATATGAGATTTTTTACACAGGAAAAAAGAACCTAGTACAAGGTTGAATATCTTAATATATTTTCTTAAATAATTCATTATAATACATTTAAAAAATGCATTTTTTAATTTATAGGCCTAGGCCTGAGGGATGAAATGAGAGTTAAATTCAACAAGAAAAAGAGGAAAACATAAAGCAGTAAGCCACTTTTGCTTGTGGATAAAAATGTTTGGATATAAAATAAAGAAATTAACAACATATTCAAGAGATGACAATTTTGGGTTTTCGTAATAAAAATAAATAATATCGTTAAGGATAAAACGGTGGGTCACATTAGTAGGGTTAAATATAAGAACTTTATATTATCAACCCTAAATGTATTTACAAAATAAATGGGCAGCAGTTTCTTCAAAAAGACCACAAAATGAGCAAGTTTAATCAATATCAAGATATTTACAGATAGATGAATTAAACGTGTCGTTCAAATCTTTTAAGTTGTTGCGCGTGTGATAACGCGTCGTAGGTCACATGATAACGTCAACATGGCAGATGTCCGGTACGCATTCATACTCTGCGAGATCTGGCTATAAAGTACCTACTCTTTTAGCGCTCGTTAAGTAAGTACTCATTGAAATTAAGTACCTACTCATTGAGTATGCGGTTTCGGACGCAGCCATAGTGTATGCATACGGTGACGCAAAAGTGTGTGAAATTCAATGTAGTATGCACTCCAGGCGGCTAGGTGGCAATGTGAAGCACTGATCGGTGCCTTTACTGTCTAGCAGACTTTTGCGTTTTTACCGACGGAAACGCGACGGTGGAGCGTTTTTAAGATTCCCACTCTGGAGGGTGGTTTCACTTTTGTGCGTTTTTAAGCCCCAAAAACGCCGTCGCCGTCTAAACGAAAGGCACATCTGATAAAATATTTTTACGTTTTCACCCGCGAGCTTTCTCGTGTAAACAGGGCCTAAAAGTGGACTGGAACGCAGTGAAAGTAAGTTCTCCTGCCGCTATTTTAAGCAGGAAAAATAGGAATACGACACGGAAAAACAGAGCATCAAAGAGTTTAATAGAAACGTTTATCAAAGTTTATGCAGGAATGTCCGTGTGGTTTTATGATGTTAAAGCTGGAGGATTTGAGATCCTGTATCTTGTAAAAGTTTGATCACGGTGAGTGTTCATGTGTGTGACTTTATCATATTAATATGAATCTCTGGAGGACATTTTAAGTGATTGTTTTGATATGAAAGGTTTAATGAAAGGTTTCTTTCGCTTCAGTGTTTCTTTTGTGTTTGGTGATGTTTGTGATTCAAATTATGAAGATAGATGATGAAGGTTGTTTAATTCATTTAATAATTGAATTTAGTGTGTGAATGTTTCTTCATTCAGAGTCAGTGGAGGAGATCAAACTCATCAGGTTCTCCTGTATCTTCATCATGGCTGATTCACAAGGATCCAGAGATGGAGATTCTCCTCCAGGATGCAGGTGCTTTCAACAAACACTGTTAAATATTGTATTACATCACAGAAAAAGAGTTACCCACCCCACATACACAGATCAAAGAAAGTTTATGGAATTTAAAAAAAAAAAAAAAATTGCCTGTGTTTTTGTTTTGAAACTAACATGAACTATTAAATAAAAAGATAATAAAGTTTCTTCAAAGTGCTTTTTGATGAAAGATGAATGTGTTTTTATATTAATATGGTTCATCTCATAAAGAATGCACACAATAATCTTAAGGATTAAACTGAATCTGTTCTCTGTTTCAGTTCAGTCCAGCAGAAGAGCTCAAACCCAGAGTCCAGCTGTGTGTCTGTGAAGAGTAACTGCTCTATCTGCCAATAATGTTTAAGAGTGGAAACAAACGGCCTAATCTCAGGTATATATATTTTTTTATAAAATATGTGCTTATAGTATGACACTTTTGAATTAGATGCATAATTTATTTGCTAGCAACGACATCAAGTAAATGTGAGATGAGATTTTTCCCACCTTTATATAATGGAGTAGGTGTAAAATTTAGTGGATTTTTCTAACCGCTGGTTCAGATTTGTTGAAAGCTTCACAGTGTCTGGTCAGAACAGTGATGCTTCACAGCAAGATCACCGTTACTAGAGTACAGTAAGGTGGTTTATCTTTAAAGGCCATCTAAACATTGGTCTCTTTAGTCGGTTGAGCCTTCGTCCTCCATTGTGGCGTTGAGAAGAGTCATGTGATCGTGGTTGATGTTGAATCATTCTATAATTATATAGTTGTTTTGAATTCATAATTCCTCATATTACTGGTTTTCTCAGTTGCTTTGTTACATTTTTTGAATCATGCTTAAACATTTGCAAACCAGTGAGTTCATTTTAAAATAATTATAATCAAAGGTTGAAACAACTGAGTTACAGACGCTAAAGAAAAAGTGTAACAACACTCCCTGGTGTTTCCTAAGACAGAAGATTCCTGTAAAAGTGCACAACATTTATAAATCTGTATGCTTTTTATTTTACTTAGTTTTGAAACCAGTTCAGTCCAGCAGAAGAGCTCAAACCCAGAGTCCAGCTGTGTGTCTATGAAGAGTAACTGCTCTATGGACCTGCCAGAAGAGTTTAAGAGTGGAGACACACGGCCTGATCTCAGGTATATAATTTCTATAAAAGTTATGCTTATAGTATGACACGTTTGAATTAGAAGCATAATTTATCAAAGTCAGTCAGTCTAATACTAGCAATGACATCAATGACAAGTAATTTGGTGAGTTCAATTTAAGGACTACACGCCTGTGCACATATATATTCAAACACACATACCTATAGACTAAACACGTAATACGCATGTGCTCGCCATCAGCGCTTTCACCGATTCACCTTTTTGAAGTTCACACGGAGACGGCGTTTTTCTAAATATTTCAACGCTTGCATATTGGAACTATTTCAGGGTTTGTGTTCTCGAGCGTCAAACACTGTTGTTGTGTGAATGAGCGGCCGGAGCGCATTAAGGGTTTTCTGTTAGAGCGGTGTCGTGTTAGCAGCCACTAAGTTAATAACTAATGATCTTTGCGACGGAAGTGAATCAATCAAAACATACTTTAGCTGGACAATAACTTTATTCTAGATCTGCTTTAAAGCCAAAACAATCTCTGTTACTGTAATCTCCTATTATCACTGTAAAGCTGCTTTGAAACAATCTATATAGTTAAAAGCGCTATATAAATGAAGGTGACTTGACTTGACATCAAGCAAATATAAGCTGAGAATTTTTTCCACCTTTATATTAGGGGTGGGAGATATGGCAGAAATATCATATCACGATTTTTTTCCGGAAAATCACGATTTTATCATGTTTCTTTTTTTAAATGTTGTTTTTACTATTTTGTAAGTGACAGCATTACAGCCAAACTAATGTTCCTATTTTAAAAACAGAGTCTTACAATGTAACAAAATATAAAATAAAAAGAATGGTAAACATTTAGGCCAAAGTGGCGAAGATAAAAACTTTGTCATTATTTTTTTGTTATTAAAAAATAAGAACAAAGGTACACATTATATACACAACATAATATACAAATGAAATATACAGTGCTTTATTTTTTCAGCTACAGTAGATTTATTAAACAGTAGCAAGAAAGAAATTAAATTAACAAATATAAACATAAAACATTACATAGTAGTGATGGGAAGTTCGGATCATTTTACTAACTCTCTCGTTCATCAAAATGAACAAATCTTCGAGTCATTTCGTTCTTTTAAGTGGCTTTAAATGTTATACTTTTAACATCCAAATTCCCAGAGAACATCCACCAACGCAATCTTGATCATATTTTGACTGAAGAAATCATTATAATGCAGCCAAAGATAATTTACAGGGAACATAAATATTTAATTTCCCTTCGGAGTCTTTGGTTCATTTGTCATGTGATGCACGAAATGAACGCATCGTTCGCGAACGACACATCACTACCACATAGACTTCACTGTATAAAAATAAAACACTACATAGACTACACTGTATAAAAATAAAACACAACATAGACTTCACTGTATAAATTAGACACTGATTCTTATTAAAGCTACTAATTAAGTTCTCAGTCAAGAGCAGTGAAAGATTTTCTCTTTGTGTTTTGTTGTTTTATTAACATTAAAGGGGTAGTTCCCCCAAAAATGAAAATTGTTATCGTTTACTCTAAAGTTGTTTTAAACCTGAATTTGTCTTTCTTCTGTTGTAAATAAGTTATTTTGAAGAATGTGGGTATCCAAACAGTCGTTGATCCCCAGAGACTTCCATAGTTCATTGTTTCCTACTGTGGAAGTCAATGGGGAACATCAACTGTCTGGATACCCACATTCTTCAAAATATCTTCTTTTGTGTTCAGAAGAAAGAAATGAATACAGGTTTGGAACAACATTAGTAAACCTTGTGTGTATTTGACAGTTTTAGTGCAATAAGACTTGAAAGATAACTTAGTCCAGTACCACTAAGGGTGCTTTCACACCTACCTCATTTAGTTTGGTTGAATTGCACTAGAGTTCATATCACACACTATTATTAATCAAAAATGATTTACACCTTCACAAAATCCAAACATTCAGTGTAAGAGTAAAAAAATGACATAACATTATTTATAGTAAGTTCACAGCTTATTTAGAGTTTTGACCTCGACAACCCAACTGCATTTACCGCAAACAGTCTAAACTAAAAGATTGTTTTGGTAATTGTTCTACACATTGTCATATAGATAACCTGAAAATACAGTAGTTTATTAAGGTTAAATCTTGCTAACCACTCTTAATAAAAAAAATGGGGTAAGCACACTTACATTCTCATTTTAAGAGGTGTTAAATATGGTTTGATTTGTTTACATTAGTTAATGTATTAGGCTAACTGACATGAACCACGAGCAATACATTTGTTACTGTATTTATTAATCTTTGTTAATCTTAGTTGAACAAACAATGAACAGCTGTATTTTTATTTATTATGTTACTTCACACAGTGCATTAGGCTAACTAATGTTAACAAATACAACTTTTGATTTAAATAATGTAGGCTACTAGTAAATGGTGAAATTAACATTAATAAAGATTAATAAATGCTGTAGAAGTGCAGTTTATTAATAGTTAATGTTAACTAATGTAGTTAACTAGAGTTTAATAAATGGAACCTTGTTGTAAAGTGTTACCGATTTGTTATACACCGATTCAGTGTTGGACAGATCAGTTGTTTTAACCATTCATTAAATGGAATCGGTTCAAAGGAGTCATTAGTTCGCGAATCGGACGTGTCATTAGCGGACCGCGGCACACGTTGTGTGATTATCCCGGCGGTTAGGACATCACTCAAGATTTGTCATTGTCAACACAGAAAACATTTCATCATTGGATAGGTTTTGTTTTGTTTATTGAAAGTGTTTTTTATGTCAGCTGAATGGGCGGAACGCTTTTCAGAGAAGATAAGGCAACGTAAAAAAGTTTTTTTTGTTTTTTTTTGGTTTTTTTTTTGCACAATTCACACCCAGCGGTAATTCAGGAAAAAAATATCTGAATGCTCCACGTGAAACTTCGCTCTTCGTCTTCCGATCTTTTACCATTGTGTCAATTCTCAATTGATTTTGATTAATATGCGCGAGGGAGCGAGAGAGAGCAGGACAGTTTGAAGACACGCGACCGGGCCTCTCTCTCTCTCTGCTCGTTCTTTCAGTAATATGCGCCCTATCGCAAGCGCAGCAGTCATCTACATCACTCGCCGATCAAATAAGGCTTTGGTAAGACAAAAAATCGCTTGTGAGAGAGACGTGTGATGGACAGAGAGATGGAGGGAGAGCGGGGAAAGGAAATGCAGCTGAATGAATACGCTGCGTGTTTTAAATAGCGTAAAACCTTTTTTTTAATATATATATAACAAAATGCAATATGTGGCGGCCGGTGTTTATTCTGTGGCGCACCGCCACGAATTAGTCTATGTGTGGGAAACACTGGTTCTATAGTTGTTTTCAATTTGTTTGTTTTGAATTCATAATTCCTAATATTACTTTGTTACATTTTTTAATCATGCTTAACATTTGTAAACCAGTAAGTTAATTTCTCAAAAAGTAGAAATTTTTATTTTTCTGAAAGTTTGAGAGACAGTGCAAAACACTGAGTTACAGATGTTAAAGCAAAAGTGTAACAACACTCGGTGGTCTTTCCTAAGACAAGATTCCTGTAAAAGTGCACAAAATTTATAAGTCTGTATGCTTTTTATTTTACTTAGTTTGAAAACCAGTTCAGTCCAGCAGAAGAGATCAAAACCAGAGTCCAGCTGTGTGTCTATGAAGAGTAACCAGTCTATGAATCTGCCACCAGCATTTAAGAGTGGAGACAAACGGCCTGATCTCAGGTATATCAAAAGTTATACTTATAGTATTTGATTTTTATTAAATTCTTATTAATTAATATACAGATGGTGGACAACCAGAATGCCTATTACCGCCGCGGCGGCACCGCGGCAAAGCTAAACCAGCCTTATTACAAAGTCGTTCCAGAAATGACCGCCAGGTGGCGCAAAGGGACATTGTGCAAAACAGCAGCAAATGCCGTATTTTGAAATGTAAGTGGGTTAAATATAAAACCCTAAGCCTAATAGGCATATTTTTCATATATATAAATAGGCCTATTAGGCTACAACAGAATAGAACCAAAGATAGAATCAATTTTAGAACTGAAAAAATAGAATCAAAAGTTAAAAATAGAGACGATATTAGGAGCAATGACGCTGAATATTTTTACTATTCTATTGAGGAATTAGATAAATGAAGAGCTCTCGTGAGCGATACAATTGCACAGTAATTTATAGTGATTTCAAAAGCAGTCCTTAAAAAAAAAAAAACATGGAGTAGTGTGGCATAATTTTTGAGAGATTACGCGGAATGCGTTTTAGTTAAGATCCTGGTTTCAATGCCCTTAATGTATATAGGCTAGGCTACTGCTTTAAAAAAAATGTCACAACGCGTTTTGAGATTGTTTTGAATTAAACATTGAAGTTTAAAATGTAGTGTTTTGATGTGCAAGATGTGTATTTGTAAATCCGGTGATGCGTGCATTGATTTTTATCAATAAATAGTGTTTTCTGACAGTGTCGACTGCAAAGATGAAGTTGACGATCGCCATATTTGTAGTGAACGCACCTAGAGAGAAATGCACATAAAGACATAATCAGAGAGTAGCCTTTTTCTTTTCGTTTTGAATTATTTCGTTTGAAGACATTTCAAGCTTTGTGTATTTGATGTATTTATCATGTCTGTGTGAGGCATACGCTGAGTTTCGTTAAGTTAGGAGGATGAGATGCGCTCCAGCTGACGTGCAACGCAAGTGTGACCGCGCGGGCGCCTCCATGATTAGTGTCTGTTATATTTGCTTCTCTTACCTATTAAAAATAAGTTAATTTTAATAATAAATAAATTGATTAAAATTAAGATACAATTTATAGAAAACGAAATTCACTTTAAAGGAAGGTTTTCTACTAAACAAAACTTAATGAAGTGGTCAAAATCATGTCTGACCCACTCCATATCCATCTCTCGATATAATGCATCCTATCTTCGTGCTGTTCACTTTTCATATTCAACATAGATGGAAAAAAATAACATTATAATATTTTAACAAATATGATACTAAATGAGATTATTTAATGTCTACAACAGTATAGTAGGCCTATAGACTCTATTTGTACAAATTGCTGCACATTAATTTAATTAAATGAAACCTTGTAACGAATTCACACTGTAGGGTAGACTGTGTACAGTTGAGACACCTTAAATAACTTGCGTTCGCAGCAAGCACAAGTTGTGATTTTTGCTGTGCACTTGCATATTAGTGTCAGCTGGGAAGGAAATATAGAGACCAGACCTCTTGGAACTTTAATTGAATACATAGCGTTGGTAAAGCATACTGAAATTACATCCCTACAAATTTATTAGGCCCTACTGAAAATAAATGTATCGAATTTAAGCAAAGTAGCCTAAATGTTAAGACTGTAAGCCCTTTGCTTTTTACGTAGGCTAGCCTATAAATGACTCTTATATCCGACTTTGTGTTAATTTAATTTGTAGAGGATTTTTTTAACTCAAACATTAACACTGAAATAAATGAAACTAAATTATTGTCATTTTTTTGGCACACCTCGACGAGTGGCGGTATGCATTGTTCTAAAGCCAGGTTTTATTCTGGCATGTTGAATTAGTGTTCGACAAACGCGTTCATTTGAATGAAGAGCGCTTCTCGCTCGTGTGAGCGAACACACACTGGAACGATAGGCCATGTCGCAACGAGTGAATCGTGGCCGAGTGGTTGAACTTACGTTCCGATCATTTAGATGACACAGGTTCGAATCCCGAACTAACTTGGACTACTGATATTTTTATATAAGCCTATGAATGCATTTTATAGTCTATTGTTGATGCAGAGAGATGTGTCTAGTTCTAAAACATAGTTTTTTGCTTATAGCCTATACAAAATAAAATCACCATGCATTTCCATTTTACACTAAGGAACAGATATTATACAATGACTTTACTTCTGTAGCCTATAATAATTCCAATCGTAATTTCAAAAGCAGTTCTGTTAAAAAAATTATATATATATATATATATATATATATATATATATATATATATATATATATATATATATATATATATATATATATATATATATATATATATATGACGTTTAAACGACAAACATTAAATCAGAACCAGTATTCTGTTGCGTTCATGGTTCCAGTGAAGTAATGCATCCACGGCTTTTCAAAATGTCACAAAGCGTTTTGAGATTGTTTTGAATGAAATCAAAAGTTTATAATTAAGTGTTTTGGCACACCACGATGAGTGGCAAACTCTTTGTTTTGTTTTGCAAACTAGCCTGTGGGGGGTTTGGAGGAGGCAATAGTTGCTTTATCGTGGGGGTGCAGGACAGAGGTGTTAATGTTCCGTCTTTCATATGGAGAGTGTCGGAGCCAGCCTTATGAGCAGGCAAAGGCAAAATTCTTAAGGATTAATCTCAAAATCTCCAAAAGTCCATAGCCTATGTACAGTAGGCCCTAAATCTTATTAAATTATATATTGTAGTTTTATTGATTGTATTTAAAGGTTTTCCACACACAATTTCAATTTAGCAGATACAGAGCTCTTTAATTCGCGATCAACCTCGTTTTATTGTAAGGTGAATTCAGCAAGGCATGCTGTATCTTTGAAGGAACAAAAGCTATTTGTTACAGTTTTTTTCTTTCGTGATTTGTGTGGATGACACACAGCGACATATACAGTATTATCAGCTGTATGGTGTTTTTTTACGCTGAAATGCGCGCAGTGAGGGAGACTTACTAAAAAAATATCCAGCGCAAGAGAGGCAAAGAAAAACGCCTGTTCTTAATTTGTTGCTTTGAACTTTTTTCGTTTTGTACCGTTTTAATTTTTTAATTAAGCTGCAATTTCTTTGACAATAGAAATTTAAAATGTTGCAAGAATAAGATTCTGTGTTTCTTATTTTGCATCACTAAGGGAATAAACTCTATCGATGCCACCCTGTTTAAATAAATAAACTGTCCCGGTTTTAAAACTTAATTAATTTTCTTTTTCTTTTACATTTTCATTGTTTATTTTTTAATTGAAAGCAACACTGTATTGAAAGTATTTTTCTGATTTGTTCGATCTGTTTTGAAAAATGTCTTCCGTTGCTATGGCCGGGTATCACTGTCAGTCATCTCAATCTCGTGAATGATTCACACACACACACACACACACACACACACACACACACACACACACACACACACACACACACACACACACACAAATAATTTAACTGGAATGTAGCAAATTTATGTTGTAATGTACAATTGATAATTAAACAAGATGATTGACTTTAATAAACAGATGCATATAGCATCAAGAACGGAAAAACATAAACACTGTCGGCTACACTGAGATTCGATCTCAGATCGTTTGAAGCTCCGAGAGTCTAGTGTTAATGCATTGACAGCTATCGTGTCGAAAAAAAGTGTTTTTACAAGACCTTGTGCTGTTTATTTATTTATTATTATAATTATAATTATTATTATTATTATTATGCAGATGTTAATTCAGCCATTCTGTTGGATACAAATTGTCCCTATAATGTAAAATGGGAATGAATGGTAATTTTATTTTATAAATATAAAATATTTAATATAGGCTATAGGAGAAAAAAACAATATGGTGTAGCAATATTTTAGAACTCAAATCTCTCTGCGTTAATAATAAAAAAGGAGCCCATGTTTGTTCGGGATTTGAACCCGTGTCATCTGAATAATTGAAACGTAAGTTATAGCCTACCACTCGGCCACGGATTTGTTTTGTTTTATTTTGTTTGAAATGTATTTTTACATATTTTGCTTTCGTTAATGTTAACCAATTCTGTTGTAGCATAATAGGCCTATATTTTTTCCCTAAAAGTTTGTTTTATTCTCTGATTTGTTTGTTTATATTTTTACATATTCAATTTTTTTTTCTTGCGCCAAGATCTTGCGCCATGTTTTTTTTTTTTTTTTTAAATAAACCGATAGGAAACTTACCTTTTAAAATGCCGCAGTTGCTGCTGTTTTGCCCTGTCACTTGGCCACCCGGTATAGCCTAGTCATTTCGCGAACGACTTTGAAATTTGACTGGTTTATTTTTGCTGCGGCAGTAATAGGCATTGTGGTTGATTATTTATTAAAGAATTCAATTGATAATCATAACAACATGTAAGCCTATTTAATTCTGAATATAACAAAGAATGCTTAAACCGACTAACATCGGTTAGTAACTGCAAGTCCTGAAAATGTTCAAATTTTACGGTAAATTATTTTTATTTATTTCACTGTTATGTTTCAGTTAATAAATCTACAAACAAATTAAAATAACACGAAGTAAATGACAAGTAGCCTATTGACATAGCCTTTCTAAATTATAGAAAAACTGGGCACACAATGTTAACGTGTGTCTACTTTGTTTAAATTTAATGTATTTGAATTCGTTTAACCACAATATTTATCTTGAATTTATCTGCGACCTCAGCTCAGATTACTGCCGCGGCAGATTACGTCATAAAGAGAATAAACTGACACTTTTCAAAGTCTGTGATTACAGCGCCACTCAGCGGTAAAAGGCAGCAAATACACATCCCAATTTTGCCGCCGCGAGAACGGCGGCGGTAAAAGTCTCATTCTGGTTGTCCACCATCTGTACAGCAGTTTAATGGTCTGAATATGAACCGAGTAATTCTAAGTTCAAATCCTATAAGTTTCAGTCTATTAATGATTATCATTGTGCTCTTGTGTAAAGCTCTATGTATTGTATTGTTAATTCATTCTCACACTGTAAAAGCTGTTGGTCTGTTACTCAGTTAATGACACAATTACATCAATATCAGTGTGTCTGATTCTTTACCATCTTCATTCTGATTTAAGGTCAAATCTTCCATCCAGACCAGTTAAAAACAAAACTGTGTTCAAGCCTGTGATTCAACCGCAAGACTTTAATGAAAGCATGTATCCTGGTTTCAGGTAAAATGCAGGACTTTTGTTGTTGATGTTGTTCAATTTGTTCAACACATCACTCAAACACATTATTAATGATTTAAACATTTCAGAAACCCAATGATGTTCTGTGTCCCATAATACAGCAAACAAATAATATTGTAATTTATGGTTATTTATTTCTCTGACTTGTGTAATAATGTGATATTTCCAAAATAAAAGTTTGTGTTTACATAATATATGTGTACTGTGTATAATTATTTTGTATATATAAATACACACACATGCATGTATATATTTAAGAACTATTTGCATACGTATACTGTATATATTTATATTTAATTTATATTATATATAAATATAATTTTTTTATATATAAATTACACATTTTTCTTAAATATATACAAGCATGTGTGTGTATTTATATATACAAATTTAATTATACACAGTACACACACATATATTATGTAAACACAAACTTTTATTTTGGATGCGATTAATCGCGGTTAATCTTTTGACAGCCCTAATTTTAATCTTACAGCCATGACTCTAAACCTGCTGAAGTCCTCAACACATTGAGATCAAATCTGAGACAGAAGTTTGAGTGTTTGTCTGAGGGAATATCAAAGCAGGGAAACCCAACACTCCTGAACGAGATCTACACAGAGCTCTACATCACAGAGAGTGGAAGTGGAGAGATCAATAATGAGCATGAGGTGAGACAGATTGAGACACAGTCCAGGAGAGCAGAAACAGAGGACACACCGATCAAATGCAGTGACATCTTTAGACCTTTACCTGGACAAGACAAACCCATCAGAACTGTGCTGACAAAGGGAGTCGCTGGCATTGGAAAAACAGTCTCTGTGCAGAAGTTCATCCTGGACTGGGCTAAAGGGAAAGAGAATCAGGACGTCCAGCTCATATTTCCACTTGCTTTCAGAGAGCTCAACTTGATGAAGGACAAAACACTCAGTCTTGCAGATCTTCTTCATCTCTTTTTCCCTGAAACAAAAGAAATGGACATATCCAGTGATGAGTATAAAGTGTTGTTCATCTTTGATGGTCTGGATGAGTGTCGTCTGTCTCTGGATTTTCAGAGCGATGTGAGGTTGTGTGATGTGACTGAATCAGCCTCAGTGGACGAGCTGCTGATGAACCTCATTGTGGGGAATCTGCTTCCCTCTGCTCTCATCTGGATCACCTCCAGACCAGCAGCAGCGGCTCTCGTCCCCTCTGAGTGTGTCCATCGAGTGACAGAGGTACGAGGCTTCAGTGACACACAGAAGCAGGAATACTTCAGGAAGAGAATCAGTAAAAAGAAATTAGCTAAAAGAATCATCTCACACCTGAAGTCCTCAAGGAGCCTCTTTATTATGTGCCACATCCCAGTGTTCTGCTGGATCTCAGCCACTGTTCTAGAGATGATGTTGAGTGAAGCAGAGAGAGGAGAGATTCCCAAGACTCTCACTCAGATGTACACACACTTCCTGCTCATTCAGACCAACATCAAACATGAGAAGGACTATGAGAAGAAAGTGAAAGATGAAGACATGATTGTCAAACTGGGGAAACTGGCTTATCGGCAGCTTGTGAAAGGCAACCTGATCTTCTATGAGGAAGACCTGAGAGAGTGTGGCATTGATGTGGCAGAAGCATCAGTTTACTCAGGATTGTGCACTCAGATCTTCAGAGAGGAGTTGGGCTTGTGTCAGGGGAAAGTCTTCTGCTTTGTTCATCTGAGCATTCAGGAACATCTAGCAGCTCTATATGTGCATCTCTCCTTTATCAACAATAACATCAATGTGTTTGACCAGGTTACCAAACCAACTAATGGAGACACAGTTTCACTATCTGATCTCCATCAGAGAGCTGTGGATGAGGCTTTAGACAGTAAAAATGGGCATCTGGACCTTTTCCTTCGTTTCCTTCTGGGTCTGTCAGTGGAGTCTAATCAGAGTCTCTTACAAGAACTAAAGACACAGACAGCAAACAGCTCTCACAACAATAAGAAAACAGTTGACTATATTAAAGAAAAGATCAGTGAGAATCCCTCTCCAGATAAATACATCAATCTGTTTCACTGTCTGAATGAACTGGGTGATCTTTCTCTAGTGAAGGAAGTTAAACCTCATATGAGCCGTAAAGGATTACGTGATGTGAAACTCTCCTCGTCTCAGTGGTCAGCTTTAGTGTTTGTGTTGTTGTCCTCAGAGAAGACACTGCAGGAGTTTCACCTGAAGAGCTTAATTGGAGGCAGAAATGATCGGTAAGTAACACTGAGTGCAATCATTACAGTCTAAAACATTATGAACAAAGAGAAACTAAAAGATCAGAGGTGTTTAAATCACGGGGCACAGATTGATTTCTGGGATATTGTACATAATTTGCGTGTGTTTCTCAAACCGTGGCTGTGTCCTAGTAAGGCTGCATATCTCGACTGCCACGTCATCAAGCGCCTCTGAAGGCCGTCTCAGTTTGAAGGTTCTTTGAAGACAGACTTCATTTTGTGTCTTTAAATCATCTCATTTTGAAGGATGCATCAAGTGTATCCTTCGTGTTCTTCAATCTCCCACAATCCTTTGCACACTTTCCAATTCATGTAAAAGAACTGATGGAAATCGAGTCGGCACTGAGTTTATCTGAGTTTATTTTGAAATGTAAGACACAAATAATATATATACGGAGATGAAGGCATACATGTTATCTTTTGTTTCTGTGTACACACTAAACTGAACACTAAACTGACAATAATGTAAGACACTGGGAGACACAGACGGCTGTCATTCATTGTATTGCATTAATAAAAAAGCCAGTTAATATACAGATATTAACTGATTTGAGTTTCCCTATATTCACGCGGCTGTATGATTATATGGTTGCACCTGTGCTGTTTTATGCTGCTGGGGTGTGGGGATTTATGGAGAGTCCTGAGTGTAACTCTATTCAGCATAGAGCTTTACGTTGTTTTCTCGGTATTCATAGGTTCGCCCCTAAGGTAGCTGTAGAGGGAGACATGGGTTGGGAGCCTTGTGTGTTGAGGCAAAGGATCGAAGTGATTAGATTGTGGAATCGTTTGGTGAGCCTACCTGACTATAGACTTACCAGGAAAGTCTTTAATTGGGATAAAGTCAATGGGCACCCCTGGACTAAAGATGTTCATGAGATCTCATCTAAAGTAAACTCTCAAATTTTGTTTCAGAATAATTTACAATTTACAATACCTTCTATAAAAGAAGCATTATTTGATATTTATAAAAAGCAGTGGGAGTTAGAAGTGTTAAATAAACCTAAACTGAGAATTTATAGGCAGTTCAAGGTCTGCTTTTCCACAGAGCCCTATGTGAATTGTAATATGAAAAGGAGACAGAGATCCCTGTGTGCACAGCTCAGAGCAGGAGTGTTGCCTTTGGAGGTGGAAGTGGGTCGGTATAAAGGGGTTTCTGAGGAAGACCGGCTTTGTGCTGTCTGTGATTTGAGTTTGGTTGAGGATGAATTTCATTTTATGTTTTACTGTCCTTTGTATAATGATTTGAGAAATGTTTTGTTTGAAAAGATTCAATGTAAGAATCCTGATTTATTTTGGTTATCTGAAGGGGATATGTTGGGCTGGTTGTTTAGTAATGACTGGTTTAGTGTGGCAACATTTGTGGAGAAAGCTTGGACTTTAAGGCAAAGAACGCTCTATCCTAAGATGTAATGATATTATGTAATGATATTATTTATAATGGTAAAAGGTCCGCTATTAATTATTAATTTGAAATGTCAGTGTCTTATAAGCCCATGTGGGCTGGGCACAAATTTTGTGCATGACACTTAAATAAAATAAAATGAATGAATGAATGAATACAGATATTTAATAGAAAGTATTTTTCCAAAATGAAGTTTTAATAGTAATAGCAAGTGGACGCCCTCGAGGAGAAATGTGAGTCTGTAAAGGGATGTAAAAATTATGGTGCACTCGCAGAAGCACTTCGTGCAATTTATTTACAAAGTCCGCTGGAAGACTGACTCTGCTCACACACACACACAACACAGGGACGAAACGACGAGACAGTGCAATGTAAGTGTAGGAAATGGATATGGAAGGGAGAGTGGAGAAATGGGTGAATGTCCATGTGCTATCAGCATCTCGTGTGCACCCGCTCCTATGATAGCGGCAGTGTGAGGGAGGAACGAGACGTGTGTGTGTGTCTGTCTGTCTGTGTGTGTCTGTCTTTGTGTTTGTGTGTTGCTTCGCCAGCGGTGGCAGCTAATGTGACTTTATCACAATTATCTTACTTCTCATTTCAAAAACAACTTGTTTAACACAAAATACTTATTGATTCATGAAAATATACGCATTTGACAGGACAAAAGAAATCTGATATGTCAAAATAGTGTTGTAGTGTAAATGTAGAGTAATAGACCTGCCACAGCGACATTGACAAGATAAAGAAAAAACAAATCTGTGATGGCTGAATACGAGGCTTCTAGTTATAGATAATAAAACAACTTTCACATGTCCTTTATGAAGCAGCGTTTAATTAAAATAATATTTGAGGGTATTTAGGAAAGTATAATGTATGATTTACTTATGTTATGAATTATTATTGTTGGCATTAACTAACTTATTTATTTTTTGTTTTCAATTAGTGACACACAAAACACTGGAGATGAAGTTCTTCAGAAGCTGATGCCTGTGGTTACAGCAACTAGATCAGCTTGGTAAGTAACACTGAGAACAAGCATCACTGTTAAAACATTATAACATTTCTTACTTAAACATTATAAATTAATGGTTTAACAAAAAAGTGTCACACTTCAGCTTTTACACCCTCCACCTATCTGACCTGATTTGTGATCTACTTAACCGTTTTTTATAAAATTTGTGTGAGAAATGTATCTTCAAATATATACATTTTAATGTATGTATATAAACATTTATATTTAGACTTTTTATATTAATTTTAATTTAATTTAAATGTTAATACATTTATATTTAGGGAAAAAACAGATGTATTCAATGTATTCTAGGGCTGCACGATTTGGGGAAAATGTCATTGCGATTATTGAGGTCGATATTGCGATAAACAAATGGTTTCATGAGTCAGCTTGCTTGGTTCTCATGGAAAATGCACACACCGATTTAGGGCTGGGTATCGTTCAAAATCTTTCGATCCGGTGCCATTTTCGATACCTCAGTTTCGATACCGGTTCCTAACGATACTTTTTTCGATACCAATTTTATGAAATCCATTTTAACAAGATTACATAGCACATTACCGCAGAAAATTTTGGTTTTATTTTTTCAGTTTGACTCATGCTCCTTAGCCAGTGCACAAAGGAACAAAAAAAGCACAAAGGAACAAAAAATGTTTTATAAAGAACTCATGCTCACCAAAGCTGAATTTTTTTTATATAAAAAATACAGTAAAACTTGTAATATTGTGAAATAGTATTACAATTTAAAATCTTATTTGAATATATTTCAAAATGTCATTTATTCCTGTGATGTCAAAGCTGAATTTTCAAAATCATTACTTCAGTGTCACATGATCCTTCAGAAATATGAAAACAGTTTGCTGCTTAATATTTTGGAAATTATACATTTTTTCACGATTCTTTGATGAATAAAAATGTCAAAAGAACAGCATTTATTTAAAAACTAAATATTTAGTAACATTACACATGTTTTAATGTAACTTTTGATAACTTTAATGCATCCTTACTGAAAAAAAAATTCTGACTAACCAACACATTTTTGAACGGCAGTGTACACTCAGTAGGTTATTATTGCAATATAAACACTGTCAGAGTGATCAACAAGGTACCTCTTCATTTACCAGTCGAAGGCGAAGCAACTTTCTGCTCTTATATTTACTCCGTGGCCGTGCACTGTCAAGGTCTTCATCATATTTGTCGTGGTACCGGTCTTTGCAGCAATTATTTTACCGCAAATACTGCATCGCGCGCTGTTGGCATCGAGCCTGGAGAAATGTAGCCACACTTTTGATCGACTTTTCCACATCTTTAAGGTATTTACTGTATGTGTGTGTGCTCGCGTCTCATGAATATGTGCGCGGAGAGTTTGTGTGTGTGTGCTCGCGTCTCATTGAGTATGTGCGTGAGTATTGTGTGTGTGCTCGCGTCTCGTATGCGCGTGGAGAGTTTGTGCGTGCGCGCGCACGTCTCATATGAGTATACGCGGAGAGTTCCGCGCTTCTCGTGTGTGTAGTTACGTGCTTCTCGTGTGTGTAGTTACACAAACTCTACACATGTATGTGCGTGAGCGACTTTATGTGTGTCGTTGTGCATTTCATATGTATTTGTTTGAGTTAACCCCTAAGGTATCGAAATCTGGTACCGAACAACATGTCATTTTTCGATACTCGATAGTATCGAGGCAATTCGATCGGTACCTAAAAAGTATCGAAATTCGGTACCCAGCCCTACACAGATTAGTGATAATTCTGAAATGTGTTTTTCTCAACTCAAACTAGCAACAACAACTAAATGCACAAAATTAAATAATGACATCTTTGCATCACTGCAAACTTGTTCTTGTCTCAATATTACAATAGTATAAAATAAATAGAACAATAAATAAGAACATTTGTATGCTCATGAAAATAAAATATTTTGAACATTCTGTCCAGACAAACAGGGACATTTAAAGGGGAACTTGGCAACTATTTCAACTTAATAAAACCGTTTAGAAATCATTTTGATGGTAAAATAACCTGTTCTGGTGAGAATGGTGTCTTTCCCCGCTCCCCCCAGCGTTCCCAGGTGCTAAACCAACCTTGCAACATGGGGACTAACATCCGGTAAGTTGGAAATAGGAAGTCTTGTGAGAAGCGAGAAAGAGCGAGATACACAGACTGCTTTACAGCAATTCGACATAAAATAAATTCGACACACGCCCCCCTCAATACCGGTTAGCCACACCGGCTAGCTATAAGAACAAGCGACGATGGATCATTGTCTGCGCGATGATAAGCTAAACTTGGCAATCTCAGTTCCATTGGGGTTAGGTTAGGCTATAACAAAGATAAGAATAAGCGGTAATGTTTGCTAGCTTCATCCTCCCACCCCTTGTTATGGCTTATGGTTGATAACACAATACAAAATGTACATGCCAATGTTCTATGATAGTGTGTATGATGTCTTACCCACCTCGGTAGACATAGCTCCACACGATAAAGTTAGCTTGACATAAATTTCACGATTTCAATTCAAAACATTTCGGTAAGTTGTACTGTATCTTTCAACACATCTATTGTTCATTCGTGTATATTTACTATTAACTAGTAAAGAGAGATGTTCGGTTCATGACCACGATCTGTCACATCACATTTACAAGCGCCAAAATGCTATTGATTGAATTTAGTAATAAAATTAACAGAATCTGAGAGCTGATGATTTGTTTCCTATCATAGGTATCCTGCTCTGTCTAGTCGGTGTCAGTGTCCTCTTTGCTCCGCGACTCTTCTCTGCGTGAGAACGTGTGTGTGTGTGGCGTGAGAGCATGTGAAAAAGTGTTGATTGCGCGAGTCTCACGCTGAATGAGTGAGAGTTGGCAGCCCTGCTCTCTCTGCTCAGTGTCGGTTATCTTATAGACAAAATATCGCCATATAACAGAGGTAGAATTGATTCTGGCCACCAGTTCAGTGTCCGTGTGCTCGGCATCATCTTCACCGGTTCTCCGCGCTGCACACCGGAGAGAGTCACGACGTGATTATACGCGCCACACGCGCCACTGCCTAAACTGAAACTGACTGGTCTTCTTTTTATTAGCGGTGTAGAAAATATGCAAACAGCTCTCAGAGAGAATGAGTTGTCATATCCACACATGCATTTATTTATTTCATAAAATCGCAGCATTTTGCATCATATAATGGCATAGGCTTGACATCGCGATTGCGATATGATTAATCGTGCAGTACTAATGTATTCCATTTTATCAGTTTTATATAATCTTTCTCCGTTACATAGAGACATAATCTCTTAGAATAACAGTTAAACTTACTGATATATTGAATTAATTGTTTGAAAAAGAGATATTGCACAAATTATAAACACAATTAAGAAAAACAAAGATTTCTGTTTTGAAATCTTTGTGTCAATCAGTGTGTCATTGTTCTCTACAGGTTGAGTAAGTGTGGTGTCACAGATGAACGTTGTGCTGCTCTGGCTTCAGCTCTGAGATCAAACCCCTCACACCTGAGAAAACTGAATCTGTCTGGGAATAAACTAGGAGACTCAGGAGTGAAGCTGATCTCTGCTGTACTGGAGAATCCTCACTGTAAACTGGAGAAACTGAGGTAAGATCATCTCTACCATAAAGACTCGGAGTGAATAAGGATTAATATGTAGATAGTGTATACAATATATCTTTGGTGTAAGCCCCATCCGGTGGTTCAGCAACAGATTCCTGCTTGAACCGTCAGATCCTGCCGGCGGTAGAAAGCAGCGGTGAGGAGTCTCCCTGAAGAGGAACATTTACATCTTACTATATTATTATGCCCCTAAATAAAGTAAAACTAACAGTTAAATAAACCAGACGAACTACAAACCAGACAACATATGCAGGATACAGTAAAGAGGGTTTTTAAATCACAAATGTTTGGTGTAAATCAACTTGTAATGCTTGTGCAAACAGACCCTTGTAAAAGCGTGAGCATTTCCTCAAAATGTGTGTGTGCAGCTGAAAAGAGGGAAGTGGTGTGTGTTTCACTTGAACCAGGACTGTCACCATATCAGATTTATCACTACATGATTATCATGGCCAAAATAACACACAATACCAATATATCACCATATCTATGGGAATCTTGAAAATATTAATGCTATCAGTCAAATTCATCTTTATTTTGTTTATTTTGTGTTATTTTTGAAAAAGAAGAATCACTCCAACACATACAAAAGGAACAATTACACTTAAGGCTGATTTATACTTCTGCGTCGGACCTAAGCCGGAGCCTCTACGCTGTAGGCAACGCGTTGGTTTTCATTTATACTTCTGCGTCGTTGTCCGCGTTGACGCGCGCAGAGGGAGCGTGTGAAACCTGAGGGAGCGGTCCTAGCAGGCCAATCACAGCGCTTGCGTCCGCGTAGAGTTGACGCGTTGTTACATTTTTGAAGAGGTGCACGTCAGGGTACGCGCGCTACACACAGCCTACGACGTAGCTACGGCGTAAGTTCGACGCAGAAGTATAAATTGGGCTTTAATGCGACCAGTTTGAAATAATGGTAACACTTTATCACAAGTATACAGTAACACAGCGCTTATAAATCATTTGCAAACTCTTAGTTTATAGTTAATGAATAGTATATAACAGTATATAAGCTGTAGTTAATATATTAAGAGACTATATACAAATAGTGAGTTCTTTGTTCACTGTCACTGTAATTAACAAAGTGTTATTGTTTAATTAGCTCTTATGTAAAGAGTTAGATAATGCTTTGTTAACAACTTATTAACTTATTAACCATAAATAGTTCTCACTTTAGATTAGGTCACGGAAAATCAGAAAATGTCATTAAGTACATAAAACGTATACACACACACACACACACACACACACACATTTGAATGCTTTTATTTGGATCTTAAAGACATTACAAAGAAAACAAGATCCAAATACTCTGGGAAGAGTCTTTGACAAGGTGACAGATCTACAATTCATGGCTCACATACTTGTACAGGTCCTTCCATTTATAATACTCAACACATTAAGGATAAACAGAACATCTCCGTCTCCATATTTGCACGCTCCCTATGGTGATTATGTTGTCGTTAAGAGCAACTACTTCTCCGTCAGGTCCCAGCCAGGACAGCTGTATTCCTGTACGGCAGCAGAAATCATTTAAATCTAGCCAGTCGGAGCGCACTCCAAATCCGGCTGCTCTGATGTCTAACTTTCTGTTCTGCTTTAGTTTAAATCCAAGAAACTGGGACTCGTTTGTGGAAGCAGCAGGTATTCTGAGACGCTGTAGATGTAAAAACAGCGATTCGCACACACACGTGTACACACACGTGTGTAGAGACACACTCTCACAGAGACACACTCTCACACACACACACAAACACACTCTCTCACACACACACACACACACTCACACACACTCACTCACCTTCTCACTCTCTCACACACACACACACACACACACACACACACACACACACACACACACACACACACACACACACACACACAGAGATAGTTACACTCACACACACACACACACACACACTTGGGCTGGGACGATACACCAGACTAGACTAACACTAGACTATGGGGGAAAGTTAAATCATACACTTATACAGACTGTACGTTGTTTAAGATGAATCATATTTACACAAACAATTCATCACATCTTTCTGAGTTTTATTTCAGAAGCGTCATATAGCACTACATTCTCTTGAATAAATAATTCAATAACAAATAAAACAAGTCACTTGTCGCCACCTAGTGGCGAAACATTGTAATCGATAAATGCGTTATTTTAAGGGCCAAGTTTTTATCAAAAGCTGATTTATTCAACACAGATTTGAATGTTGCAATATGATTCGTCAAAGGTTTAATAGACAGACGAATTGGAAGAAGGTCGCTGTACAAACTGTATATTCAGTCCCCTAATCCTAACTGATGTATTTTAACAATGTGAACTAATGAGTACTTGTATATATTTCATATTGACAGCATTATGTTATTTATTTTTTAAGTGTCATGTTTATCTTTGGATATAGGCTTAATGTTTGTCATTGTTCTCTACAGGTTGAGTGGTTGTGGTGTCACAGATGAAGGTTGTGCTGCTCTGGCTTCAGCTCTGAGATCAAACCCCTCACACCTGAGAGAACTGGATCTGTCATTTAATGCATGTAATTATCCAGGAGTGAAGCTGCTGAAGGATCTGAAGGATGATCCACATTATAAACTGGAGACACTATGGTAAGAATAGTTCTTAACAATTTTCAAATGGCTGTTTTACTCACTAGAAATAAAAGGAAATTGTACCAGGTTCAGTAACACCGTGTGTGTGTGTGTGTGTGTGTGTGTGTGTGAATATTTTGTTTAAGATTCTTAAATTGAGCTTCATTTTTGCATGTCTCTGAACTTTAAACTGTTTAATATGAGTTTAATTCTGTTCCTGGTGTTGTGACTGATTGGGAAAATAATATTAATATTACATTTTATGGAAGTAAATTAATGCCAAATGTTTTTGAAACAAAAAAGCCTGTTGAATTGCACTACTTGAAAAAAATAGACATTGCATTAACCATGCTTGCATTATCATGCATTGTATTTTTTAGGGCTTGCATTTTTATGGGATGAAATTCAGCATGGTTGAATATTTAAGCTGTGAATATTTCAATTCAAAACATTTCAAACACATTTTCATAATTACTAATTAAATAATCCATATTCACCTTTCATATTTCACTTCCAAAATATTCAAACTGTTTAAAAATACATGTTTACAACTACTAATGCAATGCCAAGTAGTGCAATTCAACAGGCTTTTTTGTTTCAAAAACATTTTAAATGAATTTGGATGAATTAATATAGATTATCTAGTTAGTTTTCTTATGAAAAGATGTGACAGATGTAATATCTCATACTGCATATGTGACTGTTTGTGTGTTTTATTTCAGGACTGACTATGACTTTTAGATGACAGTCTGATCTTATGATGATCATCTGATGGTGAATAAGGATCCACTACAGAGACTCACAGTCAACAGAATCAACAGAGACTGAAGATACAGTGAATTCACTGTTATAAATTAAGACTTCATTTAGATTTCAACGATCCTCTGACAGACCTGATGAGGCGGCAGTAAAACCCCTTTTATTTCACAGCAAATTACAATCTACAATTACAGATGGCAGACAGTGTGTGTGGGTGTGCGGTTTGCTGATGTCAATGTTGTGGATCGAGTGGCCCATGGTGGCGGTGGGGTTATGGTATGGGCAGGC
Source organism: Scardinius erythrophthalmus (assembly GCF_964197995.2). NCBI lineage: Eukaryota > Metazoa > Chordata > Actinopteri > Cypriniformes > Leuciscidae > Scardinius > Scardinius erythrophthalmus. The sequence goes on from NC_138227.1 coordinate 1,737,730, forward strand.
GTATGTTATGGACAACGAACACAGGTGCATTTTATTGATGGCATTTTGAATGCACAGAGAGACCGTGACGAGATCCTGAGGCCCATTGTTGTGCCATTCATCCACGACCATCACCTCATGTTGCAGCATAATAATGCACGACCCCATGTTGCAACGATCTGTACACAATTCCTGGAAGCTGAAAACATCCCAGTTCTTGCATGTCACCCATTGAGCTTGTTTGGGTTGCTCTGGATCGGCGTATACGACAGCGTGTTCCAGGTCCTGCCAATATCCAGCAACTTCACACAGCCATTGAAGAGGAGTGGATCAGCATTCCACAGGCCACAATCAACAACCTGATCATCTCTATGCGAAGGAGATGTGTTGCACTACGTGAGGCAAATGGTGGTCACACCAGATACTGACTGGTTTTCGGACCCCCCCCCCGGACCCCCCCAACACAGAAGAATAGAATGAGGCATTTATATAGCGCTTTCATATGTACTACTGTACACCCAAAGCGCTTTACAATCATATCAGGGGTCTCTCCTCAACCACCACCAGTAAAACTGCACATTTTAGAGTGGCCTTTTATTGTGGCCAGCCTAAGGCACACCTGTGCAATAATCATGCTGTCTAATCAGCATCTTGATATGCCACACCTGTGAGGTGGATGGATTATCTCGGCAAAGGAGAAGTGCTCACTAACACAGATTTAGACATATTTGTGAACAATATTTGAGAGAAATAGGCCTTTTGTGTACATAGAAAAATACTTAGATCTTTGAGTTCAGCTCATGAAAAATGGGGGCAAAAACAAGTGTTCAGTGTATTTTGACTTATTTTCTTGAAATTTAATGACTATTCTCAAAATGTAATGAGTTCATTCTCAATATTTTATTTGGACTTTTTTTCTTGAAAAACGACTTTATTCTCAATTTAATGAGTTCATTCTCTATTTTATTTAGACTTTTTTTCTCGAAACACAACTTTATTCTCAATTTAATGAGTTTATTCGTAACATTTTAATTAGATTTTTTTCTCGAAACACGACTTTATTCTCAATTTAATGAGTTCATTCTCAACTTTTTTTTCTTTTACTTTTTTCTTGAAATTTAATGTTTTTCTCGACACACAACTTTGAACTCATACAATTTTCAGAATAGTCGTGTTTCGAGAAAACACGTTCAATTTAGAGAAAAGTCCAAATAAAATGTTGAGAATAACATTACATTTTATGAATAAAGTTGTTTTTCGAGAAAAAACTCGTTAAGTTTAAGAAAAAAAATCTAATTAAAATGTTGAGAATAAACTCGTTAAATTTTGAGAATAAAGTCTTGTTTCGAGGAAAAAAAACGTTACATTTCAAGGAAAAAAGTCAAAATAAAATGTTGAGAATGAACTCATAACATTTTCAGAATATTCTCAAATTTCGATAGTCAAAATGTTGAGTTTTTTCTCGAAACAACTTTATTCTCGAAACAACGAATTTATTGTCAAAGTATGAGTTTATTCTCAACATTTTATTTCAACTTTTTTTTCGAAATTTTGTTCATGCAAATCATGCAACAAGTTTGATCTTGCATTATAATGACTTTATTTTTTTATTATTGCTTGGCCCTAATCTTTTTCAGTAATTAACAGATGTTGTAAACTAAAGCATTGTCAACAAATGAGACCTTATTGTAAAGTGTTACTGAAATATTATTAATAAGTCTCCAGTGTGAGTGTTTTCTAGAGTAATTTAGTGCTGAACGGAATTTTTTGAAGGTCTGTATGGAGACACTTTTGTGTAGATATTGTACAGGTTGATTGTGTCTTTTGCGCACATGAAGTTGAGGATTATGAATGAAAATATAAATAACTATACTTTTCATTTAAATAAATTTCTTCAAATACTCTGTTGGTGTAGCAGTCAAAATAATTAAAACTCAAAAAAAAAAAAAAAGTCATTCTGAGCACCAGCCTATGAACACACACACATACACACACACGCTCTCACACACACTGTAGCTTTAACAAATTGCTGCTCAATTCAAATAACATCCATTATAAAAAAATTCTGTAATTTTCATTCAACTGGTCACATCTCACATTCATTATCACGAAAAAACACACAAAATGATTATAATAAAAGTCAAAGGTGGCACGTTACAATAGGGTCTCATTAGTTAATGCATTAACAAACAAGCAATAGTAACCATTGTTTATGTTAATTTAAATGTTCATGTTCGTTCATAGAGCTTTAATGTTAACAGATACAACTGTTGATCCTAGAAATGTTAATAAATACAGTGAAAGTATTGTTTGCTTCATGTTAAATAATGAAACCTTATTATAAAGTGTTATCAGGCCACATTACACCAAACAAAAACTGGTTCTTGGAATGTCGGGTCACATGACCAATAAAACACCAGGATGAACTAACAAATTATATTCTACATAATTAAAACTAGGAACATGAAGATTCTCTGCATTGTGACATTATTTTTTAATGACAATTTAGCACATTTTATGGCAATTATGAAAAGGATTTTTTTTATTTTACAAATATTAAAAATGTAAAAAAAAAAAAACAATTATATATATATATATATATATTTACACACATTACAAATATTAATAATGAAAAAAGTTACATAAATGATGTAAAAATATATATATATATTTTTTTTACATTTTTAATATTTGTTGTACTGCCTTTATGCCCAATTAAATTTAGCATACAGTGAAAAAATTAATAATTGTGAAAAAACGTGTAGCGAAAACAAAAAACTAAATATAAATTGTTGCGAAAAAAACCCTCAAATTGTTGTAAAAAAAAAAATCTAAAAATTGTTGTGAAAAAAAGTAAAAGAAATTATCACGAAAAAAAACAAACAAAAAAAGTCATGCAAAAAAAATTGTCATCAAAATAATTTTCAGGCAAAATGTTCTCTCTTTAGGTCTTGGGCTGACCTTTGACCCGGGCATGTTTTTGTGCCGACCTTTGACCTGGGCATGTTTTGTCCCGACCTTTGACCTGGGCATGGTTTTGTCCTGACCTTTGACCCGGGCATGGTTTTGTCCCGACCTTTGACCCGGGCATGGTTTTGTACTGACCTTTGACCCGGGCATGTTTTCGAGCCATGGACCCGAGTGTTCCGCTAAACCCGCTGGAGTCAGGAGTTAGCGCAGCGAGGTCTGCAGCGAGCGCATGTCCTTCAGCAGACTCAGACTCTCTCTGATCCGCTCGCCGGGTCTCACTCGCACCGACACCAATCCTCCACCGGGACTCTGTTTACCACTGTGCTTCTTCAGCCTCTCCATCTGACACACACACACACACCATCATCTCAACATCAAACTTACAACATTTAAGATCTTAAAATAAAAGAACAGTTAAATTTGATAATGTCTTTCAGAAATACAGTGGGACTCTTATTTTGAAATGTATTCCATCACTGAACAATAGAAACACCATCAAAAAATAAATATTGAAATCTCGAGACTGTAAAATGCGTTTTGAGTTTAAAATATGCAGTGCTGTTATTTATTTCAGGTTAATAATCACATTCGGTCGTATTGTGATTCATAGTTTTCCAAGGTCTCTCAAAATGATATTTTAGACTTCAGTTATAACTAGGGTTAGGGAAAATTGAAAATTGATTCTAATTTCTGGAATCGAATAGTTGAGGTCAGGAATCGGATACTTGTTATAAAATTTAAATTTCGATTCCTCTTATCGATTCCTCTGTGAGCATTTCATTATGACTTTAAATGTGATAATATCTTTCAGAAATACAGTGGGACTCTTATTTTGAAATGTCTTGCAGCATTGAACAATAGAAACACCATCAAAAAATAAATATTGAAATCAGGAGACTGTAAAATGCGTTTTGAGTTTAAAACATGCAGCGCTGTTATTTATTTCAGGCTAATAATCACATTCAGCCGTATTGTGATTCATAGTTTTCCAAGACCTCTCAAAATGATATTTCAGACTTCAGTTATAATTAGGGTTGGGGAAAATTTTAAATTTATTCTAATTCTGGAATCGAATAGGTGAGGTCAGGAATCGGATACATGTTATAAAATTAAATCGATATTAAAAAATAAAAATAAAACTTATCGATTCCTCTGTAAGCATTTCAATATCAGGGTGTCCGCGGGGTTGTAAAAAGTATTAAAAGGTAGTAAATGAAATTAGCCAAAATTAAGGCCATTAAAAAGTATTAAAAAGTAATAAACGTCATCTGTCGAGGTATTACATTTTCGAACCCCCATCCAACTAGGCCTATGAGTTTCAATTTGGTTAAGTGCAGGCCTTTCTTCTAAAATTCGCGTGGATTTATTTATATGTCGCGAGTAGAACCTGAGCGATATCATGTGACGTGGTTTTCGTTCGCGAGCGCGGCTGGGGGCACCCGGCTGGCTTGCTGTCAAACCTGTTCGCGAGTTCGCTTCTGTTTTAGTCATTTAAGAGACATCGGGGTTTTTACTGCATTGAATTTTTTTGGGGGGCCGCCAAAGCGCATTTTTGTCCCGCCAAAGCAGTGGCGGCTTGTCCATAGGGGGCGCTGGGGCGCCGCCCCATCAACATTTCAGAAATTAACATGTGTAAAAACATTATATTAAAATAAAAAAAAAAAAAAAAAAAATTGTTTACTCATGTGCCGGCTGGTAGTAAGAGCCTCAGAATTTAATAAAACCTGTCTTTAATTGATTAACTATTTACTATGTTTTTCAATACGTTTCATGGGCGAGGGACGCTGGACACATGGGTGTCTATGTGAGTACACAAATTCTCGGGCAGCATGTGACCTGAAGCTGGTCTCTGATTGGTTTCTTAAAGATCCTCCTCGGGGCGCAAGTCGTTGCTTCCCTGGCCAATCATAATTGGATACATGTTATTTTATCCAATCTGATTGGTTCTCGTCACCTGTCATTCTACTGTACGCGGCGGGAAATAACCTTGCTTGCTACTAGGCTGATCACTTTTTATTACGCAATGGCAGCAGTTAATCCAAATTCTGTTATTTATTTACAAAAAAAACCTTTCTCAAGACTTTCGCTTGAAGAAAAAAAAAAAGATTAAGGATCTCGGACCGGAACAACCAGATTTACACATCCAGCAGCAGGCAAGTGACAGAGGACGAAGCTACAAACGGAGCTTTACCCGCGCTTGTTACGAGAAACGGAGCTGGCTGACTGGATGTGATGTTAGCAATGCCCTGTTTTGTTTTCCCTGTCTTCTTTTTCAAAGTGTCGGCACTGAAGTTTTGTGGACAACTACGGGGGTAAGCGACCTCAAACATCTATCTGACAAATGCAAACGTCATGAAAGTAGCCGCAGCCATCTTGAGAATAGCGTGAAACTAAAGTTTTTGGGCAAAGTAAGCATTGCGGAACAACTAGACGAAGGCTACAGGATTGGCATTAGGAGGCACAACGAAGAGGTGACAAAAAATCGACACATACTGTCCAGGATAATAGACTGTGTAAAGTTTTGTGGAGCATTTGAGTTGGCTTTACATGGTCATGATGAGAGTGAGAGCTCAGATAACCCTGGTATATTTCGCGGATTGGTGGATTTTGTGGCCTCTCTTGATGGAGCATTGAAAGAGCATCTTGACAGTGCTACTGTATTTAAGGGAACGTCGAAAACTATACAGAACGAGCTTCTGGACTGTATGTTATATCAAGAGAAGAAATAATCAAAGAAGTCCAGACAATTAGTTTTTTATCAATCCAGGCAGATGAAACCACAGATATTGCCACACTGGCCCAGCTTGTGCTTGTTTTGCGCTACATCGACGACAAAAATAACGTGCAGGAAAGATTTTTTGAGTTCATCCCTCTGCAGTCATCTACAGCTGAGTCAATTGCTACTGCACTAAAAGAGCGTCTTGCTTCTATCCTCCCTGAGGATCAGAAAAGTAAGCTCATCTGCCAGGCATATGATGGGGCCAGCGTGATGAGGGGTGCCACTGCAGGTGTACAGAGAAAAGTACAAGATGTGTATCCAAATGCCCACTATATCCACTGCTACGCTCATCAGCTCAACCTGATTATGCAGCAGGCCACGTCTCACATATCCAGGAAGATATTTAGAAGAACATCAGTAACCAGACAGTTTTAGATACCATTGACATGGAAGTCAATGGTATCTAAAACTGTCTGGTTACTGACGTTCTTCTAAATATCTTCCTTTCTGTTCAGCAGAAGAAATTAATTCATACAGGTTTGAAAAAAACATGAGGGTGAGTATATGATGACAGGCTACTACCTTACATTTATATATTGTTTAATTATCTCTATAGGTCTGTGACACAATCCTGGGACACACTAGGGAGCATTTCTCCTTCACAGACCACCTTGTCTGTGCCACCTTGTTGCAGGGGGACAGGTTTGACGAGTACAAGGATACCTTTCCTGACGATGCATTGAGCAGCACCATCAGAGCGTACCCGATGCTCAATGGAAGCAAGCTCAAGACAGAGCTCAGTCTTATCTACAGCAAGAAAGAGTTCAGTGCCTGCCGTGGTGCTGTGGACCTATTCAAGCTGTTTATGGAGAATAATCTCGAAGAAGTCTCTCCTAAAAGTTATCATAACCACACCCATGACCACGGCTGAAGCTGAGAGGTGCTTTTCAACCTTGAAAAGAATTAAAACCTTTCTCAGAAACACCATGACCCAGGAGAGGCTGAATGCACTGGCATTGCTGTCCATGGAAAAGAGACTAGTCACAGAGATGACTGACTTTAACCAGAGAGTAATTGAGAAATTTGCTGGCCAGAAAGAGAGAAGAGCTAAATTTATGTTCAAGTAGGAAAGATGCTTTTTGTTGCTGCTTTGTTGGTCTGAAATGTACAGACCCTTTCGTCGGAGATAACGTGAATTCACTTAAGAGACCTACAGACCCTTTCCAAAAAATTTGAATATCATGGAAAAGTTAATTATTTCAGGAATTCAACTTAAAATGTGAAACTAATATATTATATAGGCTCATTGCTTGCTAAGGGAGATATTTCAAGCCTTTGTTATAATATGTTATAATTTTGATGATTATGGCTTACAGCTTATGAAACCCACAAAATCTGAATGTCAGAAAATTAGAATATTACATGAAATCACACAGTAGTTACACAGTAATCCCATGGTCATTGAACCAGGTTTTGGTTATTTTGGCAGTGTGGGCAGGTGAAAATCCTGCTGGAAAATCATCTTCATCTTCATAAAGCATATTCATAAAGCTTTTCTGCTGAAGGAAGCATGAAGTGCTCTAATGTCCTGGAAGTCCGCCGTCTACCAGGACATTTAGAGCACTTCATGCTTCCTTCAGCAGAAAAGCTTTATGAAGATGCTTTATGAAGATGAAGATGATTTTCAGCAGGATTTTCACCTGCCCACACTGCCAAAATAACCAAAACCTGGTTCAATGACCATGGGATTACTGTGTAACTACTACAGTGTGATTTCATGTAATATTCTAATTTTCAAAAATTTTGATTTCGTGGGTTCCATAAGCTGTAAGCCATAATCATCAAAATTATAACAAATCAAGGCTTAAAATATCTCACTTTGCAAGCAATGAGCCTTTTTTATAAAATTAGTTTCACATTTTAAGTTGAATTCCTAAAATACTTTAACTTTTCCATGATATTCTAATTTTTGGAAAGGGTCTGTATATAAAGGAGAGCAACATTATGTTCAAGTAGGAAACATGCTTTTTGTTACTACTTTGTTGGTCTGAAATGTAAATAAAAAGAGATCAAAATAGCTTTTTTGTTTCTGCTTTGTATTTTACCCCCCCCCCCCACCTCATTAAATTGTGATGAAATGTTTTATTATTTTTGGAAAGATATTTCATTACTTTATAACGCTACAGTTCCATCTTGTTGTCCTGGTATTAAAAAATATTGTGAAGGTATTAAAAAAGGTATTAAAAGGTATTAAATTCAACTTAAGAATTTCTGTATATACCCTGAATATGGCTTTAAATCATTGAAGCGTGAGAGGCCATACAAAAGGCCAAACTGAGATACAAAATCAAGGTGGAGAGAACCACCTTGTGAGGTCCACCAAAGTAAATAAGGCGCCAGGCCCTTAAAAGCCCAGGGCAACCTCCGCACTGCATGGCAGGGCCTTAAAGGTATGGCAGCAGTGAACTTCAGTCCTGGCAGTCGCAAGCCCGTCCAGGTTGCAGGCTGCAGCCCGACCTCACTACCTAATGACCTGAACATCTTTTGTTTTATTTCCAATGTATCAGCTGCTGCCATCAGGGAGACGTTATAGAGTCCCATTGTGTAAGAGTAATCGTTACAAAAATAATTTATTCCTGTATCTATTAATATGTTAAATAGCAAGATGTAATAATGTAGTTTTTTTTTTTTTTTTTTTTTTTTTTTTTTTTTGGGTTTGTGTGTGCATATGTTGTATGTATGTATATGTTGTGTATTAATGCAGCTTTGAGTCCAAGACAAATTTCCCGAAAAAGGACAATAAAGTATACTAACTAATTTTTTCACCAGATTCCAGAAAGATAACAGCTCTGATCTCAAAAGGTTAATTTCCTCACTCGAACCTGATGACTGTGAAATTATTATCGACACTGGAGAAGTGGTCATCGCCCTCAAGAGGACCAAAGTAAATAAGGCACCAGGCCCATATCTGTGGGCGGACCCTCAGGCACTGTACTGAGCAGGAAAATAGTGTGAAACAGGAAAAAAACAAGATGTTTTTAAAGGAAATATAGGCAATGTCAGTGTATTATTGACTGCAATGAGATTTTTATTGATAGATCTAATAATCTTACTGCTCGAGCACAGACATGGTCCAATTATAAGCATCAAAATACAGTTAAATACTTGGGGTAACACCAGCAGAAGCAAGTTCATTTTTGTCACCAGGTTGGGGTGGTCGTGTTTCTGACAAAGCAATAACATAAAAATCAGGATTCTTTGAACTGCTGGAGTAATAGGATGAAATTTTGGCTGATCGAGGGTTTTTGATTAGGGAGGACCTTTCAGCATACAGTGCAACCCTTCATATCCCACACTTCACAAAAGGCAAGAAACAGCTCTCTGCTCATGAAGTTGACACATCAAGAAGACTGTCAAATGTGAGAATACACGTGGAAAGAGTCATGGGTCGATGGAAGAAGTTCAAAATTGTAACATCTGTAATTCCACTTACTCAGGTAGACATTCTGGATGATATGGTAATAGTGTGCGGGGCATTGACAAATCTGTGCAAAAGTGTAGTGCCTAAAAGATAGACACAAACCAATCATTCGTAATGTGAAAAATAACTGAGATGGGTGCTACACATGGTACATTTCCAGGGTTTCATTGTGGGTTAACTGTGGGATGGTTTTCTCTTAATGCATGAATTATTTTAATTGCTTTTAATTGACTTTGAATATTTAAATGAAATGAGTCCTGCATTGACATTTTACAGGGCATTTTTAATTTCTAACATTGTCTATTTCATGTTTCATGAATATACTAAAAATATTTTTTTATATTATATCACGTTGCTGTAGTTGAACCCACTAGTCAGTCTTTGAATATTGTTTTACTATAGTCAGTACAAGTCGGCTGTGTATGCAATGGTGTGACAAATGAACCTGGACTGTAGCATTAAGAATAAAAAAATCACAAGACTATTTCAAGTACTGAAAGTATTTTTTATTTTTTTTATTTTTTATTTTTTTTTGTTCTTTAACAATGAATTTAATTAAAATATTTAAATTGTACACAAATCAATGTTTCAGTTTTTAGTAACCATTTTGCCAAACAAACAACATTTAGGGAGGAAAAGTGATAAGTATATTGGACATTCTCTTACTATTAAGTATTTTGTTTTTAAAAATGTAATTATTTTTATAATTTAATTATTTTACTCAACCGAAATTCATAGATGTTAGCAACAACATCTACTGGTTGTAAATGTAAAAATGCATAAATGTATGTGGAGGGGAATGCTGGGTCACACACGCACACACGCTCACACACACACGCTCACAGGACCATCCTGGTGGAGGCGGGGGGGATGGAGGGGAATGCTGAAAAAATAATGTGTTTATAACATTAAAGCATGGTAACATATTCTATTACACCAAATACACAAAATAATGATGTTTGAAATATCATGATATGACTGGTGTAAAACAGCATGATGGGGCAGTTTAAGACACTAGAGCTTGTGTTCATGCAGTGGTTCACGAGTGTCTGATCGTCTGTCAGTTCCAGTGAAGGAGCAGCAGTCGCGACTCTCTCAGCTGATCTCAGGTCAGATCAATCCTGTGTTTTCTTCATTATTCAGTTTGACTGTATTTAAATGGGAAAATGCTGTCGTATTCACACTGCCCCAACAAACATCAACTTGTGTGAGTTTGTGCGCTTTAAAGGCAGTGACTAAAAAATGAATCGTCTTGTTCTGCTTGACGCCATTTGATAAATAAAGAGCATATATATTAAACATGTTAATGTTTTAAAATGTGCATCTATTCAATTCAACAGTAACTTGTGATAATATTTTCAACATTTATTCAATTACAAGTGTCAGCATAAACTGGTTAGCGCTTTTGTCGCTGAATAAGACATTGTATGAATGGCATTAGTTATAAGTGAGGAGAGATGCTGTAAAACTGTCATGATCAGAGGTAAGCCTGCTGTATGTAAACCTCTTATTGTTAATTGAGTTGATTAACTGAATGTGCTCCTCCTGTGTTAATTAGGTTAATTATCTGAACATGCTTCTAAACTTAATAAAACATCATCTGTTGGCGTTGAAGTTGTCATGGCGTGATCAAGTCAGATTATGTCAGTGTGTTTGGGCCGTGTGAATTAGCCTTTATTGAACTCAGAATTGTGGGATAAAAAGAGACAGCCCTAGTGTGGTCTAAATGTAGTTTCTCATTATGTTGAATATGTCATAACATTGTAATTTATCAACACAAAATACTTGAAGTTATTTTATAATCATCTAAAGTTTGCACACATGTGCCTATATTCTAGTGATGGGAAACCGAGGCTTTCTGAAGCATTTGAGGCTTTCGTCAAATTGTGCCGAAAAAAGGTTCATTACTGGAAGCTTTTAACACAATGCGCATTAGTGACATCTGGTGGTCACACTTGTTTTCTCCACTATATATAACAAATCACCACAGAGCAGAAAAGCACGTGACCAAACAAAGCTTCGGAAGTCGGTGACATACAAGTGTGGATCAATACAGTTCTGGCTAATCTCATCTAAATTAATCTCTGCCAATGAGACACAACTCGTGTCATGTGTAGCCTGGCCAACGCATTCACATATGATGTTACAGGGAAGTGTAGTGTTAAATGGTTTATGTAATGTAAATGTAAATAATGCCTCTTCGATAATCATTTCCCTTTTCTGCATCAGATGAGGAGCAGCTGTCCCAAACTTCCGATCCTGCATGGCGCTCGAAGCTTCAGACGTCATCAATCACGTGGTGTTGTCATTTCCACACAAGCATCGGTACAGTGTGTGATACAATAGTGCTTTGAAAACTGCGTCGGAGCATCGGAGCCCCGGCATCAACCGTCCCATCACTACTATATTCTGTTCTCTTCATCATCAGAGGAAAGTGTGAGAGACCAGAGGATCCAGAGAGCCATGAGTGTGTGCAGAAAAGTGCTCAGTGCTTTTTCCTTCTCATGGAAAAGAAAGGAGAACGAGCAGCCGCTCAAGAGGAGCTCAAGCTGCCAAAGCACAGGTTGATCACAGAATCTCCACCAGTTCAGGGTCTCGCCATGCAATGAAAGCACGAGTGCTAGAGCAGGAGAAGGCCATTGCTAAAGTTCATCAGCTGATAATAAACAAGGCACTTGCTCCTCATGGCAGGACATTGATGTCCTGGAGTCTGTTTGCAAGGCTCTAACTCTAACTCCACTTGCTGACTTCCCTGATGGCCTTTCTGCTGAAGAACATGTGAGTGTGTCGTTCCTGAAACCTGAACTGCAGCTCTTCAATGAGGAGGTCTTGAAAGCAGAAGCTGAAGACTCAGAGCTCACCAAGACCATCAAGGCTCCTGTCATCAGCTCTCTGAATGAGGAATATGACCATGCTGCCACTGATGACCTTCTGAACATACAGTAGCATCCCTTGCTGATCCTCGTTTCAAGACGCGCTCCATCAAAGATGACGAGGTTGAGGCTGTGAAACCCAGAGCCGTGGCTCAGATGCTGGATGAATGTCAGAGCACATCACAAGCTCCTCCTGCATTCCCATCATGCACTGCACTGGAGGAGGCGAAGGAGATGATGCTGCGACACCAGCCGAACTGCAGAAGAAGACACTGGCAGCGAGGGGGGTTTTCCAAGATGGCGACCTAACCGCTCATGTTTTACGAGCACGTGTGCAAAAATACAAAAGTTAAGTGACTGACTATATTTAGATCCTGAGCAGAGTCTCGATGTGATCAATCGATTACCCATATGTCTACACGGGATAAAAAGAGAGCAATGAAGGCTGCTAAACAGGCAGTTGCAACAGGTTCGGCAAATCCTCTCGTGTCCAGCTGTCATGACTACTCTAACTCGGTAGGCCAGCTGTCTTTGATGGCCTCTGAAGATGATTTTCCCTCCTACCCGGCTACACCATGTAAGCCTCCTGCATCTAAAAAAGCTCTTCTGAGAGATGATTATGCGGGCTCTCCATCTAACTCGGACATTGTTGATACCCTCTCGTCTCTGATCAACACGAGATCGGACGCCATTGAAAAAATGGTAGGTGAAAATACCGTGAAAATAGAGGGTCTAAAGATGACAATCGACTTCGCCTGCAGAGAAATAAAGGATGTGAAAAAAAGGGTTGAAACTGTGGAGAAATGCATGAAGAAGGAAGAAGAAGAGGTCGTTAATCTTAAAGTCAGAGTCACAGAGCTGGAAAACTACTCTAGAAGATGGAACTTGAAACTTTATGGAATTCCGGAATCGATTGCGGATGTTAAGATCGAGACCATTCAGATCTGCCAAGCCATACTTCCTCAAGATCAGAATAAATTGGCGGCGGCAATTGACATCGTACATCGACTAGGAAAGAGGCAACCGGGTGTGACAAAACCAAGAGGCGTCATACTTCGTTTTCTTTCGAGATCATATCGGGATGCAGTCTGGGCCGCGGCGAAGAACAACTCCTTTTTACGCGAAAAGGGCCTCAGATTTGCTGAAGATCTTCCACAGGCTGTTAAGGAGATCAGAGCAAAATTATGGCCTGCCATTCAAAAGGCACGTAGTGAAGGGAAATCGGCGTATTTTGTCGGGGCGCGTGCCTTCATCGGTGGCGTTGAACTTCGTCTACAACAGATCGAGGAGGATCAGCGGAATGCAATACCTGGCGAGGACATTATGTCTTAATATTAATACCCGTTTCGTATGTTGCCCGTCTGGGTGCTTTTGGGACGTTTCAGTTCAGGTAAAGATTGCCTAAGGTCTTATTTGCTCAGCGTTAAATTGACTTCACCTGTCACTGCTGGTGTTGATGCGCCGTGCTCGGTTTCTCTCAAGGATACTTACTTTCCGTTACAAAGGTGACATTGGGTTTTTCTTCTTGATTTTTTAAGTTTGTTGTTAATGTCTTTTTCGATTTTATCTTTAAATACCAGAGGATTGAGACATATCTTAAAGCGTAAAGCTCTTTTTCTGTTTTTCAAGCAATTTAAAACCGACTTTTGTTTTGTACAAGAATCACATTCTGTTCCTGAGGATAGCAAATTTTGGAGATCGCAATGGGGGAGTGATGTCTGGTTTTCCAATTGTTCTGAACGTTCAGCTGGTGTTATTACTCTGTTGAATCGTTTTAATGGCAATGTTTTACATTCTGAAGGGGATTGTAATGGTCATTTTCTTATTCATGTTATATCTGTTAATAATATTACGATTTTAGTTATTAATATGTACGGCTACAACTCCAGTGCAGAAAATTCACGACTACTTAACTTGATAGAAAGTAGAATGAAACACTGGTTGTCTAAATTTCCTAGTGCATATGTTATTGTTGGAGGGGATTTTAACATCACTCTTAATAACCTAATTGATCGCTGGCCCCCTGGTAAGGATTCTTCGATAACTAAGCAACTAAATATGTTTTTAGATAGATACGATTTAGTAGATATTTGGAGGGAAAAATTTACAGATGATTCAGGATTCACTTGGTCCAACAAGAATCTTAGTAGCTGCTCGCGTATTGATTTCTGGTTGATATCAAAGGACTTAAATAAAGAAGATATCTCAGTTTCTGTTCACCCGACTCCTTTGTCAGACCATAAAGCAATTATGATACAAATAAATTTTTTCGCAGTAGACAAGGGAATCAGAACGTCTTACTGGAAGCTCAATAACTCATACTTAAAAATTAAAACTGTTAAGATAGAAATTAATCGCTTGATTGCTATCTAAAGAAAGCTATTTCAGAAAATTCTTATTCGATTAATTGGGAGTTATTTAAGCATGAATCCTCAAAATTTCTAAGGTCTTTTAGTAGTTCCTATATTCGGGCTGGAAGGGCAGAGGAGGATAATGTTATTTCAAGCATTTCTTCTATTATGGAAAAGGGGTTAAATACACTTACAAATGAAGATCAGTTAAGTCTGGCAGAATTACAGAACAAATTAGACGAGATCTATAAAAGGAAAGCTGAGGGTGCTTTTATTCGCTCCAGAAAGAAATGGCTCGAGGAGGGGGAGCAGAATTCTGCTTACTTTTTCCGCTTGGAAAAACAACGTGCTAATTACAATACTATACACTGTAGGTGAAAAATTCATTGTTCCTGTGTTTTGTTCATTTGAACTTATTGATTTCATTTAACTGTGTATTGACCATGTGCTTCTGTGGGGGTTTTTCTTTTCTAACAGCTGAAAAAGGGACAGGAAGACTGGATAATAAAATATCTTGCACCTGGACACGAGAAAGGGTCCAGGCAGGAGAATACAGGGGTCGTTTAGCAATAAACGTGGGGTCCCCTGCCCTCCCCTTAGGGGAAGCAGGAGGTAATCTAGCAGGAGGCAATTTAGGTCATAAATGAAGGCCTTTTGAACTATCAAGAATCAAAGAACAGTATAGTCTGCTCAGGGGGGGGGGGGGGGATAAGAAACCATTCCAAACCAGTGGGAATTAGAAGGTGTCTTTTCTGTAAAATTCCACTAACAGAAGGGTGTGGTCAAGATGTTAGAAACCTGTATAAAATGTCTCAGTTTTATTATGTCTTTAGGATTGTCTGTTTTTCATGGCTGGGTGGCTGCGGTCTGTGAAAAGAATCCTCAGAGAATAAAGCCTTTTTCTTCTTTATTACAATTTTGCCTTTTGAGTGTTGTCTTACACCTGTGATGCTGTTTTTCCCAGTGAGATAAAAATTGCTATTACAGCTGGTGTCAGAAGAGGGATCCTGTGCGGACGCTTCTTCTCCTGGTCCTGAGAGCGGATTTGACGGGAAAGTGCACGACCTCGGCAGCAACAGGCGGCCGTCTCATACCTCGACGGTTTGAGATAGAAACTCAACAGATTACGAGAGAGAGAGGCAAAACCCCGCACTCAGGACCATTGGAGGAAGCTCCCACCAGGACTATAAAGAATCCGCGGATTGCGGGAGAAACAGAAAAAGCATCTCTGGGTAAGACACGGCAAATTGTTTTATTGAAGTTAAGTGTAATTTGATAATTGTGGGTGAACATGAACCATGTTGGCTGAGTTCTGCTTTTGGTACGAGCGAGGTGATTGGTGATTCAGTTAATCACAAATTGATTTTGAGGGAGAAATCGATCTGACAGATTCAGACCGGTTTCTGCCACGCTTGGCTCGTTAGTGGACGGGGATCCACCGTGATTCAGATAATCACAAATTGCTGAGTGATTGTGTTCTGCTCAAAATTTATGTAAACCTTAGATAAAATTTTACCCGAGAATTAATCAATTAAGTGGACGGAAGGGCCACATCAAATCCATATTGAAATTAATCGAATAAAACAGAGTTAATTAAGCGCAAAGCGCACGTGAGAAAACTTTGAGTAGAACGTAATTACCAATTGAATCCCGACCGATCTTGGGGTGACGAAAAGATCGGGTCTGTCGAAGACGTTTGACAGATACTGTAAGGCACGTGTCGAACTGTGAAATCCAAAAGGGAAACTCAGCCAAAATGGGATCATCAAGCAGTAAAACAGATAATTTTTATACACCAATTTTCTGTCAGATGAGAAATAATTATGGTGGTAAATGTATGACTGACATACAGAAACTGATCAAATATCATGATTTCCCTGAAGCGGGAACATTGAGTAAAATAAGACTTAATGTCGTGAAAGAGTCAGTGGAAAAGAACGCAGGAAAACAGAGAAGCTGTTGTATGCGTGTCAAGCATATTTGTGTGGATTGCGAAACGACTATATTGTGTTGGGTAGAAGAAGCTGATAGACGGGAACGAAAACAAATACAAAAAGAATTAGCATTTAGTGCTGAGAATGTTGTGTGTGTAAAAACAGTTCCATTGGAACAGAATGCTACTAATGAACCGAATGTATGTGCTTTTCCACATGTGTCCGAGGTGGCAACAGCTCCGCCACCAGCGTACAACACAAATCACTATCCCGTGGCAGAGATTTCGGCCCTAAAGGTCGATCTTGATCTGGACCGCTCTCCATTACCCCCGAGAACCGCAGAACAACTGGCACAGGACAGAGCGCGAATCGAACTGGAGGAAGCCAACCGAAGAGCCGCGCAAGCAGAGGCAGCGCGAGCAGAGGCAGAGGCAAGAGCAGCGCAAGCAGAGGCGGAGACCGCAGAGCGAGTTGCACAAATGGTAACAGCAAGGCTTCAGGGACAGCTACCAGCACCGCCAGTACAGCAGGGGGAGGCAGACTCCTCAGCACAGGCCGCGGCAAGCAGCGAAGACGACGGAGAGGGGGAAGTTTCCGGGAAGACAGTTCCGGACACCCCGAAAGACGATAGACCGGGGACAAGCGGTCTGCCAAGGCTCACAAGATCACAAATGAAGCAAGAAAAGGTCAGTTTCACAGCGGCAAAGGTTAAAGTGTCGAATGTGACTGCTCCGATGGTTGAAGTTGCGGGCACGGACGGCCCAATGCTAGTTTTCAGAGCATGGACTATGTCAGACATGAAGGATGCAATGGCACATCTGCCAGATCCGCGAGACGCGGTCGAGAACTTTGCCAGCGAACTGCTCGCAGTGTGTAGGGAATTCAGCCCCACCACACAAGAACTGAAACGATTGCTAACGATAAGAATGGGCGCTGCGAACTGGGGCAAAGTGGCTGGCAAGCTGACAAAAACAGACGTTAGAAGAGTGCACGCCGACTGGGACCATGTCAGCAACGAACCGTACAGGAACGAAGTGGAAAACTTCTCAAAGCACATCATAGAAGCTTTCCCTGCGCGTGTGGACACCGAAAAAATCACGTGCTGCGTCCAGGAAAAGAACGAGACGGTGAGAAGCTATTATTTCAGACTTTTTGAGACATTTGCAAAGTACAGTGGCATAACTGAACCAGGCGACAGGGGAACAAAGGCAAGCACGTGGGAGAAACATCTGATGGGCTATTTCCTACAAGGTCTGAAACCCGAGATCAGGAGGGGAGCGAAAACCAGCTACGTAGGCTGGGAAGACGGTCGTCTGAACAGAATGCTGCAACACGCCATTCACGCCGAAAGAGACATCGAAGAAAGGAGCGGGAGGAAAAATCCCGTCACAATGGTAGTTGTGCAGCAACAACAATCGCAACAACCCAATAAGCCTGAAAGTTCCGGTTCAAACCACGCTAATCGAAAAGGACAGAGAAGAAGAGCTGCTGGGGGAAGATGGAGCTGTTACATTTGTGCAACGAATGACCACATGATCAGAGACTGTACAAAATGTAGATTCTGCAAGAAGGAAGGGCATTGGAGCACCGCGTGTCCGGTCATGAATGCTGATTGAAACGAGGGGGCTGGAGAGCGGGACGGAGAGAGTTCGATTCTTGGTGGCGGATCTCTGGCTACAGCAAAGGGAAGTGAAAATATTCTTACTAACACATGCACACACGACGCAAACACAAACACATACACTGATTCTTTTTCTGCTTCTTGCAATGAAGAAACTGCTTGCAAACCACTTTGTGTGTCTGATGAAACTGTGAACAAAGCTGTGAATGATGAGTGTATGAGATTGTACAAAAGCGCAGGGTTTTCTGAAATGCCTATTTATCCATTACGGGTCAAAGGGGTAGTTATTGAGTTCTTAGTCGATTCTGGAGCGAGCCTGTCAACATTACGACCATGTGATTTACCATGCATTCCGAATTTAACCGGAAAAGTGTTTGAGAGCACTTCAGCCTCAGGCCATTTGATTTCTGACCGGTTAACCGAGCCGTTAGAGTGCGAAACGGAGGGTGGACGCTTTTTCAAACACGAGTTTGTTTGGTCACCCGGCTGTCCCGCACCTCTGATGGCCCGTGATCTAATGTGTAAATTAAATTTGTCTCTCTGTGCCGATCAGTATGGAATTAGCATAGAGGAGACATCACAAATTACTTGCACTAAAATTGAGCCGAAGTGGGCTTATGTCTGGCAGGTTACAAATATTGATGGGGCAGAAAAGATTTTGAAATTGGCAAAGAATCGCACAAACCCAGTCAATACAGAGTTTATGACAAATGAGAAAATGCATTGTACTTCACATGTGGTGGCCGAACGTGATTCAGATTTTGAGAAAATGTGGTTTACTGCTGTGCAGGATGAGAGTGTGAAATTTGACAAGATTTTCTGGACAGAGAATGTGTGTGCGTTGTCTGCAGTGTTGTCTGACAGTCAGAAGGCTTGCTATCTGATGACGGAGAACACTGCATGCCACTTATCTGTCTCGAAGGCCATAAGCCAGCAATGGAGAGATGTAGGGCTGTTTGTGAAAAAGTGTTTATCAGCCACAGACTGGGTGAAAGTTGACACACACACAGCAGAGAGCAAGAGTGTGGGGGCATTTAAGTCAAACTGTGATTTTAAACTTGAGGTCAAAAGAGACATGATTGCTATTGGGAAAAATGTGACAGCACAGGGGGGTATTTCTGCTTCAGAAATCGATATTTCTTTGGCACAAATACCACCAAACCTGTGGGCAAAAACCAAATATGACGTAGGCCTCATTAAGGGATGTGAACCAGTTGTGATAACACCAAAATCTGATTTCAGACCATGTAAAGCGCAATATCCCTTGAAACGTGAGGCAATAGAGGGCATAAAACCAGTGTTTGATGCTCTGCTGAAGGAGGGAGTAATTAGACCTTGCAATGATTCACCTGTCAGAACCCCCATTTTTCCTGTAAAGAAAGCACAGAACCCAGGTGAGCCATTGCAATGGAGATTTGTTCAGGACCTCCAGGCGGTGAATTCAGCAATCATCGCTCGCGCCCCCCGGGTACCCAATCCTTATACCATTCTAACTCAGATTCCAGAAAATGCAACATATTTTACTGTGGTAGATTTGGCTAATGCTTTCTTTAGCGTTCCAGTTGATGAGAAAAGCCAGTTTTGGTTTGCATTTGATTTCAATGGCAAGGGGTACACATTTACGAGATTATGTCAGGGTTTTTGTGAGGCCCCAACTTTATACAATGAAGCGCTCAGAAGAAGTATTGAGAATTTGACTTTGTCAGAAGGAACAGCACTGTTGTCATATGTTGATGACCTTTTGATTTGTTCAGTGAATGAAGCTGTGTGCAGGGCTGACAGTGTGTCTCTCCTCAAGCATCTCGAGAGGGAGGGCCACAAGGCCAGCCTTTCCAAGCTGCAGTTTGTGAAACAGGAAGTGACCTTCTTGGGGCATGTTATCAGACCGAATAGCAAAGCATTGTCACAGAAAAGGGTGCAGGGCATAAAAGAAGCCCCAAAACCTGTAACAAAAAAACAGATGTTGTCATTTTTGGGGATGTGTGCTTACTGCAGGACGTTTATCCCCAATTATGCCATTTTAGAACAGCCCCTACGAGCCCTTACAACAGGGAAGGGGTTGAGATCATGTGACAGACTTGTTTGGACAAGTGAAGCTGAGATAGCATTTGATAACATGAAAAGGCAGTTGTGTATGGCTCCATCGTTAGGCCTTCCGGTCGTTGACCGTCCGTTCACGCAAATGGTCGATGAGAGAAATGGCTTTATGGCTTCTGTGCTCCTGCAAAAACACGGAGATCGTTCCAGACCTGTAGCCTATTTCTCCAGCAAACTAGACCCTGTAGCAGCAGGACTGCCACACTGCCTCCGGGCAGTGGCGGCAGCTGAGCTGGCCGTAATGGCTTCAAGAGAGTTTGTGGGCTATGCTGATTTGACCTTAGAGGTCCCACATGCGGTGTCTTTGATCTTGCAGGAGCAGAGAACCTCACACTTGTCTACAGCCCGATGGCTGAGGTATCATACGATTTTGCTTGATATGCCAAATGTCACTGTCAAAAGATGTACGAGACTGAATCCAGCGACTCTTTTGCCAACGCAGCAGGATGGCGAAGAGCACCACTGTTGTTTGTCTGCTCTCGAACAACTATGCACGCCACGGCCAGATTTGTTAGACATTCCGCTTGAAAACTGTGACAATGTCCTCTTTGTGGATGGATCTGCGTCAAAAAATCCACAAACAGGACAGAATAATGTAGGTTATGCGGTGACAACTGAATTTGAAACTGTAAAATCTGGCAGATTGCCATCTCACTACTCAGCACAGGCAGCTGAGTTAGTCGCCCTGACTGAAGCATGCAGACTAATGACTGGTAAATGCGTGACGATTTACACAGACTCGCGTTATGCTTTTGGGGTCACACACGATTTTGGCGCTCTGTGGAAACACAGGAAGTTTTTGAAGTCTGACGGTCGACCCATACTGAATGCTACTTTGGTATCTGACCTTTTGGAGGCCATTCTGCTTCCAGACAAAATTGCAGTCTGTAAATGCGCAGCGCACACTAACGATAAGACTTCTATCTCCACAGGCAATGCCAGAGCAGATATGGCGGCAAAAACAGCGGCAACAACCCAGACTGCAGCAGATAGCAGCGCCGCCACCTGTGTATCAATTGACATTAACCTTCATAACAACATTTCTCCTTGTTTACAGAGCATGCAGTCTTTTTCCACAGGAGCTGAGAAAAACAAATGGAAGGCGGCAGGCTGCCGCCTTGTGGATGATGTATGGACATCTGTTGGGGGGAAGCCGTGCCTGCCAAGCCACTTTTTCCAGCATTATTCTAGATTGACACATGGGAAAGATCATGTGTCAAAGGCGGGGATGATTATGCAAATGAGAGAATTGTGGTTTACCAAAGGGTTCACAATATATGCTGAAAATTTTTGCAAAAAATGTGTGGTTTGTACCGCATACAACATTGCACGGGGCATCAAAACACCGCTGGCAAGCCAGCCAGCCCCAGACGGGCCATTCGAATATTTGATGGTCGATTTCATTGAACTGACCCCTTGTGGAAAACAGAAATATTGTCTGGTTTTTGTTGATATGTTTTCAAAGTGGGTGGAAATTTTTCCCACCTCAAAACAGGATGCTGCGGCAGTGGCGAAAGCGCTGCTAACCGAGATCCTGCCCCGATGGGGCATGCCAAAGAAGATAAGCTCAGATAACGGGCGTCATTTCGTCAATGAGACGATCAAACAGGTGGGTCAGTTCTTGGGAATCGATCTGAGAACACACTGTGCATATCACGCTGCCAGCGGAGGTGCGGTTGAACGTGAGAACCAGACGGTGAAGACCAAACTGGCAAAATGTTGCGAAGAAACGGGATTGTCATGGGTGAAGGCACTACCCATTGTACTGATGTACATGAGAATGAGAAAGAGAGTAAAAACGAATTTGAGCCCATTTGAAATTCTATTTGGTAGACCACCATTCATGGGTATAGTGGGGGAAAAAAGGCGGCTTCCATCAACAGATGTGTGTGAGAATGAAATGTTGAATTACTGCAAAGAAATGTCGTGTCTGCTATCTGCTGTTTCTGTGCAGGTAAAGGCAGCTCAGAGCAAGGTGGCAGAGACGTTCCTGCACAACGTCAGACCAGGTGATTACGTGGTGATCCGCGACCTCAGGAGGAAAAGCTGGAGAGCGAAACGGTGGCTAGGACCGTTCCAAGTCTTGCTGGTCACGTACACGGCGGTGAAGGTCGGGGAACGAGCGACTTGGGTTCATGCCAGCCACTGCAGGAAGGTTCCGCCCATATTGGAAGAGCAACAGGAGGAGGAGTCCCAAAGACAGCAGCAAGCTCAACAATAAGCCCCAAAGACAAGCAGGTGCAAGATCACTCAGAGAAAGTGGTGAGACCAGTGTGCAGAATAAAGCCATTTGTACAGTCAGAGACATTGACCATTGAACTAACAGAACGTAAAGATTTACTGGCAACAGATCCCCACATTCTAGCAGCAGCAACAAGCGGAGTGAAATACGAGCTGTGAGAAGGAAGCTGGGAGAAAAGGAGGGTTCTGATTGCACAGGCAGTATCAGATTGCACACTGCACATCAACAAAGACTGATAAGACTCTGAGTGGTAAAAACACAGTTGCAGAATTAGACAAGATGGATCATTCAAAGCCATGGCATCCATTCAGAATACCGGGAATGTGCGGACTTTGTAAAAGCACGTTCATCTTAACCTTGATATCAGTGACTATTTGTTCTGAAACATCTGTGCTGAACAGCATCATCAGACAGCGTGATAAAAGAGACACATTCACGGAAGTGGAGCTGGTGAAAGGACTGCACGGAAGCATCGTCACGATAGAGGAGGGATCAAGTGTGGCTTTCAAGTGTAACCCATTCCAAAAGAACTGTCTTGGGTGCGATGGACATAACCAAGAGCACGCACATTTCTACTTCTGCGAAAGCCCATGTAAGTGGACCGACGTAAAAGCATACGCTCATCACTACAGGACAGAATACGATGAAAGATTTCAGGTGTACGCTGAAGACAAAATGAGTAACAACAGATACGGGATGAGAGTGGAATTGAAACATGCGACACGTGCTGACCAAGGCAGGTACTAGTGTGCCCTGGACTTGACTGAAACTGACTGGTATGAGACAATAGACATTATGGTAATCGAGGCAACCAGACCACAAGCAGCAACAACGACGGCACCTTTCTTGTCACCTGTGCCACCCGAGGTCGAACAGGCTACTGAAGAAGAACTGGCCTGGATGGGGGACGAAGACACAGGCAAAGGTCAGATATATCCTGAAGTAAAGAAAGCAATGATGAAATGCCAGGGAAACAAGGCGTGTGCACTGGCACTTTTGCAGAAGGAGGAGCTACAGATCAAGACGAGCTGCTGGATGTGTCTTCAAATGTCACATGCATGGAAAGCTGTCCCCCTAGTGGCGGCTACTGTTAATGAAACTAAGTGTCTGATTCCTCAGCAGATGACTGATGTGCTAAAAGCTGCTGTGGAGCTAGAGAGAGGAGGGACACCAACGGAACAGCCTGCTGACAACTGCGATCATGTTGAGCAGTACAACAACACTGAGATTGCAATTCCACCTCTGAGAGTAACCTCCGCACAGGGAGATGTTTGTGTTTGCTTCAACAGACCGAGATCACTGAAAGTTGGGTGGTCTGATTGCAGGATCAAAATCAACGTGCTGGATGGGACAATGGACAATTGCACAGCAAACGTCAACGACAAAGAGATCGCCTTTAAGTGTCCATTTGGTAAACTGTATCAAAGTTCACCTGCAGCAGTTTGGGTCTGTGGTGATAGAGCATATCACCGTATGCCAAAAAAGAACTGGTCAGGGTGTTGCTATCCAGCTTTAATGAATGTGGGTACTTCTGTGTACTTGCCAAACAAAGGGGGTAAAAGAGAAAAAAGAGATATTAACATTTTGCCTGATGCTTTGCCAAATAATTATGCAGGATATACATTGGCAGACCCGTGGACAACACCAGGGGCAAACATAGGTTGGTCAATTTTCCTGGGGGTGGGAACAACTGTAGCAATCAACAAGATCAATGGGTTAGCATGGACGGTACTAGCAATAGCCAATAGCACAGAAAATGCCTTTACCCTAATAAACGATGAGATGAAATTAGTTCGCGAAGCCGTCATTCAAAATAGATTGGTTTTGGACACTCTCACGGCAGAGAGGGGTGGAGTTTGCAAAATGTTGGGAGTATCGTGTTGTTTTAACATTCCTGATTACAGTGACAACTTAACCAATATCATCGAGCACATGAGAGAAGCTGTAAAGGAGCCGCCTCAGGCTGCTGGTAGTGAGTGGATGGAGTGGCTGATGTCCGCATGGTCTGGGTGGATTTTCAGAATAATTCAAACTGTCGTGCCAATTGTGGGTATGGGATTATTAATTCTGTTTTGTTTACCATGCATTATGAAGTGTGTTTCCAGCTCAGTGCAGAGATTAATCAAGGCGGGGACAGCAGCGCCAGTTCAAGCAGTGAAACTGACTCTGTATCCAATAACTGATGGGGAGCAGGGTGATGATTATGACAGTGATGAAGTGTATGCCGACATGGGTTAAATGTGTTTTCCTTTTGCCTTTCTGGGATCATGAAAGGGGATTTTCTAAACTTTGATTGTTTAGGATGTGATATCATTGATTGACAGTTCTATTTACTGTGTTTTCCTTTATTATTATTATTATTACTGTTTCTTGTTCTGTTTTTTTTTTATTGCAAGAGTGATGATGTGTTCAGAAGGTTTAAAGCAGCGGTCGCCCGTGTTACGAGGTGATGTACAAGTGTAAGGGTTTGAAATGAGGGATTTCCTTTAATGTATTTTGTGTTTAAACCTTTTCTCTATTTTAAAACTGTGAAATCGGATACAGGGTAAATGAAGTTTTTCCATAGTATTATTTTTCCTTCATATAGGGTGTCCGAGGGTCCGACTTGGTGTTGGGGTTGCGATGACAGTGTTTATCCGACTAGCCCGGCCTCGTATGAATCTTTACTTGCTTGCTAAACAATTGAGGGCCTATCCCTTACAAAAACAGCCTAAACTTTTCCATCTCAGATTTTCCTACAAGTTTCAAGTAAAATGATCAGGTATATGAAAGTCAGTAATGAGGAGTATAACTGTGATGTGAAGAGAAAACTTGAAGTTGTTGTATTTTCTTGAGAATTTAACAGTAAAATGGATTTGATTAATTTTAGAAAGTAGAAATGATTTTTTTTTTTTGTTATTTTGTTGGTTATCAGAGAATGATAAAAAGGGGGGAATTGTAGGTGAAAAATTCATTGTTCCTGTGTTTTGTTCATTTGAACTTATTGATTTCATTTAACTGTGTATTGACCATGTGCTTCTGTGGGGGTTTTTCTTTTCTAACAGCTGAAAAAGGGACAGGAAGACTGGATAATAAAATATCTTGCACCTGGACACGAGAAAGGGTCCAGGCAGGAGAATACAGGGGTCGTTTAGCAATAAACGTGGGGTCCCCTGCCCTCCCCTTAGGGGAAGCAGGAGGTAATCTAGCAGGAGGCAATTTAGGTCATAAATGAAGGCCTTTTGAACTATCAAGAATCAAAGAACAGTATAGTCTGCTCAGGGGGGGGGGGGGGGGGGATAAGAAACCAGTCCAAACCAGTGGGAATTAGAAGGTGTCTTTTCTGTAAAATTCCACTAACAGAAGGGTGTGGTCAAGATGTTAGAAACCTGTATAAAATGTCTCAGTTTTATTATGTCTTTAGGATTGTCTGTTTTTCATGGCTGGGTGGCTGCGGTCTGTGAAAAGAATCCTCAGAGAATAAAGCCTTTTTCTTCTTTATTACAATTTTGCCTTTTGAGTGTTGTCTTACACCTGTGATGCTGTTTTTCCCAGTGAGATAAAAATTGCTATTACAACACCAAATCAGTATTAATGGCACCGTTACCTCTGATTCGAAGTTGATTTCTAAATTCTGCTCAATGTTCTATAGTAAGCTTTATACCTCTAATTATTCTGAACAATCAACATCCTCCTTTTTTGCCTCTCTAGACAAATCTAAGGGTATATACTACCAGAAGATAAAGAGCTTTGTGACAAACCTCTAAGTATTAAAGAAATAACAGATTCAATTGCTCGATTAAAAAATAATAAATCTCCTGGGACGGACGGGCTTACTGGAGAATTTTATAAGTGCTTTGCCCCAAAACTGGCGCCGTTTTTATTTAACGTATTTAATGAAAGTATTTCTGTTGGCCAGCTTCCACCAAGCTTAAATCAGGGTCTTATTACTTTGATACCGAAACCAAAAAAGGATTTATTATTTATTGATAATTGGCGTCCTATTTGCCTTCTAAACAACGACTATAAAATACTTGCATGTATTTTTGCTGAGAGAATTAAGACCGTCCTAGACTCGATTATTGATCAAACACAATCTGGTTTCATGAAGAACAGACATATTTCCAATAATATTAGATTAGTTTTAGATGTTCTTGATTATTCTCATCTGATTTCGGATCAAAGTTATATTTTATTTTTGGATTTCTGCAAAGCATTTGATACTCTTGAGCACAAATTTATTTTTCTTAGTCTGGAAAGATTTGGTTTTGGCCCTTTTTTTTGTGATGCAATTAGAACTTTATATTGTAATGCCAACAGTTCAATTAAATTAAAACATGGGACTTCTTCTAGATTTGATGTTAAAAGGGGTATACGTCAAGGTTGTCCTATATCTCCCTATTTGTTTTTATTAGCAGCTCAACTCTTAGTAGACCATATTAAGCAAAGCAACCTTGTGTTAACCGGGCTTAAACACTCCATATGTCGAGTGTTGATTGGCCAGATCTGTGGTTAATGAATGACATGATTAATGAATGATGTTATAATGAGTCTTCCCGGTAGAGCTTGCGCCAGAGCTCCCATTTCTTCACAGTTTAGCTGTAACTGTTTCAAATGACCCAACAGACTTGTGTGTGTCACATGACTCTTTCTTGTGGTTTTACTGTACTGTCCACGTGGTGTTACAACAGCTCTCTAAAACAACAGGAAGTGATACACACACACACACACACACACACACACACACACACACACACACACACACACACACACACACACAAAGGGACACTAAAGCTGACGAAACACACGTTTACAAAGGAATAATAAACGGTCCATGAGCGCTCTCTAGCCCGCTGGTCCATTAGCTGGGTCAGTATTGTTTGATCTGGGTTGGAGATTAATTTTTTTGTCGTTTCTGCGGATCCATGCGAACTTGTTTTACACATGCTAGAAACTTGACTTTCAAATGAAAGATTGGTATTAAAGAGGTTAGGTTCCTAACCGGCGATGAAGACTTGACAGAACATCCATCAATTGTTAGACAGTATTCTGGGTTTTTCTATGTATATTTTTTTATATCAGCCTTGCATTCTGTTAATTTTGTAAATTAGTACGTTTCGCCGGGGCGCAAAGAAATATAGAGCTGAGAATCATCAGCATAACAGTGAAAACTAATCCCATGCTTCCTAATGATATCTCATGTACAGAGTGAACAGCAGCGGTCCTAGTACTGAGCCTTGTGGTACGCCATACTGAACTTGTGATCGATGAGACATCTCTTCATTTACAAACTGATAACGGTCAGATAAGTGTGATTTAAACCATGCTAGTGCAATGCCACTAATGCCAACATAATTTCAAGTCTATTCAAAAGAATGTTGTGGTCGATGGTGTCAAATGCAGCACTAAGATCCACTAAGTGTAGCGCTGTTTATTCATTGTTTATTCACAGAACACAACAAGTTCATAATTACAAATTTAAAGAAGATACCATTCTGTAAAAAAAGGACTACCCGGGGGGTGTGGTTATGACTCCGAGCTGAGTGCACGTCTTTTGGTGAGCTCCTGGCATTATTTGTTGAAAATCCTGTATATTATCCATCTTTTTGTTTATACAAGTTTATTTTATTTTTCACAAATTTCTTGAGGTGAAATAAGAACCGAAATGCCGTCGAAAAAATCCACAATAAAACATAAATCGGACTCCTCGCCACGCAAAGACCAGGATGATGGAGGGGATGCTAGCAGTGTAGCTAGCTCGTCAGGTAACGCATGCAATGCTTCCCAACCTGAGGAAAGTTGTACCAACACTGACCAGAATATGGATGTGATCCAAAAACTGGACATGATGAGAAGTGACTTTGCGACAAAAATAGATGGCGTTCTTAACGCGATTCATGAGGTAAAAAAGGATGTTAGAGACTTCTCGGGACGCATGGATATGGCCGAAGAGCGAATTAGCAACGTAGAAGACACGGTTTCTACAGAGAAGGGCAAAATGGAAGAGGTAGTTAAGCGTCTAGCCTCCCTTTCACACAAACTAGATGATCTAGAAAACCGCTCTCGAAGATCGAACCTAAGACTGGTCAATCTTCCTGAAAAGGTGGAAAATCCCGACGCGGTCGCATTCTTAGAAAAATGGCTACCTGAAGTGCTGGGCCCGGCAACTTTTCCCGCGCCGCCCATCATCGAAAGAGCGCACAGACTACCTAGCCGTTCACAATCCAGTCGATCATCTCCTCCAAGAGTGCTGATCATGAAGTTTTTGAACTTCCAAGATAAAGTCAGAGTGATGAGAGCTGCGAGGATTAAAGGCAAGATCATGTATGGAGATCATGAAGTCAGATTTTTCCCCGATTTATCCGCGGATCTTCACCGTCAAAGAAGGCGTTTTGACGGAGTTAAACAACGGTTGAGGAGATCCATGAACGTCAATTATGGGATAGTCTACCCAGCCAAGCTGCGCCTGACTATCGATGGACAGACCCGTGAGTTTGAGGACCCAGTTGAGGCGGATAAGTTTTTGCAAGGAATACAAAGTGCAGGTGAAGTGGACAGAACCTAAAAGGTCACTTGTCAGATTTTCTTTATCTGAATCCTAGCGAGAACGAAGTGGCTCCGAGTTATATATTTTTGTGCACTTCTATTCTCAGCTGGGTAGGTTCTTACTTTAACTTTAACTTTTTTATGTACTAACACTAGTGTATTTATACACAGATGGCTCGGTTATCATTTTATTTTGTATGTAGCCTACGTAATACATTTTTTAAGTATGTTTTTCTTCTTTTTTCTTTTTCTTTCTTTTTTCTTTAAACCGTTTTCCTACAACAAGTCCAGTAACCTACAATGTTAGGCAGTAAGACACATTTTGGGGAAAGGAACATTTATTTTAAGAGTTATTATTATTTATTTTTTTTTTAACTTTTTTTTTTTTTTTTTTTGTAATTCCAAAGCCAGGTCACACACGATTTTTGTTTGTCTTATGGTTCTGTTTTTATTGATCTTAATAAGCACTTGGTTTGGTTTAACTGCTCCCTTGTTAATATTGGATCGGTGTAGGGACATAACTATATCCCAAGTTGATAAAGGGGGGAAGGGGCAGGCTGTTCAGTTCGGGATAACAGCTAATGGGGGGTGTTCATGGCAGGTTTTTGAGTTATTCATTTGTTTTTATATTTTCTATACTAGCTTCTTAGATTGGCTGATTTCTTGGTTAACTTCCACATCGAATGATTATTTACTTTATATAGCTATTGCTATGCTGTACAATCTGTCTTAAATTAAAGCAAAATCTCACAGATAAAGAAGCTTAAACTCACCTCTTGGAATGTAAGGGGGATTATTAAAATAATTAAACTAAAGCAAGTGATGACGAGGATTAAGCAATTGGAATCCTCTATAGTATTTCTTCAGGAAACTCATTTACTTAAAGAGGAACTCCAAAAGGTACAAAGAAGATGGTCAGGTCAGGTCTTGGCTTCATGTTTTTCTTCTCATTCAAGGGGAGTTATGATGTTGATCCATAAGTCTGTACCCTTCCAAGTAAATAAGAACATTACAGACAAGGCTGGTAGATACCTGATAGTGCAGGGAACTTATATGAGTAAAATTATTAATTTGGTCAATATTTATGCCCCAAACGATGATAATCCGGCTTTTTTTGAGAATCTTTTCTTATTGATTGCCTCGCTACCTGGAACAGTGATAGTAGCAGGTGATTTTAATTGCACTCTTGACCCGTTGCTTGACCGCTCTTCAGGCCTGGATAGTTCTCACTCTCAAAGTAGAAGGAAAATAAGACAAGCCATGAAAGATTTAAATTTATACGACCCTTGGAGAACACTAAATCCATTAAAAAGGGAATACTCATGTTTCTCTTCTTTATCAAAAACCTCCTCTCGTATAGATTACTTCTTAATTTCTGTTTCTTTATTGCCTAATATAGAAAGTTGTATGTACGATAGTGCAGTTTTGTCGGATTATTCCCCCACCTCATTATTTTATTTAGACACTCAAGCAATTAAAAGTTCCCCTAGATGGCGTTTGCAGCCTAGATGGTTGCAAAACTCTGATTTCATTCAATTTGTTGGGGAACAAATAGACTTGTATTTTTCAATAAACACAGATCAAACCTCGGCGGCCATTAGATGGGAAGCCTTTAAGGCATTTATTAGAGGTCAAATGATTAGTTATGCCTGTTCCAAATTTAACAAAGATAGACAAAAGATGCGTGAGTTAGATGCTGAAATTAGAGATTTAGAGAAAATATTAAACCTAGATAAATCGGTACAAACTAAGCAAAAATTATTAGCTTTAAAAGCTGAATATGAGGAACTTTCAACACTAAAAGCTGAAAGCAGTATCTTAAGACTAAAGCAAACTTTTTATGATCAGGGTGAGAAACCCAGTAAACTGTTGGCCTGGCAACTTAAGAAGTTAACATCAGAAAAAGCTATTAATGAAATTAGAAATGGGAGAGGAGAAATTACAAATGATCCGGTTGAGATTAATGGTACATTTGTATCATTTTACAAATCTCTGTATCATACCGAATTTCCTACAAGCACCATTACTCAAAATACATTTTTGGATGGATTGGAAATTCCCTCTATTTCCGAAGCAACAAAACTTGAGCTAGATAGGGAATTGGAATTAGAAGAAGTTTCTAATGCTATTCTTAAAATGAGGGGCGGAAGGGCGGCGGGTCCAGATGGACTCCCAATAGATATTTATAAGGAATTCAAAGATAAATTAATAGGCCCGCTACTAGATATGTATGTAGAAGCTTTTCGGCGTGGTTCTCTTCCTCCCTCGTTGAAAAGTGCCCTGATCACTCTTATTTTGAAGCCAGGAAGGTCACCTGTAGAATGTGGGTCATATAGACCTATTTCACTTTTGAATACTAATGCAAAAATTATTGCTAAAGCCTTGGGGATGAGACTTGAGAAGGTCCTACCTCTGCTGGTACATTCAGACCAGTGTGGCTTTGTTAAGAATCGTCAGGGGTTCCACAATGTTAGGAGGGTACTTAATTTGGTACATTCCGGGGACGGTGCTCCAGATGCGGCCATCCTGTCTCTCGATGCCGAAAAGGCATTCGACAGACTTGAATGGCCGTACTTGTTGGAGGTTCTTGTACGGTTTGGTCTGGGTGACAATTTTCGTAGATGGATGGAAATTCTATTAGTTGATTCTACTGCAGAGGTACTTACTAACAATTTTATCTCACAACCATTTAAATTAAGTCGGGGTTCCAGACAGGGCTCGCCGCTTTCGCCTTTACTCTTTGTATTATCCATGGAACCGCTAGAAATAGCAATTAGATCACATCCAATAATTCGTGGTATTCATACAGCAGCTTTAGAACATCGCATTGCCTTATATGCTGATGATACCATAGTGTTTCTAACAGAGCTTGAAAAATCGATACCTTCCCTTTTAGAGCTCATGGGCATGTTTGGTGTTTTTTCTGGTTTTAAAATAAATAAAGACAAGTCATCAATCATGTTTCTAAATGAACAAGAGAGAATTAATCCAAAAATAGTGCATCCGTTTGTTAATGCTATTAATGGTTTTGATTACTTAGGAATTAAAATAACCCCTAAAATAGACTCACTCAGTTCAGCCAACTATGAACCTCTAATGGCAAAGGTGTCTGAGGAGACGACTAGATGGATGACGCTGCCCCTGTCTTTAATGGGAAGAATAAATGTGATTAAGATGAACGTATTACCGAGGTTTTTATATGTCTTTCAATCGTTACCACTTGCCGCTCCTCCTGCTTTTTTTAAAAAAGTGAGCAAACTTCTTTCTAATTTTATCTGGAACAACAGGAAGCCTAGACTTCGACTTTCCCTTCTATATTTGCCCTATGACAGGGGGGGGGGGCTTCAATTACCAAATTTATTGTGGTATTATTGGGCTGCTCAAGTGAGGGCTGCGATGTTCTGGTTCTCTAGAGAAACCAATTTGCCTTGGTTACAGGTTGAATTGTTGGCTGCAAAAGGCTTGCCACTTGACAGCTTTCTACATTCAGCACCTCTTAAAGAACTAAAACGAAAAACAGACAATCCATTTGTAAAAAATACCATTATGATCTGGTACGAAGTTCATAAATTTCTCGGAGAGACCCCCTTGCTGTCTTGTTTTTCCCCGATTTGGGGGAATGAATATTTCACTCCAGCTAAAAGTGATATGGGGTTTAAACTATGGTTGAATAAAGGAATAGTTCGATTGATGGACTTATATGAGGACAATATTTTAATGTCATTTGACAATCTTGTATCAAAGTTTAATATACCCCGGAAACATTTTTTTAAGTACCTACAGCTTAGAAGTTTTATTTTTTCAAAATTAAAGAAATCTGTGCAACTCCCTTCATTGTCTACACTGGAAACCTTTTCCACACAAGAATGTTTCAGTAAAGGACGAATTTCCCAATTATATAATATACTGGTACAGAATCATAAAGAAAATTCTGAACATAAAAGACGAGAATGGATGCAAGATTTAAATAAAGACATTTCATTAGATGAGTGGGGTACAATATGTTTAAAAGCACAAACTCAAACTATAAATACTCGTTTAAGACTATTACAATATAACTGGATAATGAGAACTTATATCACTCCTGTAAGATTAAATAAATTTAACCCTTATATTCCGGACTTGTGTTTTAAATGCAATATTTACCAAGGCACATTTTTTCATTGTGTATGGGAATGTGTTGAGGTGCAAAAGTTTTGGAGGAAAGTTACTCATTATATATCTCAATTTACAACTACCCCTATATCTTTAAGCCCGATAATATGTATATTGGGTATTTATGTAGACAATTATTCTCTGCCCAACAAAGAGAAAAAACTGGTGGATTTGTGCATACTACAAGCCAGGCGTTCAATTGCCCTTTCCTGGAAGGATACAAGTTGTCCTTCCCTTGGACTTTGGCTAAAAAACCTGATTTCCAGTTTGGCCCTTGAGAAACTAACATATGTTATTAAGGGAAAGTCTTCTGAATTCTACGAAATTTGGGATATGTTCTTGAGATTTGTCAAAGAAGGTGATATTGAAGAGGCTATAGATGTGTGAAGTTGTAGTAAATGCTTAATTTATAACAGAAGTGTATAATTTAAACCATTGTCTAGGGATTTTTTTTTTCTATGATTTATTTATTATTTTTTTACTAACTGCCTGGGTTAATGGGGAGGGGAGGGTTGTGAGTAAGTTATGTTTGTATTTAAGAGGACTATATTTGTTCTTTTGCTAAATGTGTTGTAAAATCCAATAAAAATATATTTGCAAGAAAAAAGGACTACCCAGAAGCCATGCCGGCTTATAAATAGGGCCCCCAACAGTGTAGTTTCTCCCATTTGCGGGATACAAGGGTGGGCATAGCTGTCCTTACTCAAGTATTTTAAAGCATTATATTTATGTAGTGTACGCGCTGTCACGTTCAGCTCTTGCGTTCAGCCTCCTCGTGTGAAGGCCTGCGACTCTACCTGTGCGACTCCACCGAGCGAGGACACCTGGAAGGCACTTCATTATCTTCTGCTCCCTTTCCTTTCACACATTTTTCTTTTGAGCTTTCATCACATTCCTGTTGTCTCTCAACAACGCTCTATCGTCACACACCGAAGGCAGCGCAATACTGCTAATCTGCGTCCCAAAGCTGACTTTATTCCAGCCTTTGCATCTCATTCTACTCTTAGTATCTTGGGCTTGACTGAGACCTGGATTCGTCCAGAAGACTCAGCAACTCCTTCTGCTCTCTCTAACACTTTCTCCTTCTCTCTCTCCCCTCACAGTCTGGGAGAGGTGGGGGTTCAGGGCTTCTCATTTCTAACAATTGGAAATACTCAGCGCTCTCTTCTCTATGCAATAACAACTCATTTGAATATCATGCTATTACACTTACAGCTCCCATTAAGATCCATATTGTAGTCATGTATCGCCCCCCAGGTCAGCTGGGAAGCAGAGGAGGAACTGGCTCCTCCACTCACACACATCACCAACTCATCCCTCCATACTGGCATTTTCCCTACAGCATTCAAGCATCCTCCAGGAATGGAAGAGAGTGAAGGGGCGTTGTCTATCTTTTTTTACAGTCTATGGTCCATTTTATGTGCCAGGCGGGAAACACAGCGTATTGAAGCCTTGGAAATGAGCAAACAAACTGGGTCAGAGATTGCAGATTCCACACAACCTAAAATGCCTCGGTATCTAAAACTCTCTATGTACGAGAGCATATTGTGAGTGTGTGTGTGTGTGTGGAGGAGCACAAGCACTGAGAGAACACACTCCTGATGTTCAGTCAGCATATGTGTGAGTGTGTGTGTGTGTGTGGAGGAGCACAAGCACTGAGAGAACACACTCCTGATGTTCAGTCAGCATATGTGTGTGTGTGTGTGTGTGTGTGTGTGTGTGTGTGTGTGTGGAGGAGCACAAGCACTAAGAGAACACACTCCTGATGTTCAGTCAGCATATGTGTGAGTGTGTGTGTGTGTGGAGGAGCACAAGCACTGAGAGAACACACTCCTGATGTTCAGTCAGCATATGTGTGAGTGTGTGTGTGTGTGGAGGAGCACAAGCACTGAGAGAACACACTCCTGATGTTCAGTCAGCATATGTGTGTGTGTGTGTGTGTGGAGGAGCACAAGCACTGAGAGAACACACTCCTGATGTTCAGTCAGCATATGTGTGAGTGTGTGTGTGTGGAGGAGCACAAGCACTGAGAGAACACACTCCTGATGTTCAGTCAGCATATGTGTGTGTGTGTGTGTGTGTGGAGGAGCACAAGCACTGAGAGAACACACTCCTGATGTTCAGTCGGCATATGTGTGAGTGTGTGTGTGTGTGGAGGAGCACAAGCACTGAGAGAACACACTCCTGATGTTCAGTCAGCATATGTGTGAGTGTGTGTGTGTGGAGGAGCACAAGCACTGAGAGAACACACTCCTGATGTTCAGTCAGCATATGTGTGAGTGTGTGTGTGTGTGGAGGAGCACAAGCACTGAGAGAACACACTCCTGATGTTCAGTCGGCATATGTGTGAGTGTGTGTGTGTGTGGAGGAGCACAAGCACTGAGAGAACACACTCCTGATGTTCAGTCGGCATATGTGTGAGTGTGTGTGTGTGGAGGAGCACAAGCACTGAGAGAACACACTCCTGATGTTCAGTCGGCATATGTGTGAGTGTGTGTGTGTGTGTGTGTGTGTGTGTGTGTGTGTGTGGAGGAGCACAAGCACTGAGAGAACACACTCCTGATGTTCAGTCAGCATATGTGTGTGTGTGTGTGTGTGTGTGTGTGTGTGTGTGTGTGGAGGAGCACAAGCACTGAGAGAACACACTCCTGATGTTCAGTCAGCATATGTGTGAGTGTGTGTGTGTGTGTGTGTGTGTGTGTGTGTGTGTGTGTGTGTGAAGGAGCACAAGCACTGAGAGAACACACTCCTGATGTTCAGTCAGCATATGTGTGTGTGTGTGTGTGTGTGTGTGTGTGTGTGTGGAGGAGCACAAGCACTGAGAGAACACACTCCTGATGTTCAGTCAGCATATGTGTGTGTGTGTGTGTGTGTGGAGGAGCACAAGCACTGAGAGAACACACTCCTGATGTTCAGTCAGCATATGTGTGAGTGTGTGTGTGTGTGTGTGTGTGTGTGGAGGAGCACTAGCACTGAGAGAACACACTCCTGATGTTCAGTCAGCATATGTGTGAGTGTGTGTGTGTGTGGAGGAGCACAAGCACTGAGAGAACACACTCCTGATGTTCAGTCAGCATATGTGTGAGTGTGTGTGTGTGTGTGTGGAGGAGCACAAGCACTGAGAGAACACACTCCTGATGTTCAGTCAGCATATGTGTGTGTGTGTGTGTGTGTGTGTGTGTGTGTGTGTGTGTGGAGGAGCACAAGCACTGAGAGAACACACTCCTGATGTTCAGTCGGCATATGTGTGTGAGTGTGTGTGTGGAGGAGCACAAGCACTGAGAGAACACACTCCTGATGTTCAGTCAGCATATGTGTGAGTGTGTGTGTGTGTGTGTGTGTGTGTGTGTGGAGGAGCACAAGCACTGAGAGAACACACTCCTGATGTTCAGTCAGCATATGTGTGAGTGTGTGGTGTGTAGAGGAGCACAAGCACTGAGAGAACACACTCCTGATGTTCAGTCAGCATATGTGTGTGTGTGTGTGTGTGTGTGTGTGTGTGTGTGTGTGTGTGTGTGTGTGTGTGTGGAGGAGCACAAGCACTGAGAGAACACACTCCTGATGTTCAGTCAGCATATGTGTGAGTGTGTGTGTGTGTGTGTGTGTGTGTGTGTGTGTGTGTGGAGGAGCACAAGCACTGAGAGAACACACTCCTGATGTTCAGTCAGCATATGTGTGTGTGTGTGTGTGTGTGTGTGTGGAGGAGCACAAGCACTGAGAGAACACACTCCTGATGTTCAGTCAGCATATGTGTGTGTGTGTGTGTGTGTGTGTGTGGAGGAGCACAAGCACTGAGAGAACACACTCCTGATGTTCAGTCAGCATATGTGTGTGTGTGTGTGTGTGTGTGTGTGGAGGAGCACAAGCACTGAGAGAACACACTCCTGATGTTCAGTCAGCATATGTGTGTGTGTGTGTGTGTGTGTGGAGGAGCACAAGCACTGAGAGAACACACTCCTGATGTTCAGTCAGCATATGTGTGTGTGTGTGTGTGTGTGTGGAGGAGCACAAGCACTGAGAGAACACACTCCTGGGGCTCGTTCTTCGTACGTCGCTAACTCAGTTAGCTGGATTTGATTGTTGGCGATTTGGCATGATCTTGGATCGTTTGGTTCTTCGAAGCTCATCCTGGACTTGCTGTCATAGCAACAGATGCGCAAGCTTAAACCTGCTCGGGAGCAGAGGCTTATTTCATGTAAACAGGATTAGATCCCGGCTTCACAAGCGGAGATGATACAGGAAGTCCAGTGCAGCGCGATAGTGCACTTTCTGATATATGTTTTCTCGTGACTCGTGAGATTGTCATTTACATTATTAATTTGTTGGAAACGCACATTTATTTTCGACTTGTCGGAGTCGGGCTTTAAGCCTTTAACTACAGCACAAACTGTACCCTAAGATTATTTGCGAGTGGCTCTTTCCTTTACACTATTGGAGATGCGGAGAACTTGATGGAAAGTGCTGTCTGTCGTGTCATTCGGAGTTTACCTGGCGCTTTTAGGTTTAAAAAACAGTTTTAGTTTTTTTGTGTGCCATTTTCAATTTAGACCCAATGTTGTAAAGCAGATTTTTAAGCAGTTTATTTATTTATTTATTTATTTATTTATTTATTTATTTATTAGACTATAAATATTTTTTTATGAAGATCATGCAATCATGACCATGCTGATTACAGTATATGTCACTCAGGCTTATAGGCTAGACCAGGGGTTCCCAAACTTTTTAGCCCGCGACCCCCATGATAAATGCGCTGCTGCCCCGCGACCCCCCCCCCCCCCACACACACACTGAAAAAAATCCACCAAGCATATTTTTTACCAGCCAAAACAATAAACAGCCTTTTTTTTGTCACGTATACATTAATTTCAGTACTTTTAATTGAGATAAGGTATGTTGAATACAAATATAACAAAAATGTCCAGAAATGTCCAAAAATTTAAATGTTTAATAAAAAAATAATAAAAATCTATATTGATCAAAATGTGAGAATATGAAATATTACTATCATTGGGGTGAAATACATTTTTTTTTTGTCAGTTTTGTTACCTGACTCGTACGGAAGGGAAGGCAGAACGTACTCGGTTACGTAACCTCGGTTCCCTGAGAGATAAGGGAAGTATAAGAGTACTGCGTTGCAAACGCTATGGGAAAACTCCTTTTCTCGAGAAAAGAACGGCCATGGTGTGTAAAGCAGAAGCAGCCTGGCCAGCGGCGGAGTATGCACGATCCGCGAGTGCTGAAGACGTTATGCACGGCTTAGATGGGTGCGCAGCCTTTGCTCTTCAACTGCCAGCAGAGCAGGACATAAATGGGCGGCGACCGCTTCTTCCAGTGGCGGGAGCTTTTTCCTCAGCGCCGTCAACAGATAGAGCGTTAACTGTACGAACACACCGCCGCCGACTTGAGCTGCAAAGAAGCTCTGGCCGTCCTGTCAAGGACGCTTGTCAAAAAGTATGGGGAAGGGGAAGCATTGACGCTTAGAGCCGCTCTGAATAGTGAGTGCACGCGCGCGACCGGGGCTCTCTCGCTCTCTCTCTCGCGCGCGCTCTCTCTCTGCTCGCCAGAGGCAGAAGAGCGCGTGCGCGCTGAAAATTTCATATTTTGGGATGAACATTCACCCGCCAGTGTGGCGGATAGCCTTTTGAGATTTACTCGCCAAACAGAAAATCTGCCCGGCGTGATCGTACGTGCGAAAGGAATTAATTGCAACAAAAATATATGGGGCCTATATATATTTTTCCACTTTTTTTTTATTTATAGAAATCATCTCGCGACCCCTGCGCCGGGGTCCCGCGACCCCCCAGGGGGTCGCGACCCCCACTTTGGGAACCACTGGGCTAGACCATAGACTGCCATCAAGGTCTCAATGAAGGGGATTATGTGAACAGAAATTAAGGGTAAGGTAAATGTGCAGCCCAGTTACTATTGTGATTCTTAATATTCCAGATTAATAATAATAATATATTAAATAAAACAAAAGGCAGTTGACAAATCTTCCATATCACAAATGTGAAAGCAAAATGGCCAGGATCTGTGCATGACTTAAGCATTTTCAGAGATTCACATTTATACACATTAAGGAAAGTTCCACTGTTAAATATCAAGCTCACTGTATTACATACACTTATGCTGATCCTAACAGAACTGCATTTTTTCATAGGTGATTATGACATGTTCCTGCAGACAGGTGTTTTATGACCCCATTCCCTGACCCAAACCAGTTACAATGCAGCTCTAGCCAGGACAAGGGCACACAATGAAATGAACTTTGGCTAACTAAAGGGAAGATTTCAGTGTCTGAAAAGTCTGAGGGTTGCACACCTGACAGGGCCTGTGACATTGTTGCATGTGCCATATTACACAACATTGGCACAAAAAAAAAACCTTTTCATTAAATGTTTAATAAAAGACAAATATGATTAGTTCCTTGAGTTTTATTTCAATTGTTCTTTGTAAAGAAAAGCCAGTGGTCAAGTGCCTGCAACAAGAGATATTAGACACATGCCTCATGCAACAAATAAAAAGGAAAAGTTGGCTATACACTGCCCGCCTGTATAGGCCTATGTCTCCTCTGTCTGTGCAGACTCTTCTGTAGGCATTTCTGGAGATGTGGAATCCTGCAACTTATATTGCAGCCATAAAGCACACAAGTATAAATGAAGTAAAGTTATTTATGCACTTGCATGTAGGCTAGTTCCACCATATGACAGTCATCTGAGAGGGTTTATTCACTGTCCAGTGCAATGGAAACAAATGGACATTACAAAGTCTTAGACTTTCTTTCCTTTGGAAAGTTATAAAATGTCCACTTAAGTTAACAAGTG
Source organism: Scardinius erythrophthalmus (assembly GCF_964197995.2). Classification (NCBI taxonomy): domain Eukaryota; kingdom Metazoa; phylum Chordata; class Actinopteri; order Cypriniformes; family Leuciscidae; genus Scardinius; species Scardinius erythrophthalmus. The sequence continues at coordinate 1,777,501 of NC_138227.1, forward strand.
TTGGTGTATTATGTAAAAGTGCACAAAAGAGGAAAACACAATGTCATTACAATGAACTACACTATCAGTTTTTACTTCCACAAGTCAAAGCAATTCATCGTTACTCAAGATTTAACAGCTGAAATGGCTATGGCCTTAATTTAATGCAGCAGAAATGATTTTACAGTGTAAGATCTTTTCTTTTTTCAGCCTTTTTCTTGGTTGCTTTTATAAACAGACAACCATTTATTTAACAGTGCCTTTTATAAAAGAGACTATAATATAACTAAAAATTGCCATTATGTAGAATATTTTTGTACTTCACTTTTATTTGTTCCCATGTTCTAGTGTGGTGACTCTGACATTACAATGAACAAAGTAATTATGCAATTATTAAAATACAAAAATATAGCCTAATAAGTGATAAAAACATTAAACATGGCCACTTCTAACGGATTTAAATTGTCTGCTACTTTTTGCCAGCCCTCTCTCCTGGCTTTTGCAGACTTTGAGGTGTTCCCTGGCGTTTTGATTAAACATTAAAATTCCGAATAAACTTCAACTATCTTGCTCTGCTGAGGACAAAAACTGAGCGCGCTCTTTGGCCACGCTGAACAGCCAATAGCAGCGTTGCTGATCAATGTTTCTACTATCGATACATATCCCCTTTTAAACCAGCGCATGAACGCGCAGTTATCTCAGATAACTCAATCCAGCAATACTAATCATAAACAACAGGTGAGTTCGAAGAACCCAATTAGCCGGATTATGATTAGCACGATGAAATCATCTTGGATGTGTCATTTGATCTCGGATGTAATAAGCAACGTATATGTGTGAGTGTGTGTGTGGAGGAGCACAAGCACTGAGAGAACACACTCCTGATGTTCAGTCAGCATATGTGTGTGTGAGTGTGTGTGTGTGTGTGTGTGTGTGGAGGAGCACAAGCACTGAGAGAACACACTCCTGATGTTCAGTCAGCATATGTGTGTGTGAGTGTGTGGAGGAGCACAAGCACTGAGAGAACACACTCCTGATGTTCAGTCAGCATATGTGTGAGTGTGTGTGTGTGTGTGTGTGTGTGGAGGAGCACAAGCACTGAGAGAACACACTCCTGATGTTCAGTCAGCATATGTGTGTGTGAGTGTGTGGAGGAGCACAAGCACTGAGAGAACACACTCCTGATGTTCAGTCAGCATATGTGTGTGTGTGTGTGTGTGTGTGTGTGTGTGGAGGAGCACAAGCACTGAGAGAACACACTCCTGATGTTCAGTCAGCATATGTGTGAGTGTGTGTGTGTGGTGTGTGGAGGAGCACAAGCACTGAGAGAACACACTCCTGATGTTCAGTCAGCATATGTGTGAGTGTGTGTGTGTGTGTGAGTGTGTGGTGTGTGGAGGAGCACAAGCACTGAGAGAACACACTTCTGATGTTCAGTCAGCATATGTGTGTGTGAGTGTGTGTGTGTGTGTGTGTGGAGGAGCACAAGCACTGAGAGAACACACTCCTGGGGGGTATTGCACAAAAGCAAGATAAGGGATTAAGCTGGGATTTTCCAGTTATCCTGGCTGAATTTAGCCCTGACTCGGTTGCATGAAGGGAGGCTAAATTAATCTATATTAAGTTACTATGGAGATTTACACTTTGCAGCTAGCCTGCTCCGGAGCAGGCTAACAACCAGGCTAAGATTAATCCTAGTGATTTATCAGCTAGTTCCTCCCTAAATCCTACTAGATATTAATGTGTTTTAGTCACTTCATGGTCCTGCATTAAAATACTGTCATTCATCCAAGTATGCGTACTGTTATTTTAGTTATTACTGAAAACTGCTGTTCATTTCAATGTCAGAGGTTTGATGAATATTATTCGAGATTTAAAGCATTTATTGTCATACATCCAGTGAGGAAAGCAGATTTTCCTGAGCAATTATTACTTTACTGTCCACAATGAATGCCAACACAGTGCAAAAGAACTATACAATACAATATGAGA